>NC_044009.1:45688629-45990816 GCF_900496995.4 Aquila chrysaetos chrysaetos | reverse complement strand
ATCAAACACTGCTGTGAAGACACCATAATTAGCTTCATGCTCCCTCATGATAGGATATTATAGATAGTAGAGGATAAAGCAAATGGCAAAACCAGCCAACACAAACTCAGTTTGAAAGCAAGTACAATGAAGAGCTGTGTGACCCAACTTACACAGCCTGTCATGGAAAACAGACGTGCGAGGCCTTCTTCCTAGCAAAATGGGCTGACAAAAGGCTTTGCCAGGACAGTTAAATTTTCTTGCTGCCACAGCTGCAAGAGCACTCCTGCTTGGCTTTTCACTTGTCTGCAAAAACTAGAGGAGAAGTTCCACAGAAAGAGTTAAACTTACTTCTTTTCCTCTTCTCTCCCCACCTCCCCCGGGGCTACAAATTAATCATAAAAGCTTAGGCAACTATAAAAGCCATCAATAAGAGACAGGCAGGAGTACAATTAAATAAACCCAGTAATGTAAAACCCAAATTGCAGGCAGGCAATTGAACACAGTATCCCAGGGTTGATTTCAATATAAGCAAGGTTGCAAGAGCATCATGTTACAATCTAAGCCTTAAGAGCAAGTTTCTTTAGACACTCATATCAAAATATTCATTTTCTAATGCAGGAAAAGAAAGCAGCCCAAAGCTCCAGCTGAAATATGACTGTTCTAGTAATCATCTAACCTTTGTTCACTGTTAAAAGCTTGACTTGCATTGTTAACATTTATAATGTTACAAAGCATTAGGCCTCCATGTCTTGCTCACCTCCTCATTTTGAAATAGGTACCAAGATTGATGCCTCTCTTCAAAGAAAGAAGAAATTTCTAAAGTATCTTGTCAGCTCTACCCAAATGAATATTCTTCAAAAGGACTACAGAGCTCTTCATTTAAGTTCCAGAACAGTACAGATCCCATGATCCTAGAGCTACTACTTATGGGTTTATCCTTGTAGAAAGTACTGCCAGTGACACAGCAACTGAGTGGGATAACGCTAACATTTCTCAGTAGTTACATCATATTTGTTATGAATCAAAACCATTTTACTGATGCTAATGACAGAATTATCTTTTGACACAAAATCCACAGAACTTTGTTGCCACAACTGTGAAGCATTAATTAGACCTTCACTACTCTAACAGCTTTCTGATTGGCAATATTTAAACAAAAAAGTACTGCTTTTACAAAGCACAGATGCTCCTTAATAAGAGGTCAAATGAGTCAACTTATAAAGACAAGCTAATCAAGTATGTGCTAATATACTGTGGACATCTTATCCTGAACATGTATTAATGGATGCATGCCAGCCCTACTTCAAAGAAAGCTACTGTGCAAGTCATAACTAAGTCTTCCTTCTACTCACAAACACGCAACTTAACCCTTGGAAATGCATATTCAGAATTTAAGGGGGGAAGGGAGACAAAAAAACCCATATGTGACCATTTTCTGCCAAGGGCAAAAACATCAGGAGTTCTAAAAAGAACTGAGATGACTCTGAACATTTTAGAGGAGGATGTTCAAGGCATATTCAGCAAAAATCCCCTAAGAACTCAGCAGTCAAACGGGAGCTTCCAAAACAGTGATAAATGCTCCATTTAAAACAAACAAACAAGCAAACAAAAAAACACTCAGGGCAACTATAGAGGAAAAAGTGCATACAGGTAAGGAAACAGGACAGAAGAAGAAAATAGTTGGCAGAATATCAAGATCTTTAGATTCAAATTGGGCAATACATTTCCTTCATCCTCCTCATTTCTCTTGAGCTGTTAATGACCTGTAATGTATTTTGCATCTTTGTAGTACTGATCTTTCAGAACCAATGTTTAAATTAACTAGAATTTACCAAATGCTTTAAGTACATAATCTAATATTAGATACTTATTCCAAAATAAAGTTAGTGGGTAGTTAATGTTTAGTGGGTAGTTAACATTAGTGGGTAGCCTTGCTATCCTCATAATTAAGATCTGAAAAAAAAAAAAAAAGGCTCTTTTGTAACTAAATAGTGAGGTTTTGTCTATGTATTTCTTTGAAGGTCATCACAATGGGCCATAACAAAGGAATTTTGATCACCTAGGTTAAAATCTGATGAATTGTAAATAAAGATCACAACTGCTTATATTTGAGCTGAAGTACTTACACCGGGAAAAAGTATACATCCACCATCTGGTGCACAGTAATTACAGAAATTAAAAACGCATTTCTGTGGCCTGCCTTTAACAATTTTTACTGATACAGTAATACTTGATCTTCTTAGGGAACATAATCTAAACTCATGCTGTTAAATGATCATGGGACTATCCACTGTATGGCGTAACCAGTTCATTAAGCTGGAATCTTTAAAAACACTTGCTTGCTCCCTAGTAATAACGGAAACAGTTTCTGTAGTTTTACGTCATGCCATTAAATTTAATCCACAGTCAAGGCAAGTTAATTTCACACCTGCTGAGTGATATCCTGATGGATGGCTCCACAGCAGGTCATTAATTTTCCTGCCTTTTGATTAATTTCACACCATACACTGGACACAGTCTTTTGACTTACGATGTCTGAGCGCAATGCTTAACTCCTGTAAAGGGCTGAATCGGTTTTTGACAGCTTGCCAAAATGCAAAGAACCCAGATGTGATGCAAGTGAAAGGAAGCTTCACTAGGCTTGGCACTGAACTCTGACACTGCTACAGGTGTGGCAAGGCCTCTCACTCACCAGTATATTTTAAGTGTGTTCTTGGACATAGCCTTAAAGCAAAAATTCTGGATACTCCTTACTTCTGAGGAATTGCTCATAAAAAAATTCTGCAGTATCAGTAGTGCAGGTAACAGTGACCCTACTGAAACAATTGAGAAGTTAAATTTAGCCTTTTTTTTGCCACAGAAACCCTCCAATCATTTAGTTACTGACTTTATACCTAACAAGGTATAAAGATGTACTAAGACTACCGTATCTCTCAACTAAAAAAAAATCAAGATTACACAGGGTGAAAGAAGGGGAAGGAAAAGTTAACATTCAAAGATGACAATAGCAGCCACTGTTGCCACCACAGCACAAGGGGACGTTGCGGGTCATTTTGTCCCTCCGTAGTCCGTGAAGACAGCTGGGGCCCTTGGAGGCCTCAAGACCCACATGAGAGGGTCCAGCTACACAAGATGGCTGAGCTGAGCCAACAGCTCACAGCTAGGGAACAGGCTCATCTCACTCCACACTTCTCATCCTACTGCTCCAAGCCACTCACTCACACCCTCCTTTGTGCTAGATGTGCCAAATCAACAGATCCCTCGATGAGCTGATTCAGATCGTGAAAACAAAAGCAGCCTTTTTCTTACATTAGCTTTCTGCTTGTTTTGCAAACCAAGCTGTCTAGCAGATGGGTCAGGTGTGTATCACAGCTAGTGAAAATGAAAAGGAGAAATTGTATATTTTGGTAGCAAAGAACTGTTTAGCGTAGCCCTTCTTCCCCTTTTAGGGAGTGATTCAAAGCAGCAGCCCCAAAAGCCTCATCCTCTGTACTGACTATAGAAGGACCTGCGCTTCCTAAACTCAAATTAGAGTGTGCTTTTATCCCTTCTTTTCCCTTTCTCCACACTCCCCAATATTCTACAGCACAGCTAATATTAAGGAACCATTAGTGCTCATAACTTGTTCAAAGCTTCATCTTTTTTGTTCTTACTTCCCAATAGTGCTTCCCAATACAGTATGAGCAAATTTTTAGTCTCTTCCTGATCATGAAGAGTAATAATTTAGAAAACAAAAAAGTGCTCATGCTTACCAGCAGCCATTTTTGGTAACAGAAGCTACTGCAGTGAAGTCAATATAGCGGGTAGAGTAAAGGGGAAAAAGGTTTTGCGATTTAATAAACGTAACTCACATAGAACATGTGATTTCAGTATGCATGGCTTAAATTTCGGAGTGTGACAGGCTGAGGCCAGGAAGACATCAGCTATTCCAGATCTATCTGTGCCAGCAGACTTCTCCAACCAGAAGTCATTGCCTCCTCACATCTGCCCATGGAATTAACCTCAGTGTTCCCTAGACATCTCAGTCAAAATAAGTTGTGCAAGAAGTAATTTGCTATTTCAACTACAAAGCTAGTCTGGCTATTTTGATTAGCATAGTTCAGACAGTATAAACTGGCCCTTCCAGCAAAATTGCAGGAATCTTTTCGACCATCATTCTGCTGTCCTCTTCTGGTTCAGCATACTGACATCACAACTTACTATAAAGTACTTCATCAAAGGCTCCGCATAAAGTTTGAATAGATTCTCATTTGATGTGTATTATAATGGTTACCTGTTTATTTGCCAACATGCAGTTTTCAGCATGAGCTGAAAAATTTTACTGTCAACCCCTATAAAGAATTTAAATACACGATGAACTCGTAGCTGGATTAATAGGGCTTAGCTCCTGAATGGAAAGTCAAAGTAAATTATCTCAATCATCAGAAGTTGCAAGCTGGATTTTTTGGACACAACTCCCATTGCTGGCAACCCATTATGCCAATTCTGACAGTCAGGAGGATCAAAGGAAGAGCTACAGTTTAAACATTATTTACAGCAGTATGTACTTTTTCCTCATCATTGCATGCTTCCCATTATGAACGGGAAAGTAAACATTTCAGTCCTTTCCCCAATTACCCAAAACACAGTATAAAAGAGTTTGAGAGATAAGCAAGTTTTTGATGCCTACATTTTTGGATGTCTAGAGGACACCTAGGTGCACTCTCCTTTGTACCTCTCAGTTCTAAAGGGCTGCTGAAGAAGCCATTCCCTTTCTACCTAAAATCTCTCTGTAGCTGTTAACTCTCAGGCCTCCTTCTCCTACAGAAGCATGCAATCAGTCTCCTCCTTCCTCAGTCTGGCCTCCTTCAGATTCTTCTAGCTGGTGCTTCAGAAAAAAATGCAAACAAACAAACATCAACCAAAAAATCCATAACTAAGCCACGCAGGTCATGGCCCTCAAACTCAATCAACTTCTTCTCTTTCCCTGAAAAGGGTGGTACTTTCAAAGAAGAGAAACTTAGCCCTCCTATATATCATTTGAAACTAGAAAAGAAAAGAACCCCAACTCTCATGCAGGGTCTTAAGCTGGTTTTTCTCCATCTCACACAAATAATAAAGAATTAAGGTGAAACTTCCCCTAAGTGCATAGATTAGTGCTTACAAAATCCCTTTAATTGTTATAGCAATCTGTAAACTAAAATTGTAGCGCAATAAAGAATGAATTTTAAATTGCTATCTGTTTGCATATATTCATTATGCACGTCACTATATGTCAGGCAGAATCTCTGAAGGTAAATCTCAAAAAAGTGATTACCACTTAAGCTACATGATGGAGAATAAAGTAGACAAGTGATATATTTAGCTTCATCCTATCTTTGTCCCTAGAGGAAAGCGTTCCTTCTAGTGTGGGAAGAGGAGGAGGAAAAAAAACTTATTTGGTACGGTAAAAAAAAAAGCCTAGAAAATGAAGGCATGTTTTTCCCCAACACTGATGACCCACTTTAAACAGTCTTATGTAATTATAAAATGAGATTATATTTGCCTTGCCGTGGATTTAATCTTATGTTTTTCAGTCTGAACCACATCAGAGGATTATTTTCCTCACCTGCCTACCATAGTTTTCTGAACTTTCTCAGTTTAAGTAATTCTGTCCCTCTCCATCTTTTCAAATCAATTTAAAATAAAAAAAAAAAAATAAAAAAAAAAAGACAAATCTGGTGAGGTAATTTTGCACTTGGCTGAACTATACAAGGATTACATAATCTGAAGCTATGTAGCTATGTTTAATACCTGTTACCCTCTTGAATTTTCACCAGTCCTGGAATTCTACCATGCATGCTCTTTGGCATGTTCTCAAGAAAGCACATTGAGCTTTTCTCCCTCCAGTGCTGGGAACACAAGTCAGTTCATAGAAAACATGTATAAACTGAAGCATTGTCATTAAATGGAGCAGGTTTGCTGGCAGGACTTGTGACCCTGTGGGGGACCCACGCTGGAGCAGTCTGTGCCTGAAGGATTGCAGCCCGTGGAAGAGACCCACTCTGGAGCAGTTCATGAAGGACTGCAGCCCAGGGGAAGGACCCACACTAGAGAAGTTCATGAAGGACTGTCTCCCATGGGAGGGACCCCACGCTGGAGCAGGGGAAGAGTGTGAGGAGTCCTGCCCCTGAGGAGGAAGGAGCGGCAGAGACAATGTGTGATGAACTGACCGCAACCCCCATTCCCTGTCCCCCTGCACCCCTCACGGGGAGGTAGAGAAATTTGGGAGTGCAGCTGTGCCTGGGAAGAAGGAAGGGGTGGGGAGAAGGTGTTTTTTTAAGATTTGGGTTTATTTCTCATTATCCTACTCTGATTTGATTGGTAACAAATTAAATTGATTTTTTTTCCCCAAGTTGAGTCTGTTTTGGCCATGATGGTAATTAGTTGAGTGATCTCTCCCTATCCTTATCTCAACCCACAAGCCTTTTGTTATATTTTCTCTCCCCTGTCCATCTGAGGGGAGTGATAGAGCGGCTTTGATTGGCACCTGGCATCCAGCCAGGGTCAACCGTCACAATGTTGTTCATACTTGTATGGGTGCAAGAGGAGAAAAAAAAAACAGGTCCCTTCTAGCAGAAAATCTTGCAGTATACCAACTAAATGCTCCTTCACACACTCGAGAGATTAACATAATTTAAAATGCCACACATGTACAACAAAGTATCCATATATTTGTCAAATATTATCTGAATCACAGCAACAAGATTTACAAGGCAGTTAAGTCAGACTTCCATGGTCCATTCAAACACATTAGCTTAGTTATTAGGTGAGTTCTCTAGTGTTTCAACAATACAAATGCATTATAAGCAATATAAACGTAAGCATCAAGGCTTCCTTCCTCCTTCCCTCCAACATAAAAAAAAAAGCTCTAAAAAATACCTCCAGTTATGGCAAGTGGTGCCATTGACAGCTGAAGATCAGCTGCTATGGCTATAATCTAAATAATATCTTTCCACGGTAGTTCCATACTAAACTCTAGCCAATATCTACAGTAGGACACGTCCTACTGCAAACCTCTTTAGGGTCCTAAACCCGAATGGTTTCCAGAATCAGAAAGGAAATTCAATAGGCAATAGTGTCCATCTCTAGACTGGTGACAGTGAAAAATTGTGTCTTTTGAGCTAACAAGGGAAAGTTAGAAGACTTCTCAGGACAAATACAGTGAAGTGCCTCAAAAGGAAATGCCATTAGTAGCAAGGATGACATTTGGTTGCAGTATGCCATACACTCTACCTAATGTTTAACTAGATGAAGAGCTCTTAGAGAAGACACTTTGTATCAAAGGTGCAAGCCCAGTGGAATTATTTCTGCTTGCTCATTTTCTTCTGGACCTCCAGGGCAGGCTTGGCATCCATCCTCCCAGCCTGCATCAGGAAGTATCTTCCTAGAACCAAGTTAATGTTAGCCAGGTAAAGGCACAAGATGTAAAAAAACCCCACAACTCTAAGACATGAATACTCATCTATAAATATGTACCCAAAAAAATCCACTTTCAGACAATCCATTTAAAAATTATTGCAATTCAGCAGTTAATGTAAATGCATATGAGGCTGCCAAAAAGATCACTTACAGCTCTGAGCAGAATTTAAATGGTCTTGAAACAGTACTGTAGTACTAGCAGAGAGGAAAAGAGAGACCACTATACTGATACTATCACAGCTGAATGGATTTCTTTACTGTTTAGTCATAGCTAATGAAGAGAAAAAGATAGGCAGAGAGACAGAGGGACAGATTTTCTGATATTATGAAAATACTCATTCCTTTCTACTCACTGGGGAAATGTGCTGGCAAACACATCTTTAAAAGATAAGTTGGTTCAAAAAGCCTTTCTCTTTTAAACTCTGTATCACTGGGCTACATTGATTTATTTTTGTAACAGCCAGGATTTGACAGATAACCTGCAGATAACTATTTAAGGCATTATCTTAGCACATTTCAACATCCGGAGCAGTCCATTTGCTTTGTAAGCTACAACTGTTAGGATCCAACATAGACTATCCTACCACTGTATTGTATCTTAGCCTACTGGGTTACACCTATGTTCCACTGCAGAAATTAGATAAACCTGTATTTGAGCCACATGCATGCAGAATATAATAGTATCTCTAATTATAGGGGGGGAAAAACCAAAACCCAACAGTAGTCAGTTACTCAAGTTCATTAGGTCTGGTCTTAGAGAGAGGAATTGTTCACACTAATAGCCTGAAAAAAGAAAGAACATAATCTTTTCAACATTTCCCTCTGTATTTCAGAGGGATGTGGTATTTCTTTCTGCAGCTTTGTATCACTCAGTAGCTTCCAGGCTTTACTCCAGCTTAGGCTGCTGTTTTAATGCTGAGAAAAGATATATCCTACAGTTTGGAGTCAACACATGACTTGAGGTTTAAGACTGAAGAGTGGTTTGGAAATCATCTCTATGCTCTTATAATATCTATTTAAATCCAAAATTATTATTGCGTAGTTATTTTAACATATGACTTTTGAGTGACTTTCATTTATTTTCCAAACCAGAAAAAATATCTGATCTTCAAGACAGTTGAGCAACTAAGTTGTTTTTCCCATAGGTGAGGTTTCATTTAACTCCTAACCCCTCTACCATTAACTGCATTGTTCCTGCTTTTCATACTCAAGTCTGCTTTACCTTAAAGACAGCAGTACCCAACCAGTTAATTTAATGACTCCTTAAGAACAACTTCACCACCACTGCTACCAGATCTTCCTCCACCTATCATCCTGCAAGATTCTTTAGAATTGGAAGGGTTTTTCCTTCATTTAGTTTAAAAAATAAAAAGCAAAAACAACTACTGCTTCATGGCTGTAAGTATCTAGCTGCTATGACATTCACAATTCCACATTAGACACCTAAAATCTGCATACAATGGAAGTTCGAAGAGGAACTCAAAAAAGCCAGCTTAGAAAAGCAGCACCTTAATTACAAAAAAAAAATAGCTAGCATGGATTTACCAGAAATTTCAGAAGGTAGTATTTAAAAAGTTGTCTAAATTCAGATTTATTTGATGCCTTGCTCTGCTCAGCTTTCCTACATTCTAACAGACTGAGACAATTTAAAAGTAGCAAACTTACATTTTCTCTGTAATATTTTCACGTGTTTATCCTGACTGGCTTTTTGGGGGGGGTATAATGATAGCCTTAGAAGAGATTCCTATACAAACATTTAGAATAATCAAGCCAGATTATTGCAATAACATATTGACTATATTAGCAAAAATATGGAAGTAAATTCTGGTGGAAATAACCCCCAGGGAAAAAAAAGCTGCAGATCCAGATAAACTACAGGCCACTCAGCGATTACTCACCTCTTCAATGTGCTACTTTCCTTTTCTGTAGATTCAAAGTTTGTGCAACATAGGCAGAGAGTCAGACCTTCAGTAAAAATGGCCTCAATCATTACAGACAGTTGTTTGAGGTAAGTTGAAAAAGCCAGATCAGAAAAAAGACAAGAAAGAGGATCTGTGTGAAAGAGTTATTGATGTGACAAAGAAAAAGATGCAAGATCAACTGGCCTTCTGAAGGCATTCAATCCTTGCTTGAAATCATCTGTTTTGATAATTAGGTGGTGAGCAGTCCAACAGAAAGGTTCTAGTTCATCTTGTATCTATTATTAGTTGATTATAACAAAGATTCAGCACAACTTGTGCATATACCATTCAGAGACTTCATCAACTTTGACTTAATTGTACAGAAACAAAAAATCCATCCAGGTTTGTGCGGTGGGTGGGGTGGGATGAGGAGTTCTGTTTTAGTCCAATTCTGAAAGTCAATGAGTTCAGTAAATACTTCAGCACACTTCCTAAATGATTTAATAAAGAAACAGGTTACACAAACATGAGAAAGAATTTCAGAAGTAAACTTTGGGGGATGGGAAGGAATGCATGAGGTAAAGCTTAAATGTAACGTCTGTGAAAAAATTTCAAGTCATATGGTGAAATCTCATCCTTGAAGACGAGATGTTTGGAGAAAAAAGGAAAAAGCCATTTGGATGTCTGGATTAAGAAGGAGATTTTGCTTTTTTCCGAGCACAGCAAAGGATACCCAAAACACTTCTTGCACATAACTGAAATCCAGCTTGACCAACAACAAAAAAAAACCCCAAACCCAAAATAAGCATACTTAGAATTAAGAGATAGCTGAATTTTAACACATCTGCTGAATAAGAGATTATTATATTCACCAAAATCTTCAACATCTAGTGGAAGGCTGTTTCCAGTGCTGAGCAGAACAGAAAATACATATGCTGCCTGCATTACTCCTGAAGGCCAAATGAAAAAAGAGCACAAAATGATTAGCCCTTCACTCTTTTAGGATGTGGAACAGTGAGGCAGTGGTAATAGCAGTAATTAGGTAGCAGCAACAAAGAAAACACGCTTCAAATTACACAAAATAGGGAAGAAAGGAGACAGACACAAGCCAAGATGGAAAGAAAAGTATGACCAAGTCCCTGAAACCTGTTGTACAGTATTCTTGAGAATTTCTAACACTTTTCCCCATTTATTTATTTATTTAAAATCAGTTTTACAACTCAAACACTGGTGTACTTATGTGATATTCTAAACAATTTTTTATAAGGAAATGAAGACCTTAACACCGTAATAAACTGAACAACTGTCAGCAGTGCACTCAGCCACGCACACAAGCCAAGTGAGAATATATTGGCAAAAGAAAAAAAAAGTACGCTAATAACATTTGACACATTTCTTCCTCCATTTCTCAAACACAAGGATGACAGAGCTGGTCAGTACAAAATAACAGTGAAAAGGTTTTAAACCTGCATTTTTGTGGCCTGGACAAACATTTTTATCCTGAGCAATAGGCTTGATCCCCACTGTATAGGGAAGGCGGATGCATTGAGCACCGTAAGGTTTCTAGAGTCATTTCTGCCAAACTACAATGCTGCATCAGCAGCCTTTTTAATGAAATGTCAAATTTTAGTTATTTAAAGAGTGGGTGGCATATTTAAAAATACTCTGTAGCTTGTGAAAGGGCAAGAGTACACCTTCATTAAAAAACTATTTTCATAGTACACATCCAAAATCAATAGCATAAAATCTGAGTTGTATATCAGGAATTTATACAGTGAGAAGGACTTTTCTTTTTTTTCATTTGGATAAACAAACATAAAAATGTATACTGATAGTACTTACACAGTGTAAGTCTTTTTGGAAAAAAACTCAACATTAATTTGCTAGATAAAACTGGGGCTATTTGACCCACTGGATAGAGCATTAACCCTCTGTGAACCTAACATTTTAAGAAGTAATAAGAACACAATCTTCTAAATTAGGCTGATGTTCAAACACCCCAAGCCAGCACTGTGACTGAAAGCAGCATCTTTATCCCTCTCCAACCTCCTTCCCCAGCCTATATGGCTAAAAGGTGAAGACAGCTAGGGAACGCTGTCATTCTGAAACATGAACGGCCAAACGCCAGAAAGCCATTTACAGCCACAAGAGTTTGTCAGCCAGTTCACTGCACTGCCACATAAACGCACTGATAGGAAATGGGGAGAGATTGGTATGAGGGCACAAACTTCACCTAACTGCAGTCTTGGTGAAGACCAGGAAGACTAATGACATTCCCATAAAGCACCACCAAATGCTGGTGTTAATTCTCCCCTGATCAAAGCACAGAACATTCGATTAGCATAAGGTACTACAAATCATGAAACAGCGTTACAAGACCATTGAGTTACGAAGTACCGGATTATCAGTTGGGCAACAGAATTCAAGTTTGCCATATCCAACGGGAACAATACTCAAGGGCAGAACAAGACTTGAGGTACACACAACAGTCTGAATAGAGACCAAGAGAATTCTAACAAAATAGAGTACTAATGATGGATGGGAAAAAAAAACCAGTTCAAATACATGGTATGTAGAAAACTTGTATGTCAAATGTAGGGAAAAAAGCCCCTTGCTAATTTACATTTTTTTTAACCCCAAATTCTGAAAAATTAGATTCTTCAGATCTCCATCTAAGTCCCCTTTTTTAGGCCTAAGAAATGCAAGATTTATGTAGAACAGTATTCCCCATATATTTAAATTATAATACTATTTTTCAAGTACAGCTTTTTTTAAAAGGTACCTTTTCTTTCATTTATAAGACTCACTGTTTTCTTTGCTCTAGATGTGGCCACATGCATGCCAATATCTCAGTATGTAAGAAAGTGTTCTTAGACATGTTCTAAGTATCTTAATCAATACTGGCATTCTTCTGTAACATTACACAGTGCACAAGCTATGCAACTGGTACATATGGAAACTACTATGTCAGGAAATGAATCAAGGTACAAGGACTTTAATAGAAGCTGAACAGAAGCTAAACCTGTTACAAGCTTTTGCTCTGTATCAGCCAGTACAGCCCTCAAAGGGAAGTTTAAGTGCACACTTGGGCCTCATTGTACTAGTTGCAATATACAGAGCCAGAGGTTTAAATAGCATCAACTCAAAAAGAGCTTAAGTAAACTGCAATATGCCTTCTACATCAGTACAGAACTTTACCCACTGCAGTTAAACTCTCGCTACATCATTACAAAAATCCATTCCTTCCACTATAGGCTGGTGGCACGCTGAATCACTGCTGGTAACATACAGCGTTGCAACAACTGCTCCCTCACTGGACATTCAGCAGCCAGCATGGATCAACCAGTGAACTGAAATTCCAAACTTCCAGTGGGCAAGTACTATTTTCACAGAACTTCATCTCAGCTGCTAGAAAGCAGCAATTTGTAATGGACTCCAGCAGAAAGAAGAAAACCTTAATCATCTTCCAGCCTGAAGTTCTTCCTTGCTCCCTCAAATATTCTTTAACTTACCTTGGTGAGAATTTTGGTAACACAGGTTAGGTGAAAGTTACTGTAACCTTTCTCTCAAAGGAATCATGCATAGTCCTATAAGGTTATCAATCCTGAACCCAAGGGGAGTCACTTAACAGACTCAAAATAATATTTCACAAAGATTAACAACTGGGGCCACAAAGTGAGATGGATAAACTTCCCCAGAAGTCTCAAACCACTGAGATCTAGATTCAGCCTTATGTCAAATCACTTTATCAAACACTTACGCAACTCAGTTTCATTTCTCACGTCATTAAAAAAGTAAGAAGTTTTTATTTTACTGATGATCCAATTTCTTGAATATATGACTGCCAAGCTACTGAAAAAATCTGGGTAAGTTTTCCAACAAGAAATACAGATTACTATCTTACCTATAAGGAGTACAGTTTATATTTCTCTTTCAAGAGAAGTTATGGTATCAAAACAAAGAACAATATTTTTTTCTAGAACTGATTTATAAATAAACTCAAGTGGTATCTAAGAAAATATATATTAGAAATAACAACCCAATATTTTATTTTGAAGTATAACCATATTCATTTAACTTGATTACAGTCTCTTAAAATTAGCATAAGTATTCAGAACTGGTTGATTTTATCTATAGTAAAATAGCTGTTGGCTTGAGTAGAAAAACCACTGGAAACATTTGCAGCATTCTCCTCCTGCATGCTTTTTTCCAGTCTACTAAAAGAAAACTAGCTGCATAACACAAATACACATTAAGCGTAAACAGAATGATACTGCATTTCACCATGTTCTTGGAGGATCAATAGTACTGATTGAGAAACTGCATTTCAGGAAGAGAAATACAGAGAAGGAAACTGTTCATTTTTACAAGAACTTACAAAAACAAATCAATGTGCTAAGGAACTGATTGGAATAATATAGCTTTAATAATCTGGTCAAATATCCTGTACAACCTAGGTTGAAGTCTGAGTGGTAAAGATTGAGAAATCTTTGTGTCTTTTTTTCCCCTATACAGAGTGTTCCACATCCTTTTCCTGTTCTGTCTAATCAGGAAACACAAATACTGATTTCACTGACAAAATCCTACCAAAATACAGGAGTGACAATTCTTAATTAAATCTAAGGAGAAAGAAAGCCATATTCTAATTTGGCTATATGTCTATTCAAATTTAATGCCCAATTTCTAAATTTACTTTGACTTCCAGATAAACAGTCTGAGTTCTTCAAAAGCCTCTCAAACAATTCATTTTGTTCAGTCCACCAAATATTTTTTCAGATTTTTTTCTGAGCTCTCTGGAACTTTTTTCCACAGTCCCTGCAATAGAGTTATATATTTTAACATTTCCTACCTTAAATTCCATCAACACACAGAGACTGAGAAATAGTCATTTTTCTGCTCTTACTCACCGCTTGCAAGTATGCCTCTAAGACCTTCAGAACCCAAGTATCAAATTGGTGCCTTACTTGGACTGCTTGCCCACTTGTTTTTTAAGCACCTTACTGCTATCCAAGGAACAGCCATTCATTTCGCAGGCCTCCTTCCCACCCAAATCATCTCTGAATCCACTATATGTCTACCATTAGCCAAGTGAATTTTTGTCAGCATTGTTAGAGTGTTTCAAAAGCCAAGATGCTAGAGGGTTTTGGAGGTGTGTCTTGATTTTTTTTTTTTTTTTTTGGGGGGGGGGGGGGGCAGTGTGCGCCTGTGCGTGTGTGTGAAGTAGGTAGGAAAGTTTGTATCCACATACAGTGTATTAGTACCTACAGAGAAGCTGTTGTCAAGCTCCTTTAACTTTACTGCAGGAGTTTGCCAAATAGGTGTGAAAGCTTCTATGTTAAGAATATTTCAGGTTTTTCCTAGGCATGAAATACATCCATCTGCTTAGTTTCTCTTTCTCTCAGGGAGAAAGCTGCTTTGCCAGGTGGCTCAGAAATTCCAAGATCAGGTAAACAAACAAGCAAGCAAGCAAACAAACAAAGACACCGCAAGATAATACTCTATATTCCTTTTAGGAAAAGGGGGCCCATTGTAATGTATAATTCATGCCAAAAGCAAGCAGAAAGAAAACTCATCCTGAGAATCTGAATATGATGAAGATCTGGTTGCTGCTCTTTGCTGAATACTTCTAGACAGATTCTATGTTTTCCATATTTATTACTATTTTAATTATTAAAAATAGCAAGCTTTAATTACATCTAGATAGAAATGGGCAATGCAAACCAACATCAGAAGAAGCTCACTATTTCATGGTTCATGTTACCTGAAGTAGTATTTTAGAGGCATTAGTACTGGAAGCATTTCTTTTAGGCAGAAATAGCCTCCATACTACAGTGCATGGAAACAGTGTGGGACTTTTCATTCTACAGTTAGGTCATGCAAACGGTTTCATTCAGCATTTAATACAATCAGGTTACAATGTCTTGGTATAGAATGAATAAACAACATCAAACCTGGATAACTACAGGTTAGAAACTTTTGTCACACTTGTTCTAGGTTTCTTTTTTTGTTTTTGTTGGGTGTTTCTGTTTTTGTTTTAAACAAGCTTTTCAGAAAAAGTAATTAATTGGTATGTCTGATACCAAGTTCTAACAGTACAGCATAAAAATTTCTCAATAGCAACTTAAAGCTAGTATTTTCAGTCTTCTTAATCTACAGTATAGAAAAAGAAATTCTTGCACAAACTGTACTTGAACTGGACCTATCAAGAAAGACTCCTGGAAGCTAAAAACTTGTAAGGAGGTAGATGATTTGTTCAACGATTTTTGCTATGAATACCGTATCAATGTTCAAATTCACTGAATGAAGGAGTTAGGTATATTTTTCTTAACTTGTGTATCCTATGTAGACAAGTTTTATGTAACTAATGAAACATTTCAGATAGACTATCTTCAATCAAAACACATTTTACATTTCATTCTACAAAAAAAGATCATAATAGCAGAGAAAATACAAGTTCAGTTATGTGGTTCTTTAATACTTGAAATAATCTTCCAGGTATATGACATGCATACTATAGTCATGCTCTGCAGAGTTCAAGGGAAATTTCCAAAAACTGCATTGAAGCTGCATTGAACTGCATTAGTTCTCTGCAGAAAAGGAACAAACACAGAGAGAGAGCAAGGGAGGGGACCAAAAAGAAAAAAAAAGAGGAAAGGGATAAGACACAGCATTTTAAACCCAAGAGAACTACTGCCTGAATGAATATATGCAGATACCTTTGTACTAACAAAGGATTTTCTGTAAGAATGTGTTAATCCACTTTACTCATACATATTGCAGACAAGAGGGCTATCACATAATGTGGTAGCATCCAAAGGTTCAGTATCTTGAGATGTCACACGTCCAAAAAATATCCAGATCACAAAACGTAACCTTAGGCAGGAATGATAATTCACTGCAGCTTGTACCTTTTACGACAACTGAGAAACATAGAATCATTTAGGTTGGAAAAGAGCTTTAAGACCATTGAGTCCATCTGTAAACCTAACAGTGCCAAGTCCACCACTAAACCATGTCCCTAAGTGCCACATCTATGCATCTTTTAAATACCTCCGGGGATGACAACTCAACCACTTCCCTGGGCAGCCTGTTCCAGTGCTTGACAACCCTTTCAGTGAAGAAATTTTTCCTAATATCCAATCTACTACTTGATTAGTAGCTATCTGAAAATGCTTTGCTAGGATCTCAATACAGGTTATATAAAATGCTGTACCAGTCACGGTACATGTATGACTTGTCTGTTTCCTAGGGAAGGGAGGAATGCAATGGAACAGGCAATGGAAAAGAAGCAGCAATAAACTTCATTACCTAACTCTAACAAGAGTGAAGAAAAGGTTTTAGTTATAAAACTATTCTAGGGAAATGAAACCACAAGGAATACATTATATGGCAGAAATTTATATACAAAGAAATGCAACAAACTACATGACCCATGAGCAACAACTGATAAAAGTAAAATCAGGTTCTGCCTGCTACTTGTAACCAACAAATATCCCTTTGTCTAAAGGACAACAAAGGCAAAAGAGGTGGTTGATGCCTTTCAAAGATTACAGGCTTTCATCGGGATATAAAAATCAGCAAGACAAACGTCAGTAGGTTAGACTAATCATCAAGGTTAAATAGTTTGGAATGCCTGTGGGATGTATGAAGAAATACAGTTAGCTAGCAGGAATAAGAGGACCTTGTGAGACTCAAAGGGCCAGGATCACAGGATTCTTAACTCATACAAACCATAAATAATAAATCAAACGGATCGC
Organism: Aquila chrysaetos chrysaetos; assembly: GCF_900496995.4. Classification (NCBI taxonomy): domain Eukaryota; kingdom Metazoa; phylum Chordata; class Aves; order Accipitriformes; family Accipitridae; genus Aquila; species Aquila chrysaetos. The sequence goes on along the minus strand of NC_044009.1, from coordinate 45,973,736 downwards.
AGCATTGACTTAAGCTTTCCTCATGAAAAGGACTTTGCTACTCTAAGAGGGAATCCCTGTGCCCCAAACTAATCTTCTCTATTCTTTCACTGCAGTGTCTCCCTAGTACGCAAATGCCAGACATACAAAAATGCCATAATTTTAGCAGAAGTTCCTCAAAGGACCTACATCCTGGCCTGAGTGCATGCATAGACCTTGGGATTGAAAGATTCACCTGATTAAAGCAGACAATAATTTTCCTTGTTGGAAGGCAAGAACAAAACCCCACAAATTCATCTTAAGACAGCTGAACTATTCCAGCTTGAATAGAAGAGTAAGACTAGCCACCCTGATAAAAGTTTGCATTGTCACAAAAAGCTGCTGCCTCACATCTGGGAGGCTGTGTCAGCACTTGTGTCACCAATTCTCCACCCTTATGGTGGCTCCTCCTCAAATACCATCCAATTAAGATAGCCTATGTCAATATCCAAAACCCTTCACTGAAGTAACATAAGTTTGTATAAAACTCTAGTCACCTTCTCTTTGTAACGCACATGAACAAACAAATAATCAAAAAGATGGTATCAGAAGTGAGGGAAATCAAGCCACTATCAAAACACAACCTGCGACTTATTCCTCGCAGAAGTTATACTTCATTATATCATAGGTGTATTGGGTTTGTGTGGCAGGGTTTTGGTAGCAGGGGAGGGGCTACAGGGATAGCTTCTGTAAGAAGCTGCTAGAAGCTTCCCTGCCTCCAAGTTGGACCTGCCTCTGGCCAAGGCCAAGCCCATCAGCCACGGTGGTAGCGCCTCTGCAATAACATGTTTAAGGGAAAACCTGCAGCGGAGAGGGGAGTGAGAATATGTGAGAGAAACATCTATGCAGACACCAAGGTCAGTGAGAGGGAGGGGGAGGAGGTGCTCCAGGTGCCAGAGCAGAGATTCCCCTGCAGCCCGTGGGGAAGACCATGGTGAGGCAGGCTGTCCCCCTGCAGCCCAGGGAGGTCCATGGTGGAGCAGATCTCCACCTGCAGCCCAGGGAGGACCCCACGTCAGAGCAGGTGGCTGCACCCAAAGAAGACCACGACTCCATGGGAAAGCCTGCACTGGAGCAGCCTGTGCCTAAAGGACTGCAGCCCATGGAAGGGACCCACGCTGGAGCAGTTCATGAAGAACTGCAGGCCCGGGGAAGGACCCACGTTGGAGAAGTTCGTGGAGGACTGTCTCCCGTGGGAGGGATCCCACGCTGGAGCAGGAGAAGAGTGTGGCAAGTCCCACCCCTGAAGAGGACGGGGCAGCAGAGACAACACGTGATGAACTGACCCTAACCCCCATTCCCCGTTGCCCTGCATCGCTGGTGGGGAGAAGGTAGAGAAAATTGAGAGTGGAGCTGTGCTCTGGAAGAAGGGTGGGGGGAAGTTGTTTTTTTTTTAAGATTTGGTTTTATTTCTCATTATCCTACTCTGATTTGATTGGCAACAAATTAAATTGATTTTTTTCCCCAAGTTGAGTCTGGTTTTTGCCCGTGACCATAATTGGTGAGTGATCCCTCCCTGTCCTTGGCTCCACCCAGCAGCTTTTTTTTGTATTTTCTCCTCCCCATCCCACCGGGGAGGGGGGAGCAGTAAGCAAGCGGCCTCATGGTGCTTTGTTGCCGGCTGGGCTTAAACCACGACCACGGCTCTGGGCTCTTCAAGAAATGAAAGCAAAACAGATAATGAAGCCTTTACAACTTCAATAATGTATGCCAATAACAGGAGGCTGAAAGAGGAAAACAAGAGGGGTTTGAGTGTGCACACATACACACAGAGGCAAACACAAAATTCCACATTTTCTTCTGAAGTATGGAAGACAAAGGATTTTTTAGGTTTTGGTGTTAGGGGTTTTTTGTTTAAGTGCACATGCATACGTAGTATATGAAATGCAGAAATGCATGAATACTAACTCGGCAAAAGTAGAGAGGAATGAAGGATGACCTTATTCCACTCCAATCAGTTAAGAATTTTTTTAAATTGAAGATGCAGTAATAGCAAAACTGCTTGATTCCTGAAAGTTTCCACTCATCAGATTCCCAGCTGATTAGCACTGTGCAGCATGTTCATTTCCTTCAGCAGATGCTTCCGATGTTTGTTACCAAGAGTTGCTGCTGGAATACCGCTCTGGTTCCAAACAGGGCTAAGCAGAAGAGTTCTGCAGATGCTTTGGGAATAACGTGACATAAATGAAAATACTATCAGAACCTGGCCTTTTTTATATTCGTCATATTGTATTTCTTTCCACCATCTATTTAAGAGACTAAGCATAGACTAAGTCAGACAATCTGTTGGCAAATAACCATAAAGTAATGTTTGCCACCGAATCTCACTTATCAGCTTTTCCCATCAATAAAACTGAACAAATTCTCCCATCCTTTCATGAAACACTCAGTCTTCTTTAGATCTCAATCTGCTCAAAACATGAACACTGCATTCACACAAGCCTTCAAAACAGCTACCACATAGCTAATAATCAAGTTACTGTATCAGTGAAGGGCAGTTAATGCCAACTACCTCGAGTTCTATTAAAATTTTAGAGCCGAGATGAGGAAGAAAACTGCATACTAAGCTATTTTATTAAACAGAAGCAAAAGCAGAGTAAACTTGTTAGATGACAGTGGCATACAATGCCAAAAACATAACCTTGCAAGTTGGGGGGGGGGGGGGGGGGGCGGGGCGGGCTTCAACTTGAAGGGAAATGAGTAGTGCTAATAAAATTCTACATATTATCTCAAGCATAGAAGTTAATGGTATAAAGCTTTCTTTTTCTTTTTTAAACAAGGGAAAGGAAGCAAATCTGGTTGGAGGGAGATAGAATAAAGACAATTGCTCTCCAATTTTAAGTTAAGTCATTTTAGGAATTCAGAACACTTCATTACTTTACCATATTCTATTTCATGAAGCAGATTAAGGATTTGAGATGATTTGCACCCAGTGTTGCTGGCTGCTTCCTAAGTTTAGGCAATTTAGTTTTGGGAGCTTAAACAACCTGATCTTCTTATATTCAGTCACTTTGTCTTTCAGCATCTTTTCAGTCCAGGCTGTATAAGCTGCTTCCTCCTGGACAGCAAGATGGATTTACCACCCAGAAAAGAGGAAGCATATGTTCTTACTTAATCCTTATTCTGCTCGTACAAAATAAATCCATATTCTATATAAGAGCAACGCAAAACAGCCTGCATAAGTTAAGTTATGAAGAATAAACATTCCTTTCGCTAAACATACTGCTCCATGGGCCATTTTAAGAGTAAACTATTCCCTACATCATCTCATACAGGTAAAGAGCGGGAAGCAGTAGTGGAAGTTACCTTATATGTAACAAAACCACCAGAAATAAAGGTGAAGGCTTTTTTTCCTACTATTAGGCTTGCTACAGCCACCAGTAATTATGTGAACTGTGGGTGTTGCAGTAAGCAGAGTTTCTCATGAAGAACAGTCAGAGTCATTACACAGAGATGAAGAAGGAAAAAGGTAAATCACCCATTCAGACTAAATTGGACTCGGTGTCCCCAGGCAAAATGGTTTCAATAATAAATAACAAGAACTAACTGGTTCCTTCTTTTCTGAAAGCTTTTCAGTCTTCTATGAAATGGCAAAAGTATTTTGAAAGAACCAAGATCACCACACTGACTTGAGAGTAAAGACATACCCCTAGCCTGCAAACGACTTCAAATGCTGTCCTCCTGAGGACACAGATTAACAGATACAGTAGCAGACATTCCATCCACCCTACACACAAGGCTGTTTGCTGAGATAAAGCACTTGCACAGCACTAAGTAAAAATTCATTCCTCTATTTAGGATTATGAGTCATGCTGTTGAAAAAGCTATCATACTATTTCATGGGGACAAGGTGACAAATAAGACTGTATACTAGAATAACATGAATCTCAAGAGTGAGCCTTCATTTAAAGAGTATTCTATTCTTGCTGCAGTAATCAAGAGAGATTGATGTATCAAGACCTAATGCACGAACTAAGAATTCATTCTCCCAAGTTTACTGACCACAATGCCAGAAAGAGCAATACGCACTCCAAAGACGAGATTTGTATTATACCGTATATGGAAAAGATGGAACCTGCACTCCCTATGTTAACAGCGAGGAAAGCCTCTACCAAGATTTCGTTGCTCAAAACTGAGTGACATTTATTTTTCCCCTAAATATACTAAAAAAGCAGGTTTACCTAAAATAGTTGCTAAAACTCAAGGGAGGCAATTAAACGGGCCCCCAAATTCTTGTTTACTGTAGGTCTGCACACCTATGTGATCACATCAGGTCAGCCACGGCTTTCCATGAAAGATAAATCCCCATGACCTGATGCTGATGTGCAAGAAATGCTGAACCTGACAAATGAAGAGCGTTGTTATTTCCAACCTAAAGCTCAATGCACCTCTGGGCGGAAAAGTAGTAGAAATGGCAGACCAGAAAGCACAGTTGGCACAGAGGGGACAGCTTTCAGGAACCTTTTTCTCAAATTCGCTTCCTCGAGGGCTACGAAGTCTGAAGAGGAAACAAAACCAGCATCGGGTGGAACCGGCAGCTTGTAAATAGGATCGCAAGGGGCAGATTTCAACAGACTTTCGCCCAAGATTCATCCTCCCACCCGCGGCAAAGCTTGCCACCCGCGCTCGGGTAAAACCTCCGCCAGCGCTCCTCCGTCCCTCAGAGGCTGCCCCCGCCGCCCAGGCACACGGCGGGCTCCCCGGAGCCGCCGGCGGGCTCCCCGGGGCCGCCCCCCTCCTCCCCCAGACACCTCCCGGGCCCCTGTTCCGCTCGGGGGTGGGGGGGGGGCGGCAGCCGCCGCCCGCGGAGGTGCTCCGCGCCGCGCCGGGCGCGGAAGGTCGTTACGCAAGGTGACGGGGGCGGCCGGGCCGCGGCAAAGGACGGGCCCCGCCGCACCGAAGCGGCTGCCTCACCGATCTCCCCCCCCCCCTTCCCCGCTCCGCTCCCGTTCCGCACCCGCACCCGCACCCACCGCCGGCCCCGCCCCGCCCCGCAGCAGCCGGGCAGGCGGCTCCCCCGCGGGGGGGAAGATGTGGCCGGGGGGCGGCCCCCGCCCCGCACGGCTGCGGCGGCCGCGACTTGGGGGGGGGGGAAGCGCTGAGGAGACCGCTCTCCCTCACGGGCCGCGGAGCCGCAGCGGCCTGAGGGGGGCAACGGCGGCGGGGCTGGGCGCGGCAACGGTCGTCGTCGTCGTCGTCTCCCCCCCCCCTCCTCCACCACCACCACCACCGCCGCCGCCGCCAACCCCGGCGCCGCCTCACCTCCTCCGGCGCCGCCTGTGCGCAGCCCCCCGCGCCGGGAGGAGCGCATCGCCCATGGTCCTCGGCGGAGGCCGGCGCGGGCTGAGGGGCGGCCGCCGCGCCCGCCGTGGGGGCCGGGCCACCTGGAGGCGGGCGGGCGCAAGGGAGCGTCTGCAAACTGCCAGCTCTCAGGGAGCGAGGGCGCGGCACGGCACGGCACGGCAGCGCCCGCCCGTTGTGCAAGGCGGCACGGCCGCCGGGCGCGCGGGAGGGGAGGGCGCGCAAACGGCCTGCCCAGCCGGAAGCGCTTGTGACAGGCCGAGGCAGAGCGAGGGAGCGTGTGCAAAGTGCCTGCCCGGCTGCGGAGCGCGCGCGCGCGCGGCGCCCGCAAGGGCGGGAAGCGGGCGGCGGGGCGCGCGGACGCTGAGGAGAGCGGGCGGGAGAGCGGGCGGGCGAGGGGAGCAAAGCGGCCGCTGCACGCTGTGGTAAGTGTGCGGGCGTGGCTCCGGCGGGAAACGCCCACGAGCCCGCCGGTGAGGCGACGCCTCGGCGCCCCCCTCAGCCCGGCGCCCCTGAGGGGCCGCCTCGCTTCCCGCCGCAGCCCCGGCTTCGCCTGCCTTTGAGCGGGCCCTTTTCCCCTCACACCTGCCGGTGGCCCCGCGGAGCGGCGGGCCGGGCTCAGGCCTAGCGGAGGCCGTCCGGGGAGGAACGGCCCGGGAGAGCGCCGCTGTCGCCTCGGGGTGCTGGGCAGTCTGTCAGCCCGAGGTCAGGAAAGCAAGGACAGAAGATGGACGTGGCTGGAAGGCTGACCGCGCGCCTCGAAGCGGCTTCCTAAGAGCCCTCTTCTGCCTTCCCCAGGCTTGTCCACCAAAACCTTCACAGCCTCGACAAACACATAAGGTTAGGCACGGATCTTGTCTTTGGTAGCAGTTGAGGTTTTGGCTGCACTAAGTGGACGCATTACATCAGCTAACATTTTTCTAGGCATTAGGCACACGCAGGTATTTGTGCCAGGAGTTGTAGGATATTCGTCTACTTCTTAGGTTGTCTTTAAAACATGCTTTACAAGCTACTAGAGCTTCAGTGTTTGGGAGCCATTAGAGCAAAGGAAGATAATGTATTTTTGTAGTGAGAAGATGACTATATTTTGTAGTGGCGAGACAGTCTCTATTTAGCACAGCTTCTGGAGAATGGTATGTTTTCCCAAGCCTGCATATACAGACTTAGGGGTAGCTAGTAGAAGATGGGTGACATCTGGTGGCCAGTCCTACTCTCTGGTCTGGATAGAGGCTTCTTTGAAGATCAAAGTAAAAAAGTACCCTTCTGCTTACCTCTACAACCTAATATAAGTTAAAGGAAGAATAGGTATAGCTTGTAATAAGCTGCAGAACTTAGATCGATATCTGTTACAATATTCTTCACATGCCATGAATCATCAGCAAATGGTTACAGAAAAACAAAACAAAACAAAATCAAGTAAATGGGTATGGTTTTGGTGACAATTAAAAAAAAAATCTCTCCTAGTGTTCAGTGCAATTCATTTTGGGTTTCTCCACAGAGGACAGAAAACTGTGATGCAGACAATGCGTGCTGAAGGACATTTGTTTGTAGCCATGATCATCTGCAATAATGCTGTGCAATTTGGAGTTTCACTTTTCACCCACCATTATGTTGTGTTCCCAGTTAGAAATTCTCACTGGCATTAAATGAGAGGTTAGGGATTTGAAAATTTTACAAGGTGTTGAATGATCAAAGCCTTGGACCTCTTTCTGTGTAAGATGGGTAACTTTTAAGATCTGCTGTGATTTGTGGAACAGGCTATTGTCACAGAGAAACAAAGCAGGTGAAATAACAGCATCTACAATGCTTTCATTCTTTTCCATTTATTATGCTTTTAATTTAGGAAGCTCATATGAAGGAGCTGACCTAACATGGCGGTCACTTTTGAGTTTGATATGTATATTCTGTTATATAAATATTATATATCAGAACATAACAACAGTGGTCTCCTAGCAGAGCTCTTACTGAAGGGAACAGCAGATCTGACTAGCTAACAGTTTTCAAACTGAAGCGTACCAACCAGATCCTCCATTCAGGAACAGGAAGTTACACTACATATTTTACAGTATGTAGGTCTGACATAGCTGAATGAAAAAAATATGGCAGAGGTGAGGAAACTGCGTGCATTGATGAAGGAAGTGAGAATGGCATAGGAGAGTGAGCTCCCTGCTGAAGGAGCATTCCCTGAGGAAAGGTTGGGTTCTTGGAGCATAGGGAGCAAGAGACTGAAAGAAGAGAGAACATAAACCCCTGCGGCATTAAAGTATTAGGAGAATCTGAGAGCAACCTGTCACTTAAATGTTTATTTCTCATTTTAGTGAGGAATAAGTAGGCCACCAATTATCTAGATTTAGCCATCTCAGGCCTGTCCCACATTCAGCATGAAGGTCACACAGTTAAAGCTTCACCCATCTGCTTGCTCATTCTGTGCCCATGGGAAGAGAGTGCGGGTGGAGGCCCCATGTGAGGCTGATGAGGACCATTAAGGCCTGTTAATGCAATCAGGCCCATGATGCTGGCATCCCATCTTGCTTGTTTGCATCTCAGAGCTACAGGCTCTCTCTAGCTCCAGGATTCTGCCTACTGATCCCATCACCCTTGGGTACAGGGAGGGATGGTGTGGAAGTGCTACACTGCAATTTAGGGTGCCCTATCTGTTCAAGCATCTGCCAGGAAGCATACTTCCCAGAGGTAGTCACACTCCACCATGTGACGCTACATGTATAGCTGCCCTACATACAAACAAACACATCCTGTGAGCCAACATTCAGTGATTAAAGAAGGTAAGTTGGTAGGTCTGTTGGATGTGTGAAAGCACCTAAACATTCTATAAGGCTAGGACTGAGGGTCTTGGCTATACCTGTTGTTGATGGAGAACTTTTGGGTTACTCTGATGTCTGTCTTATTAATGAGTAAAACAGTTATATTCTGGTAGACACTTTCAATATATCACCTACTGATACCGTTTTCCTTCTTGACTTTTGTGTCCAGAAGTTGTGGGTACAGCCCTGCCCTGAGTGGATAACAAAAACTCCCTCGAGTGATTATGGTGTGCCAGTCACAGCTTCGGATTAGTAGAGAACTCAGGCAGACTAGATTAAGAAGTCACATTATACTAACTTCTGTTTGCTTACTGTAAACTCAACATAGAAGGACCGAAGTAATCCCTAGAAGACATTGAATGCAGTGGGACTGTTTAAGGAATGTTTATGTTGTGAGACCAATTCTTTTACACTTCTCTATACTGAGTTTTGGAGAATTCTGATTACAGACCAGCAGTGGAGGATAACCTAAAATGTAAATACACAGAAGTCACCAGTGCTAACTCCAGAATTGCTTAATGACATCTTTAAAGTAGTGTACTTGTTGAATTTTCCCTCTCTGTTTGTTCAAAGAATAAACTACTGTAACATCGAGAAACTTGTCTAGAACATAGAAGAATTCTGTGATTATTCACGGACAAAACCTACGTAAACCTTTCCTTATGGACATAAGTGTAAGCTGTGTTTCCTTTTGGCTTGTAACACTGTAGAAAAAAATTACAGCATACATACCAAATTTAGTTTGCCTTTCCTAATAGCAAAATCTGTTATTATTACATATATTGTTAGAGAATATAGGTATAGAAAATATTTTGAATATAGAAATCTCTTTCTTCTGAGGTGGACTACATCCACCATTCCTGCCTTTCTTCCAGTTGATAGCCCCGCTCTTGTCTCAGGTAGATAGTGTTACATCATGTTATACTTCTTGGATCACTGCAGCAATAAAGCACTTGGGATAGGAACTAGACAACATCTGCTTTATGATCTTCATCTCCTTCAAAGCCCTGTTGCGTGCTCACTGGAAGGTCTCCATCCCTCTGCACAGGGTTTCTTACCTTCTTTTATAAACCCCCCATACACTCCTCTGAATAAAGGGTTAGTTGTTAGCTTTGCAGATACTAAGTGGACACTTTGGTGGTCCAAAAGGCTGGGTATTGTATTATTAATGTTGAACATGACTTCAGTAAAATGAAAAATGAGAAAAGGAAAAAGAAGAAGGAAAAACTGAAATTTGAACCAGAGATAAGATAAAAAAGACCTTCCTGAAAAGTATCTTTGTCACTTCATTGCCAAACACAGTAACTGTGTCTTGAGGCTTCCAACATATGCTTTTAAAGCTTTCTGTTTGATGTCTCCCTCAGCTTTATTGATACAAATGAATTTGCTGCAAAATGATAACTGACTCCAACCTCTGTGCTGGAGATCAGAAAACTTCTGCATTCTTGTTCAGGAATGTATCTTGCTTTTTTGTTTGATTGCTCTGATTTCTCAGGACCTCATCCATGTTGTTTGAAGTACACTACAATATAATTCTGAAGAACTGTCATATTCAACCCTAATAATATTCCGATCACAAAGTGAAACCTTGAAGAGTCACCCTCTCCCTCTCTTTTGCTCATTATTCACAATTCGAAGTTGCTGTAGGATAACCTTGGTTTAACTCTGATTAAATATCAGAAGGGTAGGAAATAGAAAATGTTCCTGTCCTTTCCCCATGTTCAGGTAAACCCCCTGTTTTTTAACATGAGTAAGACTTTGCAGTTAGGCTTTAACTGTATCCTTCCCACCAAGTTTTTATGGATATGAAAAAGTCAGATTTTTAAAAGGTATTGTAACCTCTGCCCAGTACAAAAGAGCAAACCCATAAATTATTATTTGACTCCTGCCTTTGAAAGTTTTATTCTGTCCCCTGTTCATAAATGTAACAACTGGGCTATAAAATTTTCCATTGCCAGAAAACATTGATCTATATTCCAACAGATCTTCCCATTACCACAGACATTGTAAACATAAATTGTACAAACATTTTCATTAACTTTGCACTGAGTTATCAAACAGGAAATAACCCCTTGTTTTTAGGTACCAAACCAGACGTTTCTAATAGGTATTTAATGTGTGCAATAAGTGTACTAAGGAGCTCCCCATTTGCAGGAAATTATTTGAGATTTCTTTTCAGACATCACAGTAGCTTTTCAGAGCAAAGTGGCATGTAATTGTAAAATTTCATAGGCACAGTATAAATGTGGTAGAGCTGATTCTCCACTGTCTTCTTCCCTTTGTAGTAGTTAGTAAGAATGATCATATTTTACATCCACCTTGCACAAGTTTGAATAACTGCTCAAGGTGCAAGTGATACTCTGTGTTCTCATTTGAATGCAAACTGAAATTGCATCATGATTTATTTTAGAGATTTCATTGGACCTGGGGGAGTTAAAGACTTTCCTGAGGAAACAAGTCACTGGCCACTCATGGAGATTTGCCAAAGAGACTGTGCGGCAGATAAATGATTAAGGGATAAAAGGAGAAAGACTGAGAAAGAACAAAGTGCGGTAAGGACATAGTAGAAAATCTGGATGGGTTATTTGTATTGGTGTTCACTGTTGAGGTAGTAATTTTGTAAGTTTCCCCTCCAGTGTAATCTTTATGGAGCTATTGTCTCAAACTGAAGAATCAATAGAAGAGTTTTTAGACTGAATCAATCAAATTAACAGTACCAGGGCTTGATGATATTTGTCCAAGATTTTTGAAGGAACTTAGGTAGGAAATTTCTGAGTGGTTGTCTCTGCCACATTGTCCAATCAGCCTCTTTTCATAATTATCAGAAGCACCAATTTCAGGAGGTCTGTAGCGGTAACTCTGAAAATTGGAAGTGGACAGCTTAGTCTGACTTTTCCCATGATGAGTTGGCAGGAAATATACTTAAGATATATATAGATAGCATATGTATAATAGGTTAATATGTATACATGATCCTCTTTTATAGAGGTAAACAGTAAGCTCACAAGTTGGTTTGTTATTTGAAGGAGTCAGTAACTATCTGTCTGATCTGGATAGTAGTCTCTATTCAGATATCCATAAACTTTTCCACCAAATCTTGAGCCAAATGCTTACTGTCATTAAAGAAATGAGATCATCATGGAATACATCATAAGATGCTTAAAAGATAGGAGTAGAAAAAGAAAACAAAAATAGGAATAGGGATGTGGGATCATTTGTCACTATGGAGGGAGTTTATCTTTGGAATCTCTCAGGACCTTGTTTTGTGACCTTGGTTTTCAGCATATTTGTAAATGATCTGGAAAGGGAAGGAATATTGAGGTGACAATTGCAGATGATATAAAATTGCTGAGGATAATAAAATCTAAATCTGATTGCAAAATGTTGCAGAAGGATACTGTGATACTGCGTGACAGGCAAATAAGACAGCAGATATAATTTTGTGTTGATATTACTTTGCATGATAAATGCAAAATTACATTAAAAAATGAAAAGTGACTGCCTGTATAACCAAATGGACTTTTGATATTACTAAGCAGGAATGAGGTTGTGAAATTACTTTGAAAAGTCTCCGAAAATATCAGCTCAATGTTCAACAGTAATCAAAAAGACAGAATGTTGGGAATTATTAAGAAAGGATTTGTGAACAAAACAAAACATCCCTATGTCTGTATACATCCATGGTACACTCAAATTTGAACCTGGCAGTTCTTTCCTTACTTCAAAAAAAGATATAGTAAAGCAATAAAGGATGATAAGAGTGATCAGAGACTTTGAATTACATCATATGAGAAGAGATGAAGCTGAGTAGAAATTAGAGAAGAGGAGAACTTGGGAAACAGATGTTAAAGATTGGCTAAAACAAGATTGTAAAATCACACATCACACAAGGATGAATGGGGCAGAATTGTTCAGTACTTGTCACAGCAAAAAAACCTGTGGCAGAGAATGAAATTTTGAACAGTGGATTTCAAACACATAAAATTAGATACTTGTCCAGGTAAAATCTAAGTTAAATTGTAGAATCTGCAGGATTTTCTGGAGGCCACAAATATAAATGGATTCAAAAAAGAGTTACATAGTTGAAGGATAAGAGGTCCTTTAGTGGCTGTTAAATAGGTAACAGCTTTAAAGAAGTCTCTAAGTCTCTGACTGTTAGGAAGCTGGGAAAATACTCCCTGGGAGGCATCATTCTGTATTATTTGTCCTGTTTCTGACACTGCTCACCAAAGTGTCTCCTCATGTTCTTTCTCTGAGATACTGAGCAGCTGGTCCTTCATCTGACTCAGTGCAGCTGTTAGTATGTCCTTATTCCTTCCTTTTATTTGCTAACTCATCTGGGGATGTGCTTCTTGTCTAAGGTCCGACTCCCTTGCTTTAACAGAAATTACCTGAACAGGAGGACATAATGCCTCTTCAAGGCTCAGAATAGCTCCAATTCAACAAGGCCCAACAACTTGTAGACTCAATTCCTCTTTCTAGCTTTCACACGTTCCCATGCAGCTCCTGGCATATTTTGAACAGTGAACTGGAATGACTTCAAAATGACAGTTTTAAAAAATATCCTGGAAATGTTACTCTGCTGTGTCCCAGATGAACTTTATATACATCTCTACACTTCTTTACCCTCAATATAGCCCCAGTCATTTGCTGCTGTTGTACTGCATCTCACGGAACTGTGTCTCTCAGACAAAATCTGGAAAACCTTGGTAGTAAAGAGTCAATTTCCTAATTTTTAACTAATGTGCACCCTTAATTTTACAGTGTGGTTGTGGCCAGTGTAACAGAGAAATGAATTTGGAATACAGAGTAACTGGTTGGATCTCTGCTACATTATCACTAGCATAACAAAGGACTTCAGGTCAATGCTAAAATGAAATCATGGAAGTTAATTCTTTTTCAGCCTTAACTTAGTCAAATATATCTGTATTTCTATTGTTATTTGATAGCCAAAACAAATGCTAGGAGCCAAATAATCCTTATTTTTTAATCTGGTTTTACAGTTTGAGTTAGGATATCAATTGTGATTTCATCATCAGGCCTACTGCTTTAAGTGACAACACATCTAGCAAATACCCTATTTCCTGTAAATCTCCAGAACTTTTGATAGACTTCACAATCTGAATAGTACTGTTGTATGTACCTGTAATTGTTCTTAAGTGACCCTTAATTGTTCTTTTTTCTTTAAAATATTTTATTAACTTGTTCATTTGAAACCCAAAAGGATATACAGACTCAGAAATATACCTTATCAAGTTTACTCTTCATTAATGGTAAATGCATTATCACACAAGGGTCAAGAAAACACGTCATGTAGGCAATCACTGAAATTGGCATCTTTTCTCTCTCAGGTAGCCAGGTGACATTTCACTTATGGGAACTGTTAAACCAGGGTGTTAAAAACAGATTTAGTTTACTTTCTATCTACTTAAAAGAGAGCTGTTGTCACTATTTTGGCAATTAAAGTTTGAAAGTGGGAGGCATTTGATTTATAGAAGACACTTAACTGGAGACTGCTTTATAAAGCTAAAAAGGACTGATTATAAAACTTCACAAAAAGGAAACTGTTTTCAGCAATTTATGAACTGTGACAAAACAGTCTCTTGCTTCAACAGGAAGTAGGTGAAGCTTCTGTTATTATTAGAAACAAGCTCAAACTGTGAGAATTATATCATCAACTTTGAACACTCTTTTCCCCTCAGCCCCTCAAATGAAGGAAATTTTATGTAGGGTACTGATTCACTGTAGTGTACCCCATCTCTAAAATCCTGGAATATTTTCCAGCACTTATAAATTATTTATGGTAGGTCTTCTCTGTTTTTTATAAGATGGGCAATAAAGACAGCTTCTTGACTGTAGAATTACCACATATGAGAGCTCACCTGTAGGCTTTCTGCTGGTTAAGCAGATCTAGTAGGTCCCCTTTGGTCTAATTCAAAAATCTAAAAGGTTGAGAGTTCAGTGGTCAATGAATTCCAGGCTGATGTGTATTTATATGGTTATTATGTGTTATTAATAAAGAAAAAATCAGGTTGGCTAAGGTCTGGACAATACTGAGCATGTGTTTGCATTGTCTGGTGGTAAATGAAAGTTTTAGTGGAATTTTAGTTGCTAAATAATAACTGAATTTTGTAGGTTACCCTAAATGATGTCTTCTTTAAAGTGATTTAAAGTATCATCTGGAAAATTTTAATCTGACTTTGGTGAGAATCTTTGAGGTGCTTGCAGTTGTCTGGAACTGCTGACATTTTGCAATCTGTAGTCCCACGAAGTTTCTACAACAAAGACTATATGTGCAATCTTTCAAGCACTGCAAAAGTCTCAGAGGAATGCTCATCCAGCTGGAATTTCAGTGACCTCTAAGTCTTCTCATCTTGTTACTAGACACTTCTGGAAATAGACTGTCAGTGAATAGGATTCCTATTGCAAAAAAAGGAAAAGCACCTTTACTTTTATGTTTGGTTTTTTTTTTTTTTTATTTTGGTGCTTGACTATGCAAAGCTTAGCCCAAAGTCAATATTCACTTAACATAATTAGAATTGACAAAATACAATGGAGTTCCTAAATTGACTCTTACAAGAATTTATCAAATTAAATGTCTTCATTACTTACTAGAAGAATTATCACATCTTCTCTCTATGGGACTGAAGATCTTTTAAAAAAGGACTGTTTCTTTTTGCTGATACATAATACAATGGGCTTTATGGAAATGGACTACACTGACTGTAAAGTATCTTAAACTTACGAGACAGACTGCTTTCTCTGAGATGCTTTTCTTGAACAGGGGCATGTTATACATGACAAAAAAATGTTTGAAGATAAATTCTTACAAGAAAGGAAGAATTCTGTACAAGGTCTCTTAAAATAATAAGCTACATAATGGTAAATGCAGCCACTGGACATGCACCGAGTCATTTGACGTTATACATATGCCAACCTACAATACTGGAGCAAAAGACATAGTAGAAGCATTTACATGTGCTACAAGAGAAGTCTTGCACTGGGAAGTCAGAAAGGGTAGGCTTCCTGAAGGGAAAATATTTTCTTTGTCAGACAGCCCATTTAAATGGAAAGTAGTCTAACTGGAACATGGGAAAGTTTTTCCTTAGTGAGAAATGTAGTCCTTTTACAAAAAAATCCAAACAACCTAAACCTGCAAATGTGAAAAATAACAATGCATTTTTATCACTTCACCCAGGTCTGCTCTCTGGCAATGTATAGACATTGTGAGACACAGCTGAAAAGTCAAAGCTGGGTCAGTTATATTTGCTTTCTGCAACTGTAAAATTCAAATTCTTCAGGATCACAAAAGAGAGTGAATTGCATATCTCTCTTATCAAATAAGAAGTATTAACAGAAAAGGTCTCAGGAGGGAGTATCGGTCAACACAAATGAATTCAGGGAAGTTTTTGTTTAAGTAATGAATACTGACTTCTTCTTCCAAGAACTAGACTTGATATGAAATAAATTCAAGCTTTCTAAAATTGTTATTTTCTCTGTCTTTACCCTCAAACTTTAGTAAGTCATTTCAAAAACTCAGTTTCCATCTATGCTCTGTCTTCTGCCATCACTTCTGCTGTTACCAGGATCTGCCACCTTTGGAAGAAGTTCTATATTGTAGATGGCCGATAAAACCACTCAGCAGTGGAAGATTCTACAGTGAAGCTTAAGGAAATCACCTTCTAAGATACTAAGATCCCAGGCTATCCAAGGCTTTGTAAATGTGACAAAACCCAACTTGAACTGCAGCCAGAAAGGAATTGGGACCAAATGTGGAATATGATGCAATGAACTTACAGCAGCTTGTCCAGTTTAATCAATGTTATTTCTACATGAAAAGTCTGCTAGAAAATGGGCAGATACTTTTTCTTCTGGAATTCAGGTGTTCTGTGGATTTTCCAAACACTGAAATAAGCCTGTATCTTTTTTTTTTTTTAATTGCTCTTTGTCATCATTATAAAAAAAATTAAAAATCTTAAGCAATATTCAAGAGGACAGTCTCCAAATCCAGTTCTCATGTCACTCCAGTCTTTGACCCATACCAGTCCCTGTGGATAGGAAGAATTTAGACATACTTGGTTATCCCTGGAGATACATCCCTATGTTAAGCAGATGTAGTCAAGCTTTTGAGTTTCCTAGTACAGCTGAGAGCCTGGAATTTTAATGTATTCCTAATTAGGTCCCTGGCTTCAAATTACTCTCCTCTCTGGTTTCCTTAGACATTCTAGAATATATTTCTCATAGGCAACTGTATCTCCTTAGACATATATGCCTCACAAGCATGAGATACAAGGAAAGATTGGGTGGCTTCATCCAAATGTGAAACTGCATATTGACCAGATTTATAGCTGAGATACTATTTCAGCATCAAACTTCTAAGTATCTTTTCTTATTTGTTGCTAGAGAAGGATCACTGGACAAAACCTTTTAATATAGACTCCATCAGTCCAGGTTGGAGAGGTGTGACTGAGAGTTTCAGGTTATAACCCACTGACCCTTAGCAGCCTCACATTTGCACATGGTAGAGGCCCTAGAGGAAATCATGTAGATCTTAGCAAGATAGAAAATGTGTCTTTCTAGGGGTGGCAATGGATTACCATTAGTTTACTGTGTGTAATCATATTATATATTTTTAGGTTACCTATGTAGTTTAGGAGAGTAGCAGGTGATTTAGGACATTCCTGCAGTTTAAGTAAATCTGGCTAAATAACATATAAGTTAGTGGTTTGAAGACTTGTTTTTTTAAAGTCATCAGGAGCTAGGGTTATTGACAAGTGACAAAGGCAAATATTCAATCAGGAGAGCCAGTGTTTAAAGAAATGTCATCTTTTTATGTGTAGTACAGGGAGGTAGATCAACGAGATATAGGATGCTAGCAGGAAAGAAAGTATTTTTCATATGCTAGCTAATTTACAATTAATCATTACCTAAAAATACTGCAGGTTGAGTTACATCAGTCTGTCAGAACAGGTAGATGAAATGTTTACTTTAGTAAATCTAATCTTGCCCTTGCCTGCTGGAGCTGGGGTTGAAAAGCAAAGATGGTACCAATAGTGTAGTAATTACCAGACCCATCCTATCAGCTCAGATAGGTGTAACTGCAAATAATTGCAGCAGATATAAAGCAGGTTCAAACTGCTCTTCCTTCAGAAACAACTTGTAAAGTGACTACAGTTCTAGCCCATAATCTTAGATGCTCTGTGATGCATTGGTGGGTGTCTGACAATTTTCTGGAGAGCTCTAGATTGGTCTTTTCTTGTAAAGGTGCTTTAAAACAGTGAAGTCCCTTCTGAAAACATGCACACAAATTTTAGTTGTCTATTTTATATCAACATTCCTAGATTTTCATATCACTGAAAATCCCACAAACAACCCTCTCTGGTGAAAATGTCCTATATGAAAACAGCTGCTGAAATAGAGACTAATTTAACAGCAAACTCTGGACAAATATTGACTCCTGTAAACTTAGAAGCCTGTGGGCATTTCTCTTTTAGATGGCATATTTGTTTTAGAAATATATACATACTGCAGATAACCCAATGCACATTGTATTTAAAATGTTTATTTTACATTTGCTTTCATGGAAATTAATCATGAATGTACTCATTTATATGTACTTATTCAAAAAATTCAGAAACTTTTTCATTCTCCTGTTCTGTTACTTAGATGCACAGACTTACAACAGTTATAAATAGAAGAGACCAGTCAGGGCATGTCTGTGCTGCTACAAATGTAGAATCTCCTCTCACACAGTGTATTTGCTGATGTTGTTTTATCTGTTTTTAAGAACTTTCCAATTTCTTACACTTTATTGAGCTTGACTTATATTTAACTGATATTCTGGAAACTAACAGCACTCTCTTTGCTCTTATCTCATTAATTCTTTCATTTTCAGTTTCAGGTAATTACTTCCAGTTGTTTCCAGTTACAGAACTCAGAAAAATTCCTCTCCTGTATTTTTTGATCTTTCAAATGTTTTGGGAAATATTTTATACTAGAATGTATAAAACACAAAGCTAATAACCTTCAATAAGTTGCTAATTTGTCCCTGAAAACTTAGTTGTTTTTTCTTTCTGTTACAAATTTCTATACAACTTACTTTTTCCTAAATGTTGTCTGGATATTCTTTCTCATTTTTCTACTTCTGCTCTTTCTTCCCACTGATTAAGTTCAAACGCCAGCAGGGATTAATAGCTGACTCCTTTCAAGGGAGAAGATGCCAGATTTTGGATAAAAATAAGGGTTCCAAAGAACAGAAATATGACTACCCATGAATAGAAAGGAAATCTGATCTCACAGCCATCTGACATCTCAATGATTTTTGTCAGAGCTAGAGAGAGTTCAGATGGTTTGCTGATCTCTGTGGGACATTCTGCATAATCTGCTGTAAATTATGGAAAATAATTACAAAGTAGACTGGAAATTATGTAAATTGAGTTATTCCAAGCTCAGCAGATTGTTGAGCAGTGCTAGAATTGCAGGATAATGAGATTATAGGCTTTGATTAATTTGAGTAAAACATCACTACTACTCTTTTGGACAGTCCTTTTCAGGGGAGCTGACATGCAAAATACCACCAGGAAACAGGAATTAAAGCAGTATCTTTATATGAGTGATTGTTGCTGTTAAAGGCTAGTATTCAGAGTTTACTATAGGAAAGCAGGTAAATCCAGGTCATGGACTCCATGACTGCTCCAAAAGGCTCTTAACATGTGTTCTTAAAATTTGTTTTGTCTTCCTCATTAGTCGTGTGAATCTGAAATCATCAGACAGCTTGCACATAAAACTTTAACAAAGTTAATGCCACAGAATCCAGCTTTTTCTCTATGTTTCAGTCTTCATTTTGAGAAACAGTTTTACTGCTAGCCTTGCTTTTTAGTCTTGTTCTTCTTTGGCCAAATTGGATTTTGAGCCTATTAGCTACGACAGTGTCCTGTTGAGTATCAATCATGGGGAAGGGAGTCTGTCATGCACAGCATAGGAAACTATTTAAAGGATAATAGCATTTTTTCCTTCTGGATATAAGCTGATTGTCAAAGTGGAAAAGAAATGTTGCCCATATGGGTACCATTGCGTAATTGCTTATCGCATTGTGAGGATTTGCACCTTCCTCTGAGATATAGTAAATACAGACTACCAGGCTTGATGGGCCAGTATTTTGATCTGCCATGACAACTCTTTATGTTCTGATACATGTGACCTGTCCGTGTCTATACTTAAAAGATAAAAAATTAAGCTATTGGTGAGTGAAGACTAAGGCATGTGGAAAGAGATTTCTAAAGGAACAGTTTTCAGTTGTCAGTATGCAGTGAACCACCATTGTGAAAATGAAGCAATATATGGCAGCAATCTACGTAGAACAATTTACCATAACCACTAGAGTTCAGTTATTTATTTTTATTTTCTTATATGAAAAAGCACTGCTATATGAAACAAAGATAAGGCAGCTCTTCTAGGGAGGCAAAACTTAAACTGGGGAACTGTTTTGGGTTGGAATAATTCACAGATTAGCTGCAGTTACACAATTGGTAAAAATTTCTCAGTAGTTCATAGAAAAATATTTAGAATCCAGAAGAATTGATTGGTAGGTCCTTAATAATGCATTTCCTGAGGCAAATGCATATAGATATGTATGGAAGCTGATCATGTAGGTGGTGTCTGGTGGACATGGTGCTTTTTCTCTGTTTAAGAACTGTTAAGTGTCTTTGTAATTGGAATGTAATTGCATAAATGTATGCATAGATGACTTGTCTATTTGAAGGGCTCAGCTCTGTGAGACGCTGAGTGCTGTAAGGTCCTGTCAACTCTTAGAACTGAGTTGTACAAGGGCTCTAAATGTTAAATAAAATAAAAGACATCACTGTTGTAGCTGATTTTACTTTTGAAGTGATCCATTTTTGTTATAAACGAAACAAAATAAATCCAGCATTGGTTACTGCATCAGATACCACATTCCTTAAGGACTGGCAGCTCCTGCTAACTACATGATTTGAGGACAAATGAAGAAACAACAAAAATAAATACCTGACAAACATTGCAGATACAAGGACTGATGAATAGTGAATCTTATTTAGGGCATTGCTTTGCTATCCACTTTTCAGAGACCAAAGAGGTTCTAATTTGTCACAAGAGGTTTCCATCAGATACCTCCTGTTTGATGTGGCAGTCTGTTATTTTCTTTTGCATTATAGTTGCTTCAGTCAAACAGTTCATACTATGTCCTGTCATGTTGTCCAACCATGACTTCAGAGACTTCATAAATGCAACATGCAGCTGCCTGTTCTGGAAAGACTATGTACTGAAAATACTGCTTAAGAGGATGATTTGATTTTAACTTGTTCTAGCAGATACTCCACTTGATTAATTAAAAAAAAAGATAGCTCTCTTCTGCCATAGAGAATATTGTCATATTCCTTACAGGCAGGTACATTTAAAATGATCATAAATGAGGCAGTTTTACAATATTTATTTTAAAATGAATGGGTTTACACATTATAAATGCTTTAGGTACATGAATAATATATAGCAGGTGCTGTTGAGGAATCTGACCTGATTGCTTTTATTCTTTCTAGATTTTTTCTATCATTTAAATTAAGAAAAAAATCTTTTCATGTATTGTTAGATCTTTTTAATTAATCTTTTTTATCACTTTACAAAGATACAGTAAAACTGCTGTTACAGAAGTAAATGTGCATGGCATGTTATTGCCTGGATTTGGCATAAAAGAATTAATTGTCTGGGACTGAATACTGATGTACCTTGGATTGTAGAATAATGGAACTCAGTCCTTAACTCTTCCACAGAAATTATGTGTGTGACCTTTGTCAAGTCAGTCTGACCCTGGTCCAGCAAAAAATTAAAACATTTATGCAATGAGAAACTAACGTTTATATACTTGAAGGTACATCAAGGTGTTAATTGCACTGTGCCTCTATTTCTCTCTTCCTCTCAGTTTTTTGTAGTTTAGACAGTAAAAGCCCAAAAGACCTTTCAGTGTGTATAAACTATATCTAGCACAACAGAGTTCCTGGTCCCTGCTGATTTCAAGGAAATGCTGTTAGACATCCTGCTCATTGCACTCCCGTTGACCCTAATGGAAATGTTTGCATGAATAATTTGAGCTCTTTGTATATATTCACATAGGAAAATGGTATTGCCCTGGGAAAAAGGAATGGGTCCTCCTTTCCTTGCCGGATACGCCTTCTTCATTGTGGTAGGTTTGATCTCTCAGTGTAGCTTTTTATTCTCTGACCTCAGTGTCAAAAAGCTTCTTTTTTGTTGTTGGGTTTTCTTTAACTTGTTCCCAGATGCCTGATGCAACCAATGACAATAAAGGCAGTCAGATAAAGAAATTTAGAATTCTATTAGAAGCCACAGAAACAATTCTCTGAGCTGTCCATTGGCTTAAATAACTGTGTAAGTAATTTACCAAAAGACATCTAATGGACTGTTTTAAAAGTAAAATCAGCTACAGCAGTGGTGTCTTTTTTGTTTGTTTTTTCCTGCCTCATTATCTCAACAAATACATTGTTTTAGTGCTTTCTTGTATTATGGATGTATGTGCAGTTCAGACCTCTGTAAACCTTAAAGTACCAGTTATTAAAGAATGAGTGAGTATACTGTTTGAGTATGTACCATAAAGTGTAGATATGCTATGAAGTATTTTTATATAATATAAAACTAGGGGAAAAATCAAGAAGTACAAACCAGTTTAAAGCTCAGTTAAAAAGAGAGGTGGTCCAAATTGTCAATGAAATTTTCACAATTCATGTTTACAAATCTGAATTCTGTGAACTATTTCTGTATTTTTAAACTACTTATACTAAAAGCATCTCTAAGAACATTCCTGAATGTGGTGCAGTCAGTTTCTATAGCAAGAGCTTATCCCAGTTAGAAGTGCCCATTAGTAAAAATCATTTATACACTTACACACATGCAAACCCCTGTTCATTTATATATATTTATGCCTTTGGAACAATAGTGAGGCAAAATAAATGTATGAAATTAGACTAGGTGAGAACAAGAAACACATTCTTTACACCTCAGCAAGTAATTTGCCTTTGTGCACCAGCCCTCCAGTTTCATGCCTTTCTCTTGGACCTCTTTGTAACACATTCTGTAATAGGACAGATACTTTGTTGAAATAGCAGTCTGCCTTCTGCGGAGCCCAGTTCCCTTGCATAAATTGTTTCATTGGCTCCCTGAGGCAGGTAAATCACTGTGCCAAGGGGTGAGAGACAAGGGAGTGCTTCTGGGTGGGACATGTGGTCAGAAGTATACTTTCAGGGAAAGATGGGGAAGAAGGTGAGTGAGTGTTCCTCCAACAGGGTTTGTAGAGCACAGTGTGAATACTCCTCCAAGAACTACTGCTGTACACTGCTTTCCCTTTAAACATAAACCAGTAGTGCCAGTGGAGAAAGTTAAGTGCCTGAACTGAGCAATTCATAGAAACGAATCATTCAAGAAAGAGTAAAATAATGGGAAAGAGTATAAAAGAAGAGTATAAAAATGGGGAAAGAATGAAGTTCCAGGAAGATTGCATCATTCTCTCAAACTGTACTGTGTGAATAGATTCCTTGGTCAGAGATGACAGCAGCAAGCCCCCTGCCTCTGTATCTTCTAGGGTCTACATATAAAGATGAATGTGCTGGAATATTACTTACTATGGTAATTTTATTTTAAAAATTAATCTAGTTCTGGGTTTCTGCTAATGAATCAGTTATACTTAAAGATAGCACTGATGCAAGTTATATCTTCAGTCATACAGTTTGGACCAAATCCTTAATTGCTGTTTATTTGGTATCCCTACTTTGTTCTCCTACTACCCAGCCCATTGGCATAAACTAAGATATGAAACAACATCCTGAGATTCTAGGGGTGCTCTAAAATCATATTATTGTCATTAGTGCCTTCTAACTGAGTAGCCTTTTTGGCCATACAAAAAAAAGGTATTCTTTGTCTTGTGAAAGATTCCCCCAAGACATGGTCAATCTAGGAAGTGCTGCTGGTTCAGCATGGTGCTATTCCATAGATATTAATAGTTCAATTAGGCCCTGCATCTGTGGAGTACCATGTCCCTACTAGTCATTGTCTGTCTTTTTTTAAACCAAGGAATGTCTCTTTCAAATACAGAAGATTAAATTTTGCTTGACAGCCCCAATTTCTTTTGCTTTCTATGTTTCTGAGGCTAATCCTCAACATTGTGAATTTTCCAAAATGTGCTTTTGATTTATAAAAATCCTTCAATTAATCAAACCCTGACAACTTTCATGTTTTTCCTTCATATGCTGGCAGCACTGATGTGCTGTCCTTGAAAATGTACACAACACCTAACTTAGTATGGCAACTTCTCTGAAAAGCAAGATTCTTTCAGTCAACTGAAAGTACATGTGGCTCCTTCTCTTCTTTGTCTGCAGCTTGAAAGCTTTGGCTACAGCTTTGGAGGTGTACTGGGTCTGGCTGGGACAGAGTTAATTTTCTTCATAGGAGCCCATATGGTGCTGTATTTTGGATCTGTGACTAAAGTAGTGTTGATAACACACCAGTGTTTGGCTATTGCTGAGCAGTCCTTGCACAGTGGCAAGGCTTTCTCTTTTTCCCGCTCTGCTCCCTCAGCAAGTAGGCTGGGTGCGGCCAAGAAGCTGGGAGGGGACACAACCTGGACAGCTGACCCAAAATGACCAAAGGGATATTCCATGCCAGGTAATGTCATGCTCAGCAATAAAAACTATGGGAAGGGGCGTTTTGAGGAGGTGGCCGTTGCTCGGAGACTGGCTGGGCATTGGTGTTTTTGAGGGAGGTGGTGAGTGATGGCCTTTGTATCATTTGTTATGGGTTTTTTCTTCCACTTTCTTTCACTTATTAAACGGACTTTATCTGGACCTGTGAGTTTTCTCACTTCTGTTCTTCCTAATCTCTTCCCCATCCTGCTGCTGGAGCGAGTGAGCAAGCGGCTGTGTGGTACAGCTGCTGGCTGGGGTCAACCCACTACAAAAAGGAAGGAATGAGAGTGGGGAAGAAAAGGACTGGGGAAGAAAAGGACTAGGGAAGAAACGGAGGGCCCTCATTGTTACAAAATTTTAGACTCTGTCTACTGTGTGGAAATATCTGTATGGATAGTCAACCATCACAAAACATTAGAAGCTCTTGGCTCTATTATGGTATTATTTACCAGAAGAACTTCTTGAGAAATCTTCTTAATGTGCAGGAAACCACACATTTTGTGGTTTGGGTTCTGGCAGTGTCTCCTGCAAAAAGCAATAGTATCTTATAGTAAGGAAAGTATATGAACACTATAGTTGCAGACCAGGAAGAGGCTTGAGATAGAGCATGTTATGTTTACATAAACTTACCTTTTAGATAATTTAAAAATTGGTATTAGTGTAAGAATTATAAACAGACTTGAGGAATGGCCTAAAGTGCCACAATTAAAAGGAGGTTATGCTGAAAGGAGAAATATAATACTGGAGAAGGAATAATAATGAAGCTACTCAGTGGAGGTAGTAACCAGTTTTATTTAGTATTTTTGCTAAGAACTAAGGGATAAAATGATGCCCCAAAGATAGAAAAGATTGAATTCGCCAAAGGGACTTGCAAATGTATGAGAAGAGCTAAACTACCTCGCTTGTAGAAATGGATTTCAATTTAGTGATATAAAATGCAAAGTCCTAATTTAGGTAGATAAAAACAAGAATGTTTGCTATCAACTGGGAGATTACCAATGCCAGTAGCAAAGAAGAC
The DNA here is from genome assembly GCF_900496995.4 of Aquila chrysaetos chrysaetos. Classification (NCBI taxonomy): domain Eukaryota; kingdom Metazoa; phylum Chordata; class Aves; order Accipitriformes; family Accipitridae; genus Aquila; species Aquila chrysaetos. The sequence goes on along the minus strand of NC_044009.1, from coordinate 45,948,855 downwards.
TCAAATATTAGTAACAATATGACAGACCTGACTGTATGATGCAGCCATGAAAAAAAAATCTTTGATGAGCTGGGTGGGTAGAGATGAGGAGGCATGGATCCACGCTATAAGGTCTAGATACAATACTATATACTGTTCTCACTATGTACAGGTGCTCTTGTTTGAGAAGGATTAATTAATACTGGAATATAAGCCCCAAAAAACCTACAAAAGCAAATAGTCTAGGATGAAGTCTTTTTGTCCTAAGAACGAAAGAAAAAGATAGTGTGGTTTCTTTAGCTTAACAAAGCAAAGGCTTAGAAGAAATGCAGTTACTGCATCAGATGTATTTGTTGAAAAAACACAAGAGAGGGAAAACAACCATTTACCCAAAAGGAAAATTTGGCCTAAGAACAAATTGGGTCATAATTACATTTAGGCAGGAAATCAGAAGTTTCTAAATGTCAGAAGTTTGAGGTTCTGCAATGTCCCTGCAGGAAAAGTAATGGGAATAAAAATCCCTCTTTCCCCAGCTAGTTTTGGGGATGTTCTTTAATCAGCTTATGAAAGGGATTGTGTGACATAGCTGGCTGATAGCGGGGACTGAATTTGTTAATTTAGGAAGTCCATTCTAGTATCTTGTCATATGTGTTGATAGTTTCTTCTGGCTGCCAGAAGCAGGTAAGCACACTGTATTAGCTGTATGGCAGGTATTTATACTGTCTCACAGAGAGCTGTCATGCTGTCAACTTTATCTGTAATGAAACCACTCATCACTTAGAAGGCTCAGAAATGGCAATTGTCATTGTTATAACTCAGTAGTCAATTTTCTACTGCTGGGAAGTGTGCCTTATCTTTAATACTTAGCATTTGGAAGCTTTTAGCCTAATCAACAGGCTTAAGTAAAGTGTCATTTCTTTTTCAGTTTTTCCTTTTTTCTGGCCCATTGGACATTTCGACTCTAAAAGAGCCTGAGAGACACAATGGTAGATGTGAAGCCCATATAACCAAGAAGGTAACTGCAGCTTTTCCATTTAGTGTTTTAGTCAGACTTTTCCTTGGAAGGTGCAGTCTATCTTAGAAAGCCCAAGATAAGTGCACAATGGCTGAAAAACATTTTTTTTTCCCCTTTTTATGTAGTAGACTCTTCCTTGTGGCACCACTGCTTAGTAATGTTCACAAAGCAACATCCTCTTAAATATAAAGGGATTTACCTAAAAATATCTAAAAATCCAAGGTGATTAAACACAAATGCTCTTGACTTACTCTATTACATCTCTTTACTAAGTTCAGTTATTTTTACTGAATGCCTTTTAGAAGGCAGCTGATGCTAGGCATCTTTAGCATGAGAGAGAGTGTTCCAGAACTGACACTATGTCTGGGCTAAGGTCTTAGTCAAGTAGCGCTCTGAATATCCTTAGAAATTATCTTCTCTTCAGTTATGTAGAGGAATCAGGGAAAACTTATGAGTGACTAGGCAAGCAAATTGTGTTCTCTCAGTTCTTTCTCCTCTCTATAAAAAATTAGCAAGGCAGATTTTTAATAGAATGTTTTCCTCTTCTATTGAGTTGTTCTGAGTGGAAGCACAGTCCACCATCCTAAAGTGGTTTATAAAAGGTGGAGCGTGTAGCTGAGGAATATAGAAGGCATTGTCTTTGTAGGTGCTTGTTTAAGGACATGAGAATCTACAAATTTTTCATCTGCTGTTTTTCCCCACCAAGCAATCTCCTATGATCAGAGAAAATTCTTTTGCTCTTTATTTAAGTTGAGCATTTGGATGTCTCATCCACTGGGGTAACTTGCTCATTAGGTTAAGTTGCCAATGGCAACTTTTCTTGAGTCAAGGGAGAGAATTTTTTTTTTTTTAAATAGTTTAATTTAAATAAGTGGTGTACTTTAGATAAGGGGAGAAAGAACAGTTAACAGATACATAGACTAATGAGGTTATTTAAAATACAAGCTATATGGTAAAGTAAGAAAATATTATTAGTGGCTGTAGTCAGGAAGCACAATGCTGAACAGACTGAAAAATTGACTTGTAAATAGGACTTTGGGAGGTTATAACTCAAGTTACATGTATTATTCATGTAGTAATAAAGCCTGGAATCTCCATTTGGAGATAAATATTTCATTGTGCAAGGCACTGCACAGGTAAAATACAAGGGGGGGATGTCCTCTTTCCCAAGCACCTTTCAATCTAATGAGAAAATGTATGCAACAAAGAAACAATGGGACTGCACCATAACAATGAGCATTTTGAAATCATAGTTTAAGGTTTCTGAAGACTCAATGCTAGCTTTGGAATTTTAGTTTCTACACTTCAGCATTTCACATGTCCTGTTAGTGAGGCATGTCTTTATTTTACAGTAACTAAACAAAATGTATGTCAAAGGATGGGCAGGTGCAAGCATGATGGGAGTTTTCAGGTAGGTCATCTTCAGAATTCCTTTTAGGTCAGATTTGTTAGACAATCAAAGTCCACATCTATTGGCTTTGATTTAGTTCAATATTTAGCATTCATTTAGATGGATTATCTTTTTTTTACTGAGTCTTTCTAATGCCAGGGAACAGCTAATACAGTGAGAGTCAGATGTACAGTGAGAGTCAGATGTACAGTGACCCTGCAGAGTCTGATTCACCTGCTCATATCCTGCTCTCTCAATGATTTGCATGGATATTCTGCTAAGAACAGCCACTGAGATAATCTGGCAGCCAAATAATTTAATCCTTGTCATTCATTTTGTGGCCTGCTGGATGTTAAAAGGACAGGGAAAAATAAGAATGAAAGGAGGTAAAAGCTCTGGTTTTGGTTGCTTGTTTTAGTCCTTTCAACTGCTGTTACAAGTACCTTATTATTCAGCCTAGGCAGTAGGGACTTGTATTTTAGGACACATGACAATGGACAATAGATAATCTACATCAGAAGCATAGGACATGACCGCAAGTACATTGTATCTGTACTAATTAATACGGGAAAAATTACAAAGAAGTAGACCACTAGCTCAGCTTTACCTCAAGTTTTTCACAGGAAAGGCATGTCAATAACCCAATCTTTTACTTACCATCTCTTTCTGTTAGTGGACTTTAACAATAGCTTTAGGTCATAATTTGAAAATATAAACACTACTAAAACACAGAAGATATATCCTCCCTTTCACCAGTCTGTGGGCATGGTTCAGATATGCCTATCTAATCCCAATCTTTGCCATGACAATTGCATTGAGTTACTGTGAATGACTCGTCGATTACTAGGTATGACTGGATGTGACCAGGGTAGGGAGCAATGTTAAATATTGATCATTTGTGTATCAGGTGTTTGATGGCAGTATAAGACCATGACAAGAAAAAGGTGTGGGTTTTTTTCCTTAAAACAAGACATAAAGATAGTCAACACAAGGGCATGGTATTAATTACTCAAGTGCCATAGTACCTTTGTAAGTTCCCATTTAAAGAGCTCTTGCTTCCACCTGTATGATACATAGCTGGCAGTTTTTAATCAACTCTCGCAGATAAGAAGTTATTTTGTGCTTTTCACTTTTTTTTTCAGGAAGAGGCATAATCACATGCCTCCAAGAAGTTTATTTTGCTATGCTGATGGCTCATACAATGCTGCAAATTGTTCTACTTATCAAAGCATCCCTGGCCTCAGCACCTGTGGGCTGCTGTCACTAATGGGCTGCATGAAATATACTGCGGTGATAACATCAGACTTTCTTTCATTGTTTCTAATTTGGCTCATGTGCGCTTACAAATGTCCTGTGACATCTATACCTACTCACAACTGTAAAAGTTGTTTTCACCTATATCAGAAATGCTGGTTTAAGTAGGATTGGCATAAAGCCTTCTGGATATAGTCTTTTGAAACTACTTCCAAGGTTTTTCCTGTAACAAACAAAGCACAGAGCAAACAACTTCCAAGTGCTCTAAATGTAGCAAGACCATCTGTTGACTTCAGAAATGAGCTTAGTAATGGTAATGTCTTTTCTGCTGTATGTCCTGCAAACAGAGAATTCTTAAATTTCTTTTCCTTTTTTGTTTTCTTTTTTTTTTTTTTTAAATTTCAAGTGAATTCTAATACCTGTATTTTGGATTTGAACACATGTCAAGGGGCACTTCTAACGGTCATTTTAGCTGTGTCTAGAAAAGGACAGAGAGATTGGAAAAGGGGGTGAGGCATATAGGGGGGGAAAGAGCAAAATTACGGTGTCACTATTCTGGTCTGTAAAAATCTCCAGTCACTATTTCTTGTCTGCCGCTCTCCTGGTAAATGTCACTGTGCAGACACTGAGCAGACAGTTAGAATGCTTAGTAGTTTATTTTGAGTTAATGGGCTGGTGGAAGTTGAAACTGTGCAACATGATTGAGAAAGCTATTTTTCTTTGCAGAAGCATCAATTATTCACAGCATAGTCCCACCTTTAGGAAAAGAGGAAGAGAAATGGACTCAATTATGGGAAGCTCTTATACACAGTTGCCAGGAACAAGGAAGGAAAGGAAAACAAGTACAACCCCTTTTGCAAAAGTGTGTTTTGGCATACCTTCTGTATCACAATGACTGTACCTCCATACAGAATTGATTTACACCATACATTGGAAAACGAAACCCTAGAGAGTAGGCATAGATTTTTTTGGCCAAATGTCCCAAAACACTGTTGATAAGAGACTTGGAAAAAAAATCCTATATACATCCCGTCATCCTGAAGGCAATGAAATATCAATGAGGATAGTGCAGTAGAAACTGTGGCTTGAGAGGAAAAAGAATCTTTCATTCAAAGCCCATAAGATCTCTTCACTATTAAAATTCAGCACACTTTCAGAAAACAGACTGAAGGAGGAATCAAATAGAGTTTTATGACTTCATAACTTTTACAAGTCTCTTTAAAGCTCGCCATTATTATTCACTCTTCAAAGACAGTCTATGGCATTACAAAATATCAAAGGATCGGTCTGAAAAAAGCAAGCTTTGAGAACCAATTACTAGAAAGCGATAGTACAAAACGCATTTATCGGTTAGCTTATCAAGACTCTGATACAAGGATTGAATCAGAGAGGAGAAGCATGCCTTCACGACATTCACTGATGATAAATCACCTGTCAGAAGTCCCTGGGGAACATACGTGTAACTAAAATTAGTACACGCATCTTAGTACAGATGATGTCTATGGCTAAAGTTGGCGGAAAACAGTGTACTTCCATTGCTACTTCTTCAGAATAAGTCAGGGTAAGTAATACCTGTCTGCATACCCTAGAGTTCCAGGTTGCCCCTGAACACTGTAGTGTCTGAATAATAACTTGTAATTTACCCAGCACAAGAAGTCCCTAAGAGGACTACATGATCTCTTCCTATTTCTCCCCTTTTTGGGACCAAAGCTCTGCTTGAGAAATTAATGTGGGATATGATTTTACTTTCTTGCTATAGATGTGTTTGTGTCTGGGAAGCATGGATTGGTCAATATTGTGGGAGTCGTTCTTGTCATGGGTGGACTTATTTAAAGAAAACTTGTCTTGCCATCTTCTCTAAAGAAGCCTGGACTCTGAAATCATCTAATTTCCTCTGCAACATTCATAGCTGGATCCTTCTGACTAACCATGGTCTATCCTTAGCTCTCACGTATGTCACCCTGACCTCTAAAATCTGTATTATAAGTCAGCCAAGTGTAATACCTTTAAAGGAAAGTTTTTCATAGTAAGAGGAGCAAGGTAAGAGTATGTATGCATGTGCATGTATGTGTTGTGGGAGACATGGATCAGAGGAATTAAGTGATATCCAGTCCTCTATCATGAAAAGCAAGCTCTGCATGACTCAGGAGCTACCTTTCAGCCCTTTCCACATTCCTAGTTAGAATGGCAGCTTCATATTACAGTTCTTTTATGAAAACAAACATTGGCATAAGGTTATATTTTTTTTAGCACTAACACATTTAACAACAATCATAGTAGCACCTTTGTCAGGGATATGTAGAAGTCTTTGTTGCAGAGTTGGTATATACAGTTTGCTGTAGTGACTGACAAATGGATTGACTGAAGCAAGAAAAAACAGGTTGGGAAGAAAGAATATGTGACTTAGACCTTTATGTCTGCAAGCCATTAACATCCACTGTTCTGGTGTGTGCCAGCGGGGCAGGAAAGGAAGGAACAAGATGAGATTGGCCCCAATGTGTACTGGTAGCAAAGCCAGTTACTGGGCTGTGGGATATAAGCTCCATGAGTTTTGTCCCTAGGATCAGAGCTAAGGCCCTTGGAATGCTTCTAGGTGAGTGTGGCTCAGCTTGTGGCCTGTGCGATGCTTTCATCTGGCTTACCACTGCTTCCCTGGAGGAGACAGGGAGCAGCTGTTCAAGGGATGAAGGTAGTCCACATGGCTGAATGAGCCCTCCGGCGCCTGCCACAGAGACAGGCAGTGGCTGCTGTTGTTGTTGCTAAAGGTGGGGGACTGCCAAATTTAACCCTGACTCTCTGGGTGAGGCTGTGACAGGAACAGGAGGGTGCATTTGGAGATTGCTGCTAGGAGGGCTGGGGAGGTAGTGGATTGGGGGTGTGAGTGGGTTTGGTGGAGCTCAGAGACAGATGTCTGCCGATAGGTAGGTGGGAAGAGGAGAGTCTTCCTTTCCAAAGCCTTAATCTGGCCACAGTAGAGCTGAAGGCTGGAATGCTTTCTTCAGTATCCTGCCAAATGTGCCTGAGGAGGCCGTGTCATTTTCCTCCTCTTCTTGCATCACATGGGCCTGCCAGACCAACAATCCTCACAAGTAAAAGGAAGCTCCAGGAGGTAAGTCTTGAATGAACTTTGAGTTCATATGACCACTGCTTAAGTAAAGTCAATGGACACTGCCCCTCTGTGCACAACCTATATGAAGTCACTGGGAATCAAGGATTTGACTCTGCATGATTGATTTTCCATGCTTATTACTTCACGACAATGTGGCCAGGCTAGGGGACTCAGCTGCCAGAATGGTTTCTGGAAGGAAGAGCCTACACCACTTAGAGACATCTCTCCCTTGGTTTCTGAGAGTCTTTTTTGTTCTGCTTTGCTCCACTTATACTTGCTAAATGCTAGACTGTAATCGTAATAGGAGGCTGTTACACTGAGACATGAATTTGAGTGATTCACTGTGGATTTACTAAGAAGTTCTTGTGGAAGCCATGCACATCCTGAAGCTATAGATGGAGGTAGATAATAACATTTATTGTTAATTAAAAATATGAATCTAAGACATAAATGAAAACTTCCCCTCTTCCATTTGCAGTCTTGACTGGGAAACTAAGAATGCTGAAAAAGAGGAGATATTCATTGTTTTCTACTTAACAACAGGACAAAATTATTATTATTTTTTTTTTTAAGTGCAGGACTTGGCTATTTGACACAATTATTTGGGGTTTTTTTCTTAATATTCCCCAGATATTTCTAAATCTTTGAACAAGGGGTTTGATTGCAGGTAAGTTTCAATAATAGCTCTGCACATTACAAACAGCAGCATCAGGCACTAGTCATATGAAAAATACAAAGCTCTCCATCTATTTTAGACTTACACAGTCTTATTTACATGGTCGGTCCTAATCCTTCACTGTGTGCACACACAGACACACTATATGTACACAGATTGTATGATGCTACATCTATCAACTAGCATCAGAGCAGGGCTGAACCCACAATGAGATGCTCTGCTCCTTGTAGCAACTTCAATCTTTTAAAAAGTGTATTATAAGGGATTTGAAAGGCTTGATTGTTAGACTTAGAAAGGAAGTAATTAAAATTATCTTTTGTTTCTCCCCTCTTTTTTTCCCTCTCTTCTGTCTGCCTCCTTCCAAGGATTTACATTCAGATTGGAATCATAAGTGGTTTCTTTTTGCCCTCAGATCACCCTGCCCTAGAAATACTGTGGCAACTCACAAAAGCCTGAGATAAAGTGCTTGCATTCAGTAGTGCTATAAATTAGTGACACATTATGTTAATAAAGAATAAGGGATGTAAAAATGCATGTGTTAAAAGAAAAACAATAGTAAAAAGTTCTTAGATCTAACAAAAACCATTGCCCTGGCACAACACCCACCAGTAAAGCTAAGTCTTTTGCTTTGTCATTATTTTTTATTTAAACTGAAATTGTTATAGTTGTTTATTTCATGACCAGAATGTTTTAATCTGGTGTATGGTTCATACCACTAACAAAGCAGACAAATATTAACTTTGTGATTACTCCCTACCTTATTAAATAATTTAGAAATCATTTTATTAACTTTATAAATTAAACAGTAACAGTGCCTTCCATAAATAGCAAAATCTCTTTAAATTGCCTTTGTGAATATTTCCTAAAACTTTATCTGTGTTTGTCATTCCATAACAAAAAATGGTCTTTTACTTGTAACTAGCTGCCACAGAGAAAAATACTGAAAGCTTCTTCTAACATTTCCCAAGATTGTTTATATACCAATGACTGAAAAGAAATCAATCCTTTTGTGTCTATGTCAAAAACCTATTTTAGATCATGTAGGCCATATATATATATATATTTTTTTTTTTTTACATAATAAAGATATACATGACCATGTCACATTGTTCTAGGATTCAAAGATAGTAATCTCTCATATTTCCAAAGGGAAAGCTTTATCTGATTATTTAAATAGAAGTAATGTGTCTTCTTTTAAGATCTTGGTCACCAAGGCATTAAGAGTAAGCATTTGAATAGTCCCTGTAACTTTTATATGCACAACAGACTTAATTGTCTTACGGAGTTATTTCACAGTATTCATTTTCCTATGCATTAACAGTGTATTTAACACGTATTTAAGGATTGTTGTTTGTCTCTTCTGCTGCTGCAGCATTATATGGCAAGATTTTTCATTCTACCAAATCAAACAAAGTTTACTGGAACTCTGGCAGTGAAACCTAAATTTTCCTACATCAGTAGCTCTAAGGCAGACCTGCCAGCTAAACTGCTTCAGGCTTGGCAACCCTGAGAATCCAAGCAGGCAGTTTTTCCAGAGATCACGGGATTTGCACTGGGAAGTTTAAGACCCTAGTTCTAAGTAGCCAGTAACATAATGCAACTGGGGGCAGATAGCTTATTTCATATCTGAAATGTGTTTTATATTATTTCTGAAACAAAATTACTGCCAAATTTCTATCCTTGAAGATTCCTGGATTTGGTCCCAGTGGACTGAAATCTTGTTGCAGAAACCAAACTCTTCCTAAAACTTTGTGTGTAACAGAAACTTTCCTTTTCAACCTGCTCTGTTTCTGCTCTGGAAGGAAATACAGCTGTGCTGCCTAAGTCTAAAATCTCCTGTCGCTAAATTGCTTGCATCATCCAAGCTAGACATTTCTTTGTTTGGATTTTTCATTAAATGCTTAGTGTTTTTTTGGTTTTGGGGGTTTTTTTCAGTGCCTTAAGCTCGGAATGCTTATATTTAAACAATCTATTTAATTTAGTACCAGAGAGCTAAATGCTGATCAGTGACCTCATGAAAGTGGTTGCTTTATGATCCCTTTGTTTTAAAATCTGTAGCTTTCTGTTGTGGGCAATTATGTCTTTCTTCTCTACCCTCCTCCTTGACAATATGGACTGCATAGTTGCCCTGGGATCCAAAACTGCCAGCCTTTTTTTGTTTCCTAACTCATGCATCATCAGTGATTCTACTGAAAATATGTAACCCAAAACTGAGTATAGGTTGCTGCACTAGCCCTGAAGGTCTGACAAAGGTTATTGGTAACAAGTTAGGGTCTTGAAGCTGGCTGTTCTTAGGCTTCTGTGGAGGTACAATGCTGAAAAGTGGAATTCTGTCTGCTTAATACGCAAGGCTGCATTGGTGTTATGATACATAGTTCAAAAGAGCAACAAGTGATTTAGTCTGCCAGTTTTCCTCAGCTGTCAGAGTCAGACTTCCCATACAGTCTGTGGTGAGAAATAGTCCTGACACCAAAACTAAGCCAGCCAGCCATGGTGCTTAAATTAGGCACTCCAGCAATCTTGTATCTGAGCTCCCTAGTTATGGAGACAAATATACTTCCTGTAGATTTTATTTGTATTTTGGAGACTGTATCCCCCAATGCATATGAATTGCAAAGGCACAACTTGCTGAACTCATTTGAAAGGTCTGCAATCAGATTATTTATGAAGTCTTCCAAAATCTAGTTTTAAAACATTTTTTGCATGTATGATATAGAGATAAAAACTAAGAAATACTGTGAGTTGTCATTTATTTTTTCCAAGTTCTGGGATCAGTCCTGAAGCCCTCATGCACACAGAGTTCTAGTATTTTTTGCTCATAGGCGGGAATTCCAGTTCACCAAAGGTAAAATGGTCCTACAGTATAAATTTAATTCATTTTTCTGAGGGAAATAATGCCACCGTTCCCACTGTTCTGCTTGGTACAGTTCCTGCAAGCTCAAGTGACTTCTAATGGTATTCTGAAGTGACTTAGGAAAGGCAGGGAAAAACAAAATTTAAATGTACATTAAAATTTAAAATCACATAAAAGTACTTAAAGTACAAATCATTACAAGATATATTCAAATTTATATAGAGAATGATGATCTCTAATCATGGAAATAAGTAGTGTGGGTTTTGTAACATCATGAGACCTGTCAAAAATACAGCCATGGAGCAGGAATCACAAAATCATTCATTCATCAAATCCACTATGAATGAGCTGCTAAATCACAACTAACCCCAAATAATTGCAGATTATTTTGTTTAATAATTAGATGGATGAATCCGGAAATTGAAGCCCTACTTCTTTCTTCTCTAGTGGTATAAGTCTATAAAAAAATCCTAATTTTCTTAAGACCAGTGGGAGTTTTACTGTTGATTGTGGCAAGGTTATGGATTTATCACTGATTCTTGCTGCTGTGAAAGGAATATCAGTACTAGTGAGTCCAGATGCTGGAACTGCCCAGACAGCAGCGACTGTTAGAGAATTACTGGAAACTGCGTAGTTGGATAAGCAGTCAACAAGAAGGAAAGACAGGCATAGAAACTAGCAGCTGTTACATTGAGTAGAGGACATGCCTGACATGGGATGGAGAAACAAATGCATTTTCACAAGAACTGCGCCTCTTCACTGTAGGTGGGAAAATAGGAAGAACAGGTTTGTGAGAAAGAAGAGCAAAGAGTAATTCACAGCCTCTATGGAAACGGGAGAAGTGAAAGTGTGGAGAGATAAGTAGAGGAAGGGATAGTATATTATAAATTCATTAGAAGTAAAAAAAAAAAAAGACAGAAAAGGAGCTCCAGTGTTATGTAGACAGTGGTTAAATGTTCTGTGGGGAACAGAGCTATGGAAGGCTGAATTTCTGTCTGTTATGTATTTATATCAGCAAGTCATCAAAGAATGTTTCATATAAAATAAGAAACAAAGATTTGCTCTTTATTCTATTAGGAAATAAAACCCAAACCACAAGAAGCTTCCTGTTTGGTTTATTAAAGTGAAAAACCCCAAATTACTACTTTTTCCAGTTGGATCAGGCCCACAAGAAATTTGTTGCTAGAAAGGGAGTGCCATGGGAATTACATTCATACATTCATAATCAAGAAACTAAAATTTCCAGCTAATAATGCAGAGTAAAAAGCAGTAACTAGAACTGTAAATATGATGGCATTAAATTTCCACTTTTGCAAGAGGGTTGTTGTTCAGAATGCTCTCTCAGACAGGAAGGATATTTAATTGCTACAACTTCCCATGAAGTGCATATGACCCAAATGGTTATGTTGTAGCTGCTACTGAGCATTCCAGTTTAATCGTTTAAAAAGATCCAGTTTCAACAGTGGCTTTTATGGTGCTTAGAATGAGATAACCTTGGCAAAAGCTCCAAGGCAGACATTTTATAGCTGTAGAGTGAAACTCAAACATGTTAGTACGACACATATAAGCCACCTTTGACTGACTGTTTAGTTTCCATTAATGCTCAGCATCAAGAGTGCTGAAATTCCAGCAAGCCCAAGATCTGCATTCAGCGCCCGGGACATTCAATGCCCAAACTTTTTAATGTATATCTGATTCTGCAAGTTTTTTACCGTTTCAACTAAGGCTTTGAGATTTCCTAGTTCTCTATGAAGAATGCACTCTTGTAGCTGGGAGATCCTGAGTGGTGGTGACCATGTTTACTGACAGGTATATTTTTTCCTCTGTTGTGTTCGACGCATTTTACAGTGACATCTAGTGACTAGTTTAGTTAAATGCAGGTATGTACTTCAGATCTCGTTTCCGTCATTGTTAGCTCTACTTTACCTCCAATGTGGTAAAAAGTCCATAATCTGAAGCCAAGGATTTGGCAAAGGCACTGTAGTTTCTCCATTTCTGGAGTCTCAGTACCTTCTTCCTCCTCTCACTGTCCCCAGCTGGGTGCCTTGCAGAATGGACGTAGCTAATTGTGCTAGAGCTGCTTCAGGTTTTTCATAGTCTTGACTGAAGTCTCTACGCTCTACTTTCATCATTTGTAATATCTGTCTAGTGTTAATATATTTAAGGAGCAGAGGAAAATCCCTGAGCATTTGCAGTAATCCTCCTGCTTCCTTTTTTTAACACTGGGATGCTTGGAAGTAGGATCCTGCTCATCTCTTGTTCTGGTAAGCATGCCAGAGATAACTATTCCTAATTCTAAACTCAAAAACAAATCTCGTGAAAGGGATGAAGAAAATTAGAGTGAGTAGACTGGGAGATCAGTATCCCAACATTACTATCTGATATTCAGATGTTTCTTCCAGAAAGGTTTTTCACAGGACAGGGAGAATGTGGATCAAGACACACCTAGGTTATAAGCAACTTTTCTCATTCAATGAGGAGTGGACATTGCTTTCCAGGCTGTTCAGAGCCTGCATGCAGTAGCTGCCTAGACCCCTCTCCTGCTCACTGACTCATCTTGCCTATTCCTCAGGTAAGGGTAGGAGAGGAATCTTGCCCTTCTCTAAGCCTAATCAATAAAGTAAACAGTTCACGCACTGCAGGAATGGAGCAGCATGTCCTTTATGGCCTGCTTTATGTTGCTTCTTATTTTATGAGATGAAACAAACAGTGTCAGAGATACAAGCCTTGACTCCAGCATCAAATCTGAATGTTCCTGAGTTTGAGATCTGGGCTTAAACTGAGGCATTCCTAAAGTTTGAATTCATCCCAATATGAACATGAGTTTATTTTTCAAATCAAGATTTTAGTCCATGTCTGTTCTTGTCAACTGGTACTCTAGTTTGCAAACTTCTAATTTGATATTGTTTATCCCTTATGCACTTTAACAGGGATAGGGCTGTGGGCTTAAACCCAGCAACTTTGCATATATTTTGACTCTTTTCTAGAAGCAAATAAAAAGAAGAGTGTTACCCATGAGCAGCCCTGGTGGTAACTGGTTTGGCGCAATATTGTTATCTTACCATTAACCATGCAGCTTTTGCTTTTTTTCTTTACTGTCACATTCATGTAATAAGGCCCAGACTCCAGCAACAAAATGCTTGCTTTTAAATGCAGGCCTTTGCATTGTTGAATTTCTTTCTGTCTCTGTGATTCTACACCATAGGGCTGGGCAATTCTTTTTGCATGAAAACTTGTTCTCAGTAATTGGCATTACTTTCCTACTCTGTGTTACCTGAAGCTTCAGTACTATGCACCTTCTTGGACCATCTTCTCCTTGGACCAGTATTTTTATTAAAATGCTAAGCAGAACTGGGACTGGCGCTGATTTCAGAAAGACACCCCTTTTCTTCCCAATAGTATAAATAGTTGTAATCTCTTCTTCTTACCTACCTAATAGTTATTCTTTTAACTCCATTTTTTCCACTTTAATAATTAATATCCCTTGAGGCAGTGAAAGCAATTCTTGGTTTAAGTCTATAGAGATTAGTTCCAATGCATTGAGCTTGTCTAAAAAAACAGTTATCTTACTGAAGAGAGATACTATAGACTGCCACAATCTAGCTTGATAAAACCCTGTGGCATTTTATCACAGTTTTCATTTACCTCTCTGTCCTAGGTTTACTCATTCTACAGTAATGGTACTAAAGTCTTTCAAAATGTCAGTTCTATCTCCTCACTTGCTCCTTTTAAAAATACACATGGCATGTTGTTTTGCTCTGGATCATAGGGTCTTGCTGTCAAATTATAGGAACAAATATCTGCTGTACCAGTGATTTTTTTTTCACCTTTGGGTCGAGACTATTTACCCCTTTATTTTCAGTTTTGTTGCGATTGTCGAAATTTTGGTAATTCATAAGATTTGGTAAATGTTTCAGTCCCCTGAAGTGCCCTACTCTTATTCTCATGAATGTAATCATCCCTACTGGAAACAGAAGAAAAGCTGTGTTTAATTGCTAGGCCAAACCTAAATTATCCTTTGACTCTACCGCATTGTGACTGGGTAAAGGCCTTGCTTCTTCCCTCTTTAGCCTTTTGCTACTTATGAACTTAAGAGCCAGGGTTCTGTTTTCTTTGTAAGTCCATCTAAGCCCTTCTGGGTGTATTTCTGTACCTTTCAGATCTGAAGAATGGTTTTTGCCAATGAATGCCCTTTCCATTCCTGTACAAGCTCTCTACTTAGCCGTATTTTACATTGAGGTGTCTATTTTGACAACTTTTTCTTTCTTTTGAGATTTAATTTCAGGTTTTTTTGTTATTTACACACTTGAGTTACTCTGGACAACCTTGCTAACTACTTTCCTCAGTTTCTCAAAGTTTGCATTTCAGAGGCAAAAATGTAATAATAGATCTATTTTTGCCTATATTGAAATTTTAAGATGAATTGAAGCAGCTCATGATTGCTCTATTTTAAAGGAATGTGGATGCACCTGAAAACAGAACCATTGTCCTGGAACTGCTTTTCAATTGTGCATTGAGAATTAATTCCTTATTAGAACTAGATTTTACAGTTTGGATTTTCAGGTCAGGGGCAACATACAGATCTGCTCAGGCCTTTTGCCCTTGGATGTCATGCACTGTGGATAACACAGCTCACAAGGACTGGCTTACAAACTTCCAAAGTGATGGAAGCAGTGTAGTGATCACAAGGCATACTGCGTGTTTAGGAGTGAGAAGTGTTATGAAAGAAAAAGGGAGTTAGAGACAACGGCCAAAACAAAATAAAAGTATAATTCAGTATGGTATCACAGATGTTAGATTGGATATTAGGAAAAATTTCTTTACTGAAAGGGTTGTCAGGCATTGGAACAGGCTGCCCAGGGAAGCGGTTGAGTCACCATCCCTGGAGGTATTCAAAAAGCATGTAGACAAGGGACTTCAGGACGTGGTTTAGTGGGCATGGTTGACAGTTGGACTCCATGATCTTCAAGGTCTTTTCCAACCTAAATGATTCTATGATTCTATGTGTGCCGAATGCAGAGAGACTTGAAGTAGCCCATAGGAAGTGCTAAGTGCTATCCACATCTGAGATCTTTCCCCTTGTTTAGGGAGATTATGGCATCTGAAGAGAGCTGATGCTCTAAAGTTCACAACCTGCTCCCAAATGTAGCTGCCCGTGACTTGAATGGCTGTAATTTCCCATTTCTTTTTCACCAAAGAGTCTCTCAGCATTAGGCTATAAATGGAGGGAGAAATCTTATGCCCAGTCTGATTTTCTACGTTTTAATAGTGGGTGACTGGGTAGTATTCCTGGGGCCAAGAGGAGATCAAAGAAAGATGAAAATCATTGTGGCGTCTAGTGTTCAAGGTGCTTGGCTGGAATGGGAAGCTCCTGTGTCTAGACTCTGCTCTGAGGCTTATTTGTTTTTTTGTCTAATGATTGCTTAACGTAAATTTTGTGTGCAGTATTGAGAACTGAGATGAGAATCAAATGGAAGTTGTTTCCTCCTGCCTTGCTCTTTGCTCAGTCCTGCAAGCTCAATGCTGAGACGCATAGGGCAGGTCAGTCCTGACCATTTGCTTTGTAAAGAACCCTAGACAGTCAACAAATTGTTGCTTGAAAAAAGGTATTTTGTGTTTCTGATTCTTGAGTAAGCTGTTCTGTATTGGAGTTTTTCATTTGAGCAGGTAAAATTCCTCTTTTATAGTCTAAAATCTCACCACTTGCTTTATTTAAGGTAGATAAAAGGTATATATATAGATTCTATTCGGTTACATTTTTAACCACCTAGGGTTATCCACAGCAGTTCAATCCATAGGCATCATGTCAAATCCATGTTTCTTTAGACAGCTATGTTTGTGAAACATAAAATTACAAAGCAAGCAAAGAAAAAGCACGTATTCACAACTTCTCAGGCTCCATCAAAACTTCATTTACTTACTATGGACTCTTCACTGAAACCTTCAGGCATAATACAAATTAAGATAATGCACTGTGCATTTTGACAAATATAGAAGTTTCAAAATAATTAAGAATGCAGACTACTGATTAAAGAGTTTTTGAAATGCTGTATCAGTTTATGAATCATCTGCCCATTGGTCATAATATACAGGCGAATGAAAAATTAGCTGAAGGATATTAATTAAAGAAGATTAAAAGAAAAATGCTACTTATCATGCAAGAGAATGGAATGTGCTCATTGTTGAAGCGAACCTCTAACACTTTAATGTGTATATAAGCTTATGATGTGTGTTTCACTCATAACTGCAGTATGTGGAATTTGAAACAAGCAGAATGTGCTCCAGAATTGGCAGTTTCTTACAGGATTGAGATTCTTCTGTCAGCCACTGCTTTTTGAAGTGGCCAAATTCAGAGCCAAAGACAAGCTGGACTTTCCACATGGATTCTTTAGCTCAAAATTTTGAAAAACAGAAGTTCTGTCTTTATTTGTAGTCCTTTAGAGAGATCTGTCCATAATGGTGGGGTTATTTTGTTTCTAGATGAGCTCTTAAATATTATTGTATTTGGAAGCCTTCTGTTTTATAATAGCAAAAACTAACTGTTGTTTAGTGTCTAGGAGTAGGAAATCCTAGACGTTGTGGGTAAGTACCTATATGATTTTGGGTGGTCAAACAGACAAGCATTTGACCTGTTTCTGTTTTCCATTTTCTAAAGTGGGATGGTAGTATTTGGAGCATGTAGCAAAGGTGTTCTGGGTTTACAATCTCCCTGTAATGCACGAATGAAAGTGCTGCCTTCTGTTAAAGCAACTTTCATTAAGCTCCAGATAGTTTACAGGAAGGAAAGTCTATTTTAGGAACCACTTGTGAGTGGGAGAAAGGAAGAAATGAGCTCTCTTGGGTACCCCTCCTTCTAACAGTGTTGCTGTAAACTTTTCTTTGTGAGGAGAGAAAGATGCCCGTTTGCTTTCCATTCATATACTTTAAAATGATTGGAGGAGTAAATTACCCCTACTAACAAAATCTAATACCTATTCTTAGGTGAATTAGGTAACAGGAGGAGAAGCTGTTAAATACCTCCAAAACTAATTTTCTACCCAGTATCTAGCACTTCTTGACATCTTTTTCATCTAAAATATTCAAACCAGTATACACAGATAGGTGGTGGCCAGGTCAAGCCTTATAGCTTTGGTACTGTTGTGACTGTGGCACGAGACCAATGGAAAAGCCAGTCAAGAAGGCTGCCCTTACTAGTCTGTGCTGGACTGTGTGCAGAGCTGGAGTGTTGGGAGTGTATGGAGAGTTGGATAGCAAACGTGATTCAGAAATTGAAGCTGGTTTGACTGAGGCTATTGGTAACACATTGCAGCAGACATGGCTGGCTTGAAAAAGACCTGTTTATTTCCCACTTACAATAGTATCAGAACACAACAGTGCATGGGGGTGAAAGCTAATGGAGGAGAACCATTTCTTTGCTAAGCCATATCAGCCTGCAGCTGTTCACTGGGCAAACTGTGTTTGCAGACAGGCTGGATACCACTGCAGTGTGGATGAAGGATGGGCTGCCAGGCAAGGGGTGCTTGTTTCACTGCTATGTGACCTACTTTACATGCAATACTGGGAAGTGCCGTATGTGGCAGAAGGTTTTGTTGCTGGTAAAATCTGAGAGGAAAAGAAACAACAGACTGTATTATGCAGAAATGGATGTCAGAGAGTTATCACTCCTTGCACTGCATGTCTGTCTCATCCATTTCTATTCCAACATGCGTGTGTTCTGGGTACCTAAACACCTCTTGTACCACAAGAGTGACATTTTCCAGTAAAGGAACCAAAGTGCTGAGAAACTGCGGGAGTCGTACAAGGTCATACGAGAACTTGTGATTAAACAGGTAGTTGAGCCTAAATTTCTTGTGTTAGGCTAGTGGTCTAACTGGTGCCCCATGCTACTTCGATGGAAAGAAAACATCCTGTAGGTATCTCCCTCAATAGCTTCTGGGGAAGGTGCACCCAGAAGATTAGCACCTCTGTAACTGGTGCTGATTCAAATCAGAGAACTCATTTCCTCAAATCGAGCATCCGTTGCAGAGTGTGAGTTGCCAGCAATGTACTGATTTGCACTGAAGAAGCACTGTTTTCTGGACTCCTGCAGCTCTTACCTGCAACAATCTATAGAGACAACAGAATACCTACAGGTTTTCCCATTTGTCTTTTTCTCTGGTAATAAAGGGCTGAGAAGTGATGTGAATCAAAAGATTAGCTACAATCACCCAGCTGTCACAGCAAACTGTTCTGCATCCTGCTGCACTGGCATTGCTTTGTGTTGGAAGAATGAGTTGTGATGTGCAGGGACAGGTAAAGCATGTTGTTGCTTCAGAGTAAATGAATGCTAGAAAGTGTGCATACGCTTGATTTGGACACGTTTCCTGGATTGCTGAGGAAGGCAACAAGTGAGCAGTGAAGGAAATCTTTTCTAAAACACTTATAGCACCTTGGAGAATTCATCTTCTGTAATGTTCTTATAATTGCTGTGACCTAGAGCTGGTTGAACATTCATCCCATTGTAATGTTTTGCTACTGAAAAATGTTGATTTCAATAGTCAGGGTGTAACTCTGCTTGTCTATGAAGTTCTTTTGAGGTTACTCATTTTGGTAAGATTGGAAACATGCAAAAATAAAATTATTCACCTATTTGAATACAGATACTTTCTATGGAATATTGGGAATGCTAAAAATATTTGTCTCAATGAAACACAAACAAAACGTTTAGCACAGAATTCTCAAATTGTTGCTTAACTTGTGTGCAATGAAATTATATCCTGCAATGTCAAAATTTCTCCACAGATGTTAAGTTCTGCACTTAGAGCTTCCCTGTAAGTCTAGATGACATCACTCTGTCAACTCTCTAGTAAGAAAAGGAGCACAGAGAATATCAGACTCTTCCCATCCTAGTCCAGGCTTGGCCATGACCTCTGTGGGCCTTGGTTGTCTGTAATGCTGCTGTGTTGATGGGCTTCTCAGAGCTTTGTGAAACACTAATTTGAAAGTTTTTGGATGTCAAGTTTGTTTTGCGGCAAGAAACTTCATTTTACCTTGTCTCACCAGAAGGACTTACTGCCTATCTGGCTTCAGAGTAGGAGGATGTACATGACAAAATTCTGCACTGCTCAGGCTGTCCTGACATTTCCTCCCTCCGATCATGAAAAGCCTTCAGCTTTGACACCGAGCTTTGATCTAGCTTCTCTTTATGCCAAACATATATCATTAGTCTGTGTTACCTACCTTTAAAATTTATCTCTAGAATATCACTAGGGTATGCTGGCATGATTACACAAAAGATGCAGTGATTGGAAGCTCCATCACACATACTTATCAGCATACCTATGTGTTTGATGATAATGTGTATTAGTCTGTCTGCAGTAGTAGTCAGGAAGTGGTCTCAGATCAAAGTCTGTCATTTCTTTAAATACCTTTCAGTTGCTTCTGCATCTATGAGCCACTCTGTTCTCTTCCAGTTCAAAGAAAAGCTGGTTGCTTTTAACCATTTGTAGTTTGTACTAAAACAGAAGAGGAGAACACAAATCATACAAGGTGACTGTTGCTTGTGCTTATTAAAAATGGATGATTTTTGGATGGAGGCAGGTGTTGTAGAGGCATCTCATCAGTACAAACAGTCTCATGCCAGTGCTTAGTACCTCTGTGCTTTCTAAACAGTTTTTCACTATATTATCTGGAAAGCTGGAGCCCTTCTGAGCTCTAGAGCTGCTGTATGTACTGTCTGCTGCATTAGTCATGATCTTCTTGCTGTCACCTTGTGTCTCTCGCCAATTGATTGTCTTTCTCTGTATAGTTCAGCTGGGAGAGCAATCAACAGGCAGTTTGTGAGTGCCTTTCCCAACAAGGTGTCAATCTAACTCACCCTTGTCTCTCTCCCTGTAGTGATCAGTATAAATGTTATGAAGCCACACGAATGCCTAAAGAGCCTTCTCTTCCCAAAATGCTTTGCTGCTTTTGAAATGTGCTTCCTCACTCTCAGGAGACTCCATCCAAGATTAAGGAGTTTTAGAAGCTTGGAGCCTTTTGCTATCTAGCTTGAAAGAAGCATGTATAAGAACAGTGGCTTCTGTTCACTCATGGACTGGGCTAGGCTTAATTAAAACTATACTTCTTAGATTTGAATGCTTAACTCTTAGCAGGATCAACCCCAGTCACTCCTCATTTAAAATAATGTGAGGCTCCATTTAGCCTCTGAATGATGATTTTAGGGTTTCTTCAGTTATTCTGAAATCTTTTCTCATCATATCTGGTTTTCTTCTATCTAAATGAAGTGTAAGGAGTGCTGATATTCCAGAGAGAAATTAGCTGGCCTAGGTTTCTTACCTAGTGAATAGGTTCTAAGATAGGTCTCTGTGCAATCACTCCGCATCAGAAAAACCTTGCTAGATGACACCATGCAGGTGGTTTTGCATTAAAAAAAATAGGCATTCTGTTCCAAAGCAGGCTGAGGTTCCTGCCTTAACTGCAAACCCTTTTATTACCTGTAGCTACAAGGTTCCCTTCCTTTCTTAGGCTCACCAGCCTGTTCACTCACAAGTAAGCCTGTTTGCTCAGCAGAAGGGACTAGTCCCAGTACAGAAGTGTTGCAAAAAAGGGAGAATTTTTTTGGCCGACTAACATCCATAGCAAAACTTAAAGATAACTTTAGTGGACTGCAACTTTCGTCTAAGATCTTTTCTGCAAAGAAGCTCTAAAATAAAAGTGAACTATGGTCAGCCCCCAGGGACAGATTGTAGAACCAGGTGCCTCTTTGTGCAAGCCATATCAAACTGTGAAGCTATCTAAGGCCTGTGACAAAGATTGTTTCTCTGTGCTCCAGCGAGGGTGTGTGCACCTCTTAAAGGCTGTAAGTGAGGTGCTGCATTATAATGGGTAGTCCAGTTTTAGAATTCCCTTGGTCCTCTGTCTCCAAGAGTGTGCCGACTTCTGGAGAAGGTATTGTTCTGCTCTGCGCTGTACCACTTGGACACATTGTACTCTTCAAGTATGTAGAGAGCTGAGATGCAGCAAAGGGCAGTATGGGCAAAGTAAGTAGGAAAGATCAGTTAAGTGCAGAGGTCTTCCTACTTAATTTTCTGCTAACCCATGGAATTACAGGAACTAAAATGATTGTGATGCATGCTGTTCCTTATGGTGAATTACTGGGATCCTCTGAGCACGATCCAGCTCAGCTCTAGTTATTCCTTTCAGATGAGGTTTCAGAAATTACCTATTATTTGACAAATCTGGCATTTGAAACAATCACTTCTTTTTTTTCTTTTTTGCTTTTTTTTTGTGTGTGTACTGTCTTCACAGTGAATGCCACGTCCTCTGACAGTGGAATCAGCGTGTAACTTCAGACTTTGCAGTTGGCTTTTCTGAATATCTAAAACAAGATTCACAGAATGCTAACACACGGAAGCTCATGTCCCGTTGAATATGTCTCTTTGCTCTTAGCAGCTGTCTTGTACTTCTGTTCCAGCACTTCTGTATCCTTTTTTTTTTTTTTTTTAATGTTAAGAATTTTCACAATGGTAAGAAGGGTACAAAATTTATGTGGCAGCAGTGGTAAGTAGAGTCCTAAAATGAGCAATACACTTCATAATGAAACATGACCAGCTGGCCCAGCCATATGAGTCTGGTGATTGTTCATACGTGTGTTTTGACTATGTTTGAAGGTGTCTCTGATGAAGTGCCAAAAATGAACACAGACTTTGCTACAGGGGGACTCTCATCACCTTTTTGTTTCTTGGTTACAGAGCCACCTGACCTCAAACCAAGATGGCTGTTTTCACCTCTCAGTGGAAATCTCAGCTGAGTCATTTAATTGAGGTCAAGCATTGCCGTCTTGGGTAATGATATGATGCCACCTTCCAGGCTGATTGGCCACTTGCTCCATAGTAGAAGCACCAGTTAAGTAATAGGTTTAGATAAGAGACTTATCTAACACTGCAGGTGCTATTTATGTCTTCTGCAGAGAGCCCTTCTTTTGTTCTGGCATTGCTGTTTTGACACAATTTTATCCAAGCACTTCCTGTATGTGTGCATTAGCAGCAATAGAAGATGGAACACATCAAACCTCTCTTTTGACAGAAAATGCCTTTTAAAATCTTTCCAGAGAGCATTCACTTTGTTCCAAATCCCTTTTCCCCCAATGAGATGCATGGGAAGAACCTCTTATTTTAACCCATTCTTCTCTTCTGTAAAATGAAACTCCTTGTTTGTCCCTTTTATCTTGTGCACCCGCACATCACTGGATTTTTCTTGAAAGTAATATGTTTGGGGTTTTTTTTTCTGTTTTGAATGTTGCAAAATGTTTCATTTCAGCCCTGATCTGTGCCTTGCCTTAGCAAAATTGCCATTAAGAGCCTACTGCTGCCTTTTGTCCTAGAGGGTCAGTGTGCAAAAAATTACTCAGCAGATTCCCGTAAAATTAAAGATGCCTTAGATGAGGGTATCAGTCGTGGCGTCCCCCAGGCTGTGGGACAGCTGGAGTACATTAGCAAAGTGGCAGGAGCGCAAGGACAGACCGACCAGGGCAGTGGTCTGGCATCACTCTCTGCGTACCCACCGAATTTGGGGTTCCCAGAAAGAGATGGTGGATTTCTCTTCCCACCAAACTCCTAGCCACTGTATCCATGAGATTTTTTTTTTTTTTTTCTTTTTTCCTCGGGCAAACTGTGACAGTTGCAGTTTTGCAGGAATCTGGCCCAGAGAGGAGGGGGGAGGCGGAAAGAACTGATCCCAGAGAGCAGCGTGTTGGCAGTGCTGTGGCAGCTTCCTATGATGTCAGCCTGATCTGAAACAATGCAGTTAGGGATAATCTGGGAAAAAAAAAAAAAAAAAAAAAAAAAAAAAAAAAAAAAAAAAAAATGGTTTGGAGCAGTTTTATTTTAATATAATAAAAATCTTCTGTTAGAAACCAGAAAATTAGTGCAGTAGAAAATTCTCAGTGTTTTGCTGGTGTTACTAATAAATTTGCCACCTTTTACTGATTTCAACTATTTTAACCCTTTCAATACCAAGCCCACAATAGCAGATTATGACATTTCTTTCTTATTCTTTCAGTGTTTAGGAAAATCCTTTACTACTTTGGTTTGGTTTACACACTTAAAGATAACAGAAAAGGAAGTCAAAACTCCTTTTCCTTGCCCTGATGCTGTCAGAGCTGCTATTTGCTTACGTGGGGTTCATGAAGAGGCACACCAGGCGCTGGGGCTGCAGGCGGCCGGAGGGTACTCCCCACACTATGCCTTTGAGTTGCTTTCCTGAGTCACTTCTTGGAAAAGTGCTGCCATTTCTCATGCAATAACAGAAGACAGCGGAATGGAAAGCTAGAAGAGCAAAGTGTGATTAGTTTTAAAGGATAGCACAAACAATAAATGAAAATTATGACCAGTTGTGAACAGGAGAAGCGTGAAGGACTGCGACGAATTTATACTCTTCTAGCTCCCTTCTAAATGAAAAATGGGCATAAAATCCCCTGTGTGCTGATTTGCATGCATGAGAAAAGGGGCTGGCTGGGTGAAAAATAGCCTATAGTGCCCATCCTTCACTTGTTAAATAATCTAGACAAAGGATAAGAGAGATTCATCGTCGGTGCGTTTGTACCTGAGTGATTTGAGTGCCGTTCTCCCAGCTGGATTAGGCCCCGTGGCTTCTCGGCTGTAAACTGTTCCAGCTTTGTGCACTCCTCCCAGCTCTGCTCGCAGTCACACGGAGGCAATCTGCAAAGGCAAGATAGGGCCGGTTGGAGGCCGTTGTTTCACAGCTATGAAAGGACCCCCCCCCGCCGCCGCTTCCCCAAACAAGGGGGCCGGGGCCGGGCCGGGCCGTGCCGTGCCGTGCCGGCCGTGGCGGCCGCTGCCCACCAGGTGGCAGCAAAGGGCCGGGAACGCCGCCGGCCCAGCGCCCGCCGTGGGCGTTGCGCGGGGGCCCGTGGCTGCCGGCGCGGGGGGGACGGAGCCCGCGGGCGGCAACGTGCCGGCGTTCTGCGGGACAAAAGTACCCGTCTGCTGCGACTGTGGAAGCTCTGAGTGGCTTGCAGGGGCATGCGTGCGGCTGATCTTTCTTTGATGAGCTCTGTCTGGTTCCGCTGCAGTTAAAAAGGAACGCAGAACGAGTGTGACACGGAATAATTGCAGTGGCACAAGTAATTGTAATCTTTATTTTTTGAAAACATTTCTTCAGATACGTTTTGGTATTCTACAGATCAGGTGTTAATAAGTTGCATTTCTGGAGCGACCCTTACGTCAGAGCTCGTGTATACCCACTGTAAATAAGCTCTCTCAAATTCCCTGGCATTCTTCCTCACAGTGTAAGAAATTCTGTAAAGTCTTTAAAGTGCCTATTTCATGTTTCCCTGCCTAGTTATTCCTAATGAAGCGCATGAATTCATAATGCATATTGAGATAACATTAAGATTTGTAGCCTAAAGCAGGAAAAAGTAGAATGGCAAATATTTGGCCTTTGCTGATAACTCGGTTGGTTGTAAAGGGAAGGTCAAAATTCATATACTTCACAATGAATTTCTAGCAACTGTCAGCTGCTTCCCAAGACCTTATGTCACTCTACTTACACGTGATTTTTATACTTAACTTCTACATCAAAGAATTTATGAGAGTTCTAAATCTCCCTCTGTTAACCATGGGTGAAGATGTGCTGTCTCACAGCCCTTTCATCCTTTTATATCAGTCCATGCTTTTCAAAAGTTGCATAGATAGTTATGTATTAACCTAAATGTGCCTATTCACTTTCTCCGATTTGATGAGAGCGTTTTTTGGAGGCTGGACTGAAACTAAGAAATGCTTTGTTTTAAGAGCTGTTCTAACATAGACCTCGATCACGCATTTATAGATGGTTTTAAAATGCACCTTTTTTTTTTTAACAAGGAAAGCAATAATGCCACCCCGTAGATATTAATCAAAACTGTTGAAACTATTTTCAGAGATTGCTTAGGTGTCTGGAAAGCTGTCTTATTAGAAGGCAAGGATGATGAATAACCACTGTCCTGCATATCTACTTCTGTGCCATAGCACTTTTCATTCGCAGATCTCAAAATGCTTTCTTTTCAGCGACTCAGGCGCTTTCATGATCTGTCTCTTTTCTAGGCAGTTGTGTCAGATGAGTGACTTCTTGTTAATGACTGGCAGAGCTAGTAGGAAATCCCCCTCGTGATACTCTAGAGTTTAGGAAGACAAATTTATCTCCTTTGAAATGAAGATGCGTCTTACCGTTGTCCTTAATGGGACATTTCTTCTTTGAATGTGTTCACATATAGTAGATTAATTTCTTTTCAATGAGCAGAGGGATGACTTAGCTGCTTGCTCACTGACATAGAAACCTTTACTGGAGATCATTGGATCAGGTTGTTCTATGTGCATAGGGTTGTTTTTCAGCCTGAAGTACTGTATGACAAATGCTGGGCCAGAAAAATTACTTTGGGAGGCAGGTGAACCAAGTGAGTCAGTCTTCTCTATGGTGTTGACTTGTTTATTTTCAAGAGAGCATTTCCCAGCCATGAATGTCCAAACCAGCACTCTTTGGTATTGTATTGTAATGTGTTTCTAAATATTTTGGTGAAGCAATATATGGCAAGACTATATCGGATATGCCTGTAAAACAAATATGAGTTGGAATGGGTTGGCACATCTACATAGCCCAGCTGGTTTCTGTACAGAGTGACTGGGTAGGCACCTGGAGGCTGTGTGGCTGCAGGAGCACGGTGCTGATGCTTTCAGCTGTGCTCATCAGCCTAAGCACAAACCAGCTGCAGCTGCAGCTCTTCAGGTCCCAGTACTAGTTCATTTAGGATTAGCTCACAGCTGACTTGTGACAGGTAGGTATTCTGCTTACCCTGACTTAGAGCGATGGGGAAGAATCCAGCACAGCTCTTGGGCCTTACAATGCATTGCTCTTCTTTTCCTGCTTGCCCAGTTATCTTCATATATAGGTCAATACATTGCAGTGTGGTACACAGCTGTGTGTCTCTAAATGGAAAGTTGTTTGGAGAGCTCCTCTGTGATTACCGCAGGTGAAAGCAGGCACCTGGGATAAATGTAGAGCAGCTGATGTGCTGCCCTTGTCCAGGTGCTCCTGTTCTCCCTGCAGAGCTTGTTTTCTGTGGGGAACATGTCAGAGGTTGCTTTGATATTGAGATTTTGCCTTAAATTAGGGCAAAAAAAGAGTATGATCATCTTTATGTGAGCAACAGGAACAGGACTGTAGTCTCCCATTCCCCTGTCTAGCGTCCCTATCTCTTCCACTTCAGTAGCACACTCAAGCACAATCTCATTTTCCTTTTGTACATATTTTTCAGTATTTTTGCTTAGGAGCTTTGCTCATCAATATTTGCATTCAAACAGAGAGTTAGTACTTCAGCTGATCGTTCTATTGATCTTCTCCAAAAGATATTTTACCAGTGAAAATTGATTGAATTTAGCTGAAGTGGCAGAAGATTTGGAAACAAGATGTAATGAGGTCTCAGCCTTTTTTCTCCCCCTCAGGTTTTATTTGCTGAAATGCTAATACCTTGAGCATAAGTGAGAGAAAGCAAGATGGATAGGAAAAGGCAATATAATATTGTAGAATTAGTTTGATTTTCCTTCATATAGCATATGTGGGCCATCTTGGCATCTTGCTGTGTACATTTAGAGGATGGAGTACTCAAATAAGCTGAGCTTTTTCCCCTTCACATTGATCCAGTAGGGTTCAACGTAACCTATCACCTGGCCAAAAGCTCATTACTGTGTTAAGCAAGTCAGCTGATATAAGCAGTTCTGCTGAATGTGCTGATCCTATGAAGCTATAAGTGATTTTAAATCTTTTTTTGTTTTAGCCAGAGAAATAAGGAAGCATATATCACTTCTGTGGGATCATGTGTTTCTTGGGGTTCACACAAATCAATTTACAAATTAAAGTGTAAGGACAAGTATGGCCTTCACTTCCTTACTGCATCAGTAACAGTACCTGTTTGTGTCAAGGGAGGAGGAGAACAACAGCAAATACTGTTCCAAGAGCACAGAGGAAAGTAGGAATCTTAGTAGTGGTACTGTGAGGAGTGAACAGAGAGTTAAGTGGGAACAACAAGGGGATAAGTAAACTGCCCCCAAAACAGACCTGGCCCAGCTTGTGCCTGGCTCTGACCACACCTGTCATTTGTTGTGTCTGGCCTCAGAGCAGCCCTCAGGAGGAAGGTGGTCAGAACATATAGGGACCTGTATGCCCGGGCACATCTGGCATAGTAGTAGGCATCTGGCACGTGTAGTTAGACTCCAGCACAGTTAGGCTTGTCTGGCAACTCTATACACAGGAGGTTGGCTCTGAGGGCAGGCATGCCTACAGCTGTTCTGCAGTCTGCTTTGTGCAGTCAGTCTCAGATATGTTCCTGTTGTGCTTCCAGAGCTACGTACATCCCATCTTTGGGACTGCCTGTGAGCTGAGTAACTTGAAAGCAATGGGGAGTCAGCACTTTGTCTAAGCATAAAAGGTCGTGTAACCGACTTTTAAAGGGCTTCCCAGAGCGTCTCTCATAAGAATCAAATAATGCCTGTTCATACATCATTTTTCACAGGGTTTTGTGGTAGATAGCATACTGCTCAGAGACAGACTGTTCTGATTACTTCTGTAGGGAATAACGTACATTTTAGCTACCCTTCCGCCAAGAAGTTTCAGTGGAAAACTGCATAGATGATTGACAAACTTGTGCCACTGGAAATTTGTGAGACCTTGCCACGCATTCTGTATAGGGCAATGGCGTTAAACAATCTTGCAGCCTCATGTGGTGGTTGCTAAAAATGAAACCTGACTATTCAATTAAAATGATATTAAATGGTATTCTCGGGCAAATGCTTGTCCTAAGCAAAATTGCAGCTAGGGGTCTCTGTGTACATGTAGGAGGCAGCAAAATGGTAGGCTAAAATGTGTATCAGAACTCGTTTGTCACTCTAAGAAGTTTGTCTTATAGTATATTGGAAGGATTTTCTGATTCCAGATAGGTAAAATACAGGCTTTATGTTTCCGTGGCATGTACACTTAGGCTTACTCCTGCTAACACCTTTCCTTTGTGTGGCTCTGCATTATGCATCTACCAGCACAAAAATGATTGTCGCAAGCATGTCGTTCATTGGTTTCTCTGGGATTTAAGGTTGCCTGGCAAGGAAGGACAGGGTATGTCTGTGTAGCTGAGTTTGCTGTATGGCTGCCAACTACCCTCTGTTGCTACTTTGCCTAGGAGTGTTTTACCAGAAAGTGTCATTTCAGGTGAGGCAAAGAGCTCAGATTTTAGCCCTCTGTTAGTGGCATAAGCTTTTTCTTTCTGCAGGTCTCCATATCCTTCCCGCTGCAGAGGATTTATGGGCGTTACAATGACAGTGTATCCGTCTTTGGCTAGAGGTAGTGGCACTTCCTCTCAGAAAAGGAATTGTCTTCAGAAAAAAAGTTTGGCTGATCAAAGCGCAGTATTACTAATTTGGACCCTTTTCAGCAATGAAACATTGTGTAAAAAAATGGTGTGCACCTGTGTAAGAGTGAGAGCCCAGCACTGAAGTCATTTGCGTGGATCTGTGGCACAGCCAGGAACAGAATCTCAGTTTCTTAATCTGGAGGTCAGTGGGGGTTTAAGAGAGGCAGTCTCCCCTGCTAATGTCTGTTCCATTTCCAGATTGAAATTAAAATGAATTGTTAAAAAGTGTCTGCAGTAGAGAATGTGGTAAGTACTCAAGAGTGAACAGAGAAGCCATGTAAATCTCCTGGATTGGTTTAGCCCCCAGTGGCTGAGATTTTTTAGATCAAAGAAATAGAAAAGAATGTAGAAGTAGGAACATGACAGCTCCCCAAATGTAACTGCTCCAGGTTTCTTTTTTGCAGGGGAGCTGACTCACAATGGAGGGAATGTGTTTTTTCCTTTCATTCTTTCTGTATTTTTGGATCTGAAGATTGTTAGTTTCTCTTTGAAGAGTTTACTTTATAGCTTCATGATGAGCTGCAGGTGGCTTGTGGAATCAGGGTGACAATATATCATTCATTATGACACCTTTTGCTGACTAAGAGTGTCTTTTAAAAATGAATTGGTTGATTAATGCGCATTTTTATTAATATTATTAATTCTCAGCCTACTTTGTACATGGAACTGACCTGGAAGAAACTTGCTCAAAAAAGCATCAAAACTTCCCTAGTAACATAAAGTGAAGTAGCAGCCTTCTCTCTGCTGCGTGCAATCAGTGCAAAGGAATGGTAAAACTTAGAAGAACTGGGTATTTTTAATTCTAAAATTAACAGTGTAGTTTTTACTGAACAAGGTATGTGAGGAATAAACGTTTTATGTGTTATATATGATCTAGCTCATAATAACTGCAGGAGAAGTTATCCCTTTTACTGATACAGAATGCGTGTGGGAAAGTGCTGAAACAATAAAAGGAGACATGCCTGTCATAGCTGACCAGCTCTTGCAAAGTGCTTGGTACTTTCCTTTCTCACAGAAGTCCATGGGAGTTGAAGGCATGCTGCACTTTGCAGTTGGCACTTAGCACATCTAGTCTAATCCATATTTAATGTGACTTTCACTTTGAAGCATCATACTGTATAAGAAAACCATATACAGCAATATTATGTTATTGCTAATGTTTCTAGGTTCAGAGAGGACAGAAAGTACAAAGTCTTATAGCAACTACCTCCTTTGACTCTAGAATGACAGCTATAGAAGTTAGCAAGGTAGACAAAGTTCTTTCATAATTTTCAGCATGTTAATGTTGTTTGAAATATTCACATCTTCAGTTTGCAATAGCAGGGTGTCTTCCCCATCAGCAGAGAGTAGACTTGACCCTTCTTACACTGACATAAAAAATACTTTTGTTCTTGACTTTGCTGGGGCAATTTTGAGCCTTGCCTCTGATTTTTCTAAAAGATGAAATCAAGGGACGTGTATTTATAGGGGAAGATTGTGGCTGTACAGTTGGACCTCTTCTGTTCACACACCAAAGTATATTTACAGCCTTATGTAACTGTATTTCATCTGTAGCCAAAGTCTGCTCCCTCTGTCTGCATAGTTGGGATATCTCAATTGCGAGTGCTCTGGATGTCCTCGGTCATTTCCTCCTGTCTTTGCGGGATATGGGGAAGATAGAATAACAACTACAGTCAAAGATGGACTTCTCACTGTGATTCAGTCCTGCTGCTTACTCGTTAAGAGATGCAAAGGTTGCACATGTATGGAGTGATATGCTAGAGGTTTGTAGCTCTTTGATGTCTAGCTGGCATGGCTTTGTCCTGTGGAGTTCCCTGTCCAAACATAGTTTGGTTTCCCAGTCCACTGCTTCATGATGCTTTAAAGAAAAGCAGTATGGAAGCTTGGGTAATTAGGGAAGGTCTCATCTTTACTTGGTTGCTCATAACTCTTTGAATAAGCTGCTTCTTCCAGCCTTCTTTATTGGTTGAAAAAAAATTTGGGCTTACCCTGCATTAACTACAGCAATTGTGATCATTCCTTGATTTGCAAGCTGGTTCCATAGAAACAAAGAGGGCCCATTTTCCTTTTCCACATCAAAGCACACTAAGCTTCTTGTCTGTGCCTCATCAAAGGAATGATCTCAGCACATGTATTCCTCAGAAAATGACAGGAGGAACTAGGAAACAAAATTGAAATGAAACATTAATTTAAAATAACACAAGCATCCTAATTGGAGATTTACTTTAACAGATTTCCCCATGTCTGAAAAATGATGGCTGGGAGCATAATCAGGCTTTCGGCAGGCACCATCTCTGGATTGTTCATAATAACTCTTAAATCTGTTCGCTGTGATTTTAGAATGAATTTAGAAGCCATCATCTGTGCGGGTACTCTAAGTGACCACATCTTGATCCTTTGCTCAAGAAAGATGTATTCATTAAAACTGCTAAAAACAACAGAGAACAGAAGGCATGTCAAGGTCACTGTGATATTCTTGTTCTGAAATTACTGCAGTAGTCTGTACAGCATATATATAAATCATATCTGGGCCAGCTAAGTTCCACTGACTCAGCTAACGTTACACCAGGGATGAAGTGGCATAAGGTATCAGTGCTTTCTGTGAGAAACCAAATACAATGTGTCTCCAAACCACGTTCATCTCATACAGTTAGAAAACCATTGCAAAAGTGAACATCCCAAATTCTCATCACTCAGGGTTCATGGTGGGTATAAAGACTGTTCCTTGTGGCTGAGGAGTATGGGCTGTCACAGTACAGTCAGCAAAGAGAAGCTGGCTCTGTGTCCTTTATAAGAAAATAGTTGTCTCATTAATATTAACAAAAATACCCAGCCATATTCATCGGGTTAAATTCAAGAATGTATTGTGAATGTTTGAATATATTGTGGCTTACATGTGCAAAGACATACAGTCCTAATTCTTTCAGAGTGCCCTGATGATGGATTTTTGAGGGTTTCTAGGCAAGAGATTAGAAAAGCCACATGTCGAGACTGACAAGGAGACAGACACACAAACACAGCGTCTGGGATGGAGGAGCGTTTATTAATAAAAAGAGACGTCCAAACAGTGCTGAGTGCTAGCAAATGATGCAGTCCCATGGAGTGGGTGTGAGTTTCCCATGGAATTAAATTAAGTTCCATTTAATCCTGTTTATTATTTAATTAAAAGGCAGGGTAGTGGGAGACCTGCATCTCCTCTGTTGGAGCCCTTCATGTTTTAGTGCTCAGCTTTGTGTCATGCAGTATGAGGTGGAAAGCAGCTGCCCAAGCAGTGTCCTGGATTTCAGGGCACAGTGACACTACTGTGTGTTCATTGAAAGGATGTGTATTATTGCATCTTGTTGCTTCATGACTAATGCTCAGGAGAAGAAATTAAGGAAGGCAGACAAAGGACTTTTTGATAAGGTGGGCAGGCAATGTGATCAGGGTGGTATTTGTACTGGGGGGGCCGCTATCAGAAATCTCTGCTCTCACTTTCCTTTTCTAGACTTAGGCTATGCCTTGCTCAAGATTTACTGCCAGCTCTAGATCTGAAATGATGGCTGCAGCAAGGCCTAAATTAAGCTCTTAATGACAAATCCATTAGGAAAAAAAAAAAAGGAAACTGGTTACCTGGACTCTACAAGAGAAACAGGGTAACTTGACCTAGGCTTGTGAAGATAGACAATAGGTGATGGATGGCATTTGACATGATACCAATGTTTTATATAGCATTAGAAGTCAGGATGCTTATTCTGAGACTTCATCTGTTTCCTTTTGAATCTCTATATTTCCTTAAGGAAAATGCTATAAAATGTTTGTGTTCTTTGGTCAGGTTTCTGTTTAAATTCAGGATCTGCAGTTTCATTTGAAGCAGTTAAGCAATCTTCCTATGAAATTACCACTACTGCTACAAGTACCTTAGCAAGGTAATCTTTGCATTAGTTTTTCAGGTGTTTCAGCTTAGAAAGATAGCAAAAGGATTACATTCTAGTTTAGTCCTTCAGTATGCAGGACAGCCTGTTGTACTACTTTAGTGTGTGCACTATGTGTGCATGAGACAGTTGTAGAGAGATGTAAGTACAAGAAGTCTGGCAGAGTGGAGTTCTTGCTGCTGACTGGTGTTTTTAGGTACAACCAGAATGCAAATATTAATAACAGGCTGCTACAATAGACAATGAGATATGTATCTGGACAGCTGGGTACGCTGATCCATACCATTCACTTCAATCACAGCACAATGGTGCAGTCTTGCTGCTTTCTCAGCACTGATTTAGGGGCCTGCCTAAAAGCAAGCTTTTCCAAAGATTAAGTCAAACTAGACTGAGATGACACAAGACAGTAGGACAATGTGGTGGAAGGGATATCTTTTTCCAGAGGAAATCCCCTCGGTTAATGAGGTTAGCAGCTTAAGAGATATTTTCTGCTTGGGAGTGATGGGAGGGTAAAGAGTCCTAAGGCAGCAGAGGCAACTAGAATAATTGAATTTTGTTGGTCTTGGAATTTGCTTTTTTTTTTTTTTTTTTGATGCAGACCATGTGACAGCTGCCTGTGTTTCGTTTGATATCAGGATTGAAGATATTCTGGGTGACCACTTTTGCGTGGTGCATCTCTTTTCTTCTGCTGCTGGACTAGCTGTCTGTTTCCAAACACAATGGAAAATGATGACTAATCAGTGAAGCTGAGGCTACCTTGCAGGCTGTCTCTCCCTTTATTCACCCTCTTGAAAGAACATCTGGGACTCTTCTTCCAACAGTGCTTTGATTTTTAGCTCAGGAGGAATGGGAGCAGGATGTTCTCTGTGAATCAGTCCCAACCCCTGTTGGTCTGACAAAGCAAAACCCAAGCTTTTTGACCTTGTTGGCAAGTCTTTTCTGTTTATTCATGAATTTTACTGTGGTCAGGACATGGGAAAGATTTTGGCTTTACATGTTTGCACTGGAAAATGCTTCTGCTTTTGTTCATTCAAATGGAGAAAAGGGTTTTGTTCTCCTCCTTGTACTGCGAATATAAGAGGAAACTGCCTGTATTTCCATTGCTGTTTCTACATTGCCATGGGAACAGATTTGAAGTGCTGCATCCATTAAGTCACTTAATTGAAAAACGGCACAGTTTATCCATTCAAACTGCACTTTTGCCACTGCTCTGTGTACGTCTACTTGTCACAATGTAGTTTTTGAGCTAGCTCCGTCCCAGAAGCAGCATAGCTGCATTAACTGCAGTTGGGTATGATGGTTTGGGTTGGGATAAATAGCATAGGCAGGGCATTGTGCTGACATAGCTATCCTGCAACTCAGGCTTGTGTGAGATGATTCAGAGGTAGTGCAGGTATATACACTGATTTAGTGTAACCCAATATAACACTGCATTTCAGTGCACAGGACTTTCTCTTAAGACTTCTCGTAACACTTTGCATTCAGTTACTATTTAGTGGTGCAAAAATTTAATGTCCTACCTACTTTTTTATTCATTTTGAGGTTGGTTTCTGGTTTTGGAATGCTAAATCAGACTTCGTCTTACTAGAACAAAGCTTTCAAATGTAATTCTTCTGTAGTATAGTAATTAATGCTTGTTAAGCATGGCAGAATCAGGAGTGAGGCACAAACTGAGGCAAAATGAGGCATCCTCAAGAAACTACAGTGCTTGTACTCTTGACTGCACAATACTTAATTGCTAAGGAATTTCTAAGTGTATGTTAGTATGATAAAATCTATCAAAACTATGAATTTATGTATTCTTACCTAGTAGTGGTTTTTTTTTTTCTTTTCCCTTTTAAAACCTACCTCAAGAGTGAAGAATAGAGGAGTAATCTTTGAGTACATTCATATTTCAAATGAGACCCAATTCATAGCCCTTTAACCTCGTCTGCAGGATCTGCTGGTACGAGCATTTTTCTATGAGGAATAGCATTACTGTTTCGGGTTCTCCATTTGAACAGACACAGAATGTAGAATATCGATTACAGAAGTTTACAGAGGGAGTTGTAAGTACTTGATAAATGCTGTTAGCATTCTGCTACTTTGTGTTTGTCATGCTTGGTGCTGCAGGTGCTTCAAGTAAGATTGTTGTCTGGTTCAAAAGGGCAGTGAATCTGCAATTGGGTTGGAGAAGATGGGCTGCTAGCAAATCATACTAAAGTCACCAGATGAGTAAGGGGAAGGAAAGAAGGAAGGAAGGAAGGAGCGAGCGAGCAGATTTTTTTTTTTTTCCTCTGCATTACTATTGACAGCTCCCCCTTTAGTACTGCCAGCCTTTCCTTAGCAGTCAGTAAAATGTTATGTCTCTTTATCTCTTGGACAGATATATGTAGGCTAATTTCCAGATACCTGCTGATGATAAATAATTTAAAACTTTGCAGAGAATTTATGATTTTTTAAAAACTGTTTAAGCAGTTACTTGATGATTTATGAAGATGGAGCTGGGTACAGGTGAGAAGCTCTATGGTAGTAGTTGAGTATTGGAAAAAATTGAAGGAAATTCATAATGGTCCTAGAAGGCAAGAACTTAAAAAAGACTAACCCTGAAATAATGGTTGAAATACTTTTACACTCCCTACAGGTCTGTGGTAGAAATCACTCATCACACTGATTCTAGAGAACATGGTGCATTTTGAAGTGCGAGGAAGGGAATGGTTTAGTCTGAGCTTCAACCTTTTAACAACAAGGTGCTGGTTAGAGTGACACTTGATGCACAGTGCAAATGTCTCCTTTGAGTTTTCTGCAGTGGGTTCTGTGTGAGGGGAATTATATTTGGTAGCTGATGAAGTGTTCTTCCTCTGGAACCTACTTGAATCGAGCTGATCCACAGCTGATATTTATCAGTAGCACGAGAGCGAGTGAGCATTCATTTGGGACATGTCTCAAAAAAGGTTTTATGGATTAAAATGTGAGCTACCATGTTACCTGAGTCTCAGTCATGTTAGTCTTATTTAGTGAGATGAGTTCTGAATGTTTTGCTTGAAAAAGGTGTAAAAGATAACCAGTGGGTTCTATGAATATATTAGGAATAAAGAAAAAAGAAAAAAACAAAGGAAGAGAGGAAATAAAGGGTAAAGCAGACAGGACTGGAGTAGTCAATGCTTTCTTTGTTTTAGTCTTCACCAAACAGTTAATTGTGATCAGATGCTTAATGAAATTAATTTTAATAAGGGGATAGACATGCAGGCCAATGCAAGGAAAAAATAAGTTGTGTTTTCTAGTTAAAGGTCTCAATGAACCTTAGGCTTGGTCTAGAGTACCTAAGGAGTTCGCTGGAGTGATTTCTCAACTATTAGTGGCTATCTGTAACATTTCACGAATTATATCCCAAGGGAGAGGAGAAAAACGAGCATAGTGTAGTGAAAAAATGTGGAAGATCTAGTGGATACTAAAGCAGTCAGTCAATTTTCGGATTTTGATCTAAGACAATCAAGACTTTTATCTTGACAAATAATGTAATTGTAGTAGAATAACTGAACTACTGACAGGGTGGAAGCAGTATCTTTGATGTAACTGAGAGTCTTTAAGTACTTTTTAGGTAAAGATTTTTTTGACAGTCCTAAATGCCATTTCTCATAAGCCAGCTAGTCATTGCCTACCACAATAGCTTTTTAAAAAATTTTTAAAGCCAATTGTTCACCTGTCTGAATGGTGAGAAGTGGCTTAGTATGGAACTGGGAGGGCTTCTGGAGTTGGGGTGGACCAGATCTGTTGTATACTCAGTTCTGGTCAGCATTTTCCTTTAACAACTTAGATAATGAAGCAGCAGCAGATGCAGTTACAAAATTTGTTATAACTCAAAATGAAGAAGAGGAAGGGAATGAAACACTCCGAAGGATGGCATCAGAACAGAAGCTAAACTGGAAATAAAGTGAAGTTCTATTTTTGGAAATCAGATACATACATACCACAAGGCTTCGGCTACTCAGCTGAGTGCCAACTACATGATGCAGTTGGAAAAGGCAAATATCATTCCAAAATGTCGTAGGAGGAGTGTCAGATGTAATTACTCTGCTCACCTCCATGCTGGTGAAGGCTCAGCTGGAATCCTGCCTTCAGCTCTGGGCACCACACTTCCAGAAAGACTTAGAACTGAGAGGAGAGTAATGAGAACAGCAGGTGGTTTAGAAGACATGAGATTGGAGATAAACGATGATTATTTCTTCCCCCTCAAAGAAAAAAGGAATCACTTAAGTTGCAGCAAAGATTTGCACAGGATTTGAGGTTTCTAACTGGATTTCTAATTGCTGTCTGAGGAGAGAGGAGTTTTTAGGCAGAGGTGAGGTGGTGGAGGTGTAGCCACAGCCTCACTGCAGAACAGATAAACCCCTCATGAAGTAACTTTCAACATGCTTTTGAGAAAATTGTGATTGGTATTAGTTTGTCTAAATTCACTGGGCTAAAGTTTCTGCAGTCCAGAGTCTGCTTCCTAAGCCATCCTGCAGTGTGACTGGGGCAATCACCTCAACTGGCCTCACCACCACAGTTCCTGCCTCTGAGTGTGAGACATTGAGCACATTCCCCTTGGGAATGGGAATGGGATTATCTCAGTGTTATCAATGATCTGTTATGAGCTTTTTCCCCCTAAGCGTTCTCTATTTTTTTAATACTCTTCTAACACCGTCTGACTCTCTCCACTAATACCTTTCTTTCCTCTGTATTTTTCAAGCATTTTTGGTTGCTCTGATTTTGCCAGCCATGTCACTGCCCTTTCCTTGCTGTTCAAATTCTTGCAACCACAGGGCTTTCTTCTGGTGCTAGTCCAAATGGTTTTGGTGTGGGAAGCCAGAAACTGTTTTCTCACTAACGATGACAAAATAATTGTTTAGACCTTGTAAGTCAACCACTTACATGCTGAAACAAAATGCAAGATAATATGGAGGTGCATTTCATTGCCACTTTGGTGGGACTTTTAAATGACACAAAGCCTGTGCAACCTACCTAGGGAAGATATAGTCATGTCTTGATTTTTTTCCATGGAGAGATCCTAGGCTTTTCTCAGAAAACATTTTCTCACCTAAATCGTTCAGTACAGTGCAAAACAGATGTTCTTTTACTGTTTATATTGAACATATAGGATTCATAATATCTAGGGTTTTCAGGCAGTACCTAAATTCAAATGTATGTATTTAAACTGAAAAAGGACCTTGAAAGTATTTCTCTTACATACATATTTTAGTCTCATTTACCTATCCCTCTAGGCTAGGTAGGCTGTTACTGTTATCTCAAGAGTTGCCATGGAAACAGTTTTACACTCTCCTTCCTTTTCAGTCTGTTCCTCTCAGACAGTATCTGTCTCTCTAAAACTGTGGCCATGCTAAAATGCAAGTAAACCCCTAATAATTAAATACCAAGTGTTACTTCACCAGCTGATATTGAGCGAATAAATTTGTTGAAATCAGTGAAGCAGTGTCAAATGACAAGGTGAGAATCTGTCTCTGGATTTTCAACCCTTCCACTTCTCTTTTTCTCCAAAATTAAATATAAAACTGCCTTGAGGTCAAAGCCAGGTATTTGTAAGGTATAAGTTTTTCAAGTGATGAATGGCCTTTTTTCAACTGTGGTGTGCATCTTCTTCATCCTTTGCTGTTCCTGGGCAATGGCAATGGTTTATGCAAACATAATTGACAGAAGGTGTTAATGATTTTAAATTTTGAAGAGTTTTCAAAAGGAAGATGTTCCACTTGGATAGCATTTAAGTACTGGCATACGTGTATGAACTCCACATGGCAACCAGGTATGAAGGTCACCCACTAAATTGAAAAATGTGTCAGAAATGTGGGTTTATAATTTGTAGACATCAAAGCAATCATACAGAACAAAACACATTGAAGGGGAAGTGGCTTGTCTCATCCTTAAAGCTCAGATTTCAATAGGGAAATTGGAGCTAAAATGAAAGAATCAAGAAAGCCTGTATTCATGTGATCCTTTATCTTGGAGGGTAACTTTTATCAATGTCTGATGAAAGAAGCTCAGCAATACCCCAACAAAAGGTTAGGATTATATGTTTGCAAAGTGGACTCCTAACTTGAAGGACTATTTGACAGAAAGGAACTGTAGTCAAGGTAACCAAACAGAAAATGACGGCCCTTAGTTCACGCTGTACCAAGTCTCAGGAGGACGGATATCCTTGTCTCATGTTTTCTGATCAGGCAGTGGTGGCATGGTAGTTAGTTTTTGGAATATAGTGGTTACCCTGTTTGTTTCAAATTTATCTACTAGCGGCCGGGTACTGTATCAGCATGATTCCAAAATAGTACTCCATGTAGCTACTACGTGGCTTAACAGAAAGTGGAGACACCGCAAACAACCTCGACTGAATTTCCTTTTATTTCAGAAATAATTTTCTAGCACCTTTAAAGATGAGTGGTTGATACAAATATGGGCTCAGAGTACAGAACATGATCTAAAGTATGCATAGAACAAATCTGAATTAAGAGTCAGGGGCAGACCTGAAGGTCAAAAGGGCTGATGAACTAGGGGTTGTTGGGATACAGGGCAGATGCCTTCAAGAATTACCAGTTAGAGTTGGGATAGCATTAAGGACAGAATATGAACTGGCAGAGTCTGATGAGATAAATTTATTGATGGCTCTAAAAGGGACCTAGGATTTCTAGGGTTCTTGACTTGTGGCATGCATTGCTGGAGCTCATGGATGGGCATCTAGTCTGATTTTAGGGCTGTTGCTTGTCCATCTGGACCACAGGTTTAGATCTGGGTTAGAAAGAATTACTGGGGTAGATAAAGGCAAAGCTTGGGCTGGGTTTGGGATTGGAGCTAGGGTTGTTACTAGGTTCAGAAAGGCTGCTAGTCTGAGTTAAAAATCTTCAGCTCATGCAGCCTTTTATGTGGGCATTATTTCATGCAGACCAAATCATGTGGCACTTTTTGAGAGAGACTAAAGTTCAACAGATCGTTCGTGTCCTCACAGCTGCCTTGTCATGATGTTGCAAAAGAGGGTATAAAACAAATCTCTGACATCACATATTTATTTTTCTTTCCTTTATGAATCCTTTAATTGCAATGTGACTGTTTCAGGTGGTAAGTCTGCACAAGCATCTGAGCTGTGCTGAAGTCTATTGATTTCAGCTTGAATATCTCCAGTTCTATAGTTACAGCTGACTTAATTTCTATAAAAATCATCCTGCCATACCAAATCCTGTAGTGAGAGTGCATTGAAATAGAACTGTGGCAAAAGCTATTCCCACACTCTATACGTAGTAATGAACTAAACATCTGTTGGATTTTAGCAGGTTTAGAATTGTGTTTGGGGTAACACAATTTTTAAGGCAAGATGATACAAGTTTTGAGGCCATGCTATGTATTCCTATAAAAAGGAGAATTAAAAATGACTAGTGCAATTAAAGCTTGTCAAAATAATTACAATAATGATAGGAAATATGAGAAATTATCTGCTTATGCATA
Source organism: Aquila chrysaetos chrysaetos (assembly GCF_900496995.4). NCBI lineage: Eukaryota > Metazoa > Chordata > Aves > Accipitriformes > Accipitridae > Aquila > Aquila chrysaetos. The sequence continues at coordinate 45,908,761 of NC_044009.1, read as the reverse complement.
ATATAAATGACAAGAACAGGTAAGAAAATCAGCAAATGTGAGAATTATAAAAATTAATACTCTCAAAAAATCAGAGGATCTATCATTAAAGGAGGTTTCTTTCAACTTCTTCTGACTATGTCTATTCATTTAAACCTGTGTTGTATTACACAAACTTCTTTGTATGGTTCAGTGTATCTCAATTAAGATTTTACTGCCCTGTCATAAAGCTTATCACAGGCTAAAAGTTTTCTTTTATTTCTCTTTTTGTTAAGCATACTAAGTTCTCTATAAGCTGTCACTCACTGTATTACACTCAGTGGATGGATGGAAGTTTGTTCACAATGAAGTTGTCCCAAATTTCTCAGGGCTTTTTTAGACCATTTACAGTCTATCCTATCTTCCTAAATCCCCTGCACAGAGCTTTTGAGTCAGAAATTGTATCACTGCAGTGCACCAAAACATCATACAATGGACCTGAAAAGCCAGCAAGAACATCTATCATTTAATAGGTATTTCTAGCAGTGGCTTCATTTTGGTGTCTTTTATACATGTAATTTATGAACAAAAGATATGGTATGTATGTTAATCACTGAATATGGAAAAACCAATTCACTACTTTAGACTGTAAATATGAAATGTTAGGATTGTTACTGAGAGTCCCATCTCTTCAACCCAAGACAAAAGCAAGAGTTAAGAAATCAGTAATAGTTTCTTCTACCTGTCGTCCTGACATCACTGCAGTGGTTACTGTTATAATATGCACATGAAACCTGGCACAGAGGCATAGCCCTCCGCCTGTAAAAGCCTAAATAGACTACGCAGTGTCAGTGATACAGATAAGGGACACTGAAAAATGTCTGCTTGCTTACATGAACATAGATAAGTACCTTGCAGAAAAGCTCACACCAGGTAATAAGTCTTTCTAGTGTCTTTATTTCTGAGGTAAATACCATTCAGTAATCAACGATGGGCTCTGAATGCATAATGGAGGTATATTTGGTGCTGAATTGCATGAAGACATTAAGCATGAGTAACAATTTAGAGTATTCCTAGAGAATTTGCATCGATATAAAAATATAAAAGATCAGAGGGAGTTTTTGACAAAAGGCTCACAAAGGGTACTCACATTTCTCTTCAGCTACAAAGGAATGCAAGTGCCCCAGTCCCATTGCCTTACATGAAGATGGAAAAATGTTTAAAACAAAATAGTATTTCAGTGAGGGAGCGTTCTACATTCAAAGAGGGAGAATTTGTGAAAGTCTCATCTGCATCTGTTCTGTGCCTTCTGTTAAGGTGGATGAGAATGTAAGGAATTAAATGTTTGGGTGACTGAAAAGGACAAATGGTCTTTCCCCTAATGCTACAGTACCTTACTCCCTGTATCTTGAAACAAGTCTTGTCTTGCAGACAAATAATGTCTCTGAACTCTTTAGGTTTTTGAGTTTTAGTTGGTTTTGCTTTCTTGAGTGCACATATACCATGGGGCGAAATTAATGCCCATATTTTCTAAGTAAGTTAAGCCATTTACAGTATTCCTTTTAATTAGTTCTCTTTTCCCAGCATTATGCAGAACCATGGCAAAGAGCTGTTACTGGAATGTGTTTCAAGCTGGCTATGAATGAATGAACTGAAATGTGTTTTACAATTACAAAGTAACAGGAATGAAAAGGAGTGCTGCAAAGATCATTGCTAAACTTTTCTGAAGCTTTCCTGATATCGGTGTCTTGTCTGGATTAGATATTTTGGTATGATTCATTCTGCTTTCATCTGGAGGGCATTGATCATATTCATTTTTAATGCTGTAAATCAACTACTTTTAGTTATCTGTAATTTTGGGGGGGGTTGACCTTCGCTTTGTGTCAGCATCTCGGTGAGATTCAAGCTAAAATTCCGGCCCTTCTGAAGTTAAACAGGAGGTTTAGCATTGATGTCAATATAACCAAGATTTTCACATGGTGTTTTGTGATTGTCCTTCTCTCATTATACTTAAATGTCATGAGGCACAGCTAGATCTCAGCGAAGATAGTTCAATTCTACTGGAGTTTAGTGGTATGATTTTCAAATCAAGAGGATGATAATGTTTGAGCTGTGAGGGTTACCTATTCTTTTCCTTTACAAGGAAGGACATGAGTATACAGTACTATGCATGTGCTGCTGTATGCATACACACAGACAGCTTTACCATCTTTGTAAATTGTTAACAAGGTCTCCCTGAGCTGGGGTAATTCTTGTACCCTGAATGAGAAAATAGAAGAGGGTACACCTTTTTCCTTCTTCTCCCATCACTTGCATGATGAGTTGTCAGAGTATGACTCTTGGCAAGTACTGCAGCAGACTGCTGAGATTCTGTCGTGGTTTAACCTCAGCCGGCAGCTAAACACCACGCAGCTGCTCGCTCACTCCCCCCCAGTAGGATGGGGGAGGGAATCGGAAGGGTAAAAGTGAGAAAACTTGTGGGCTGAGATAAAGACAGTTTAATAGGGAAAGCAAAAGCCGTGCACGCGAGCAAAGCAAGCCAAGGAATTCATTCACCACTTCCCATGGGCAGGCAGCTGTTCAGCCATCTCCAGGAAAGCAGGGCTCCAATCACACCTAACGGTGACTTGGGAAGATAAACGCCATCACTCTGAACGTCCCCCCTTCCTTCTTCTTCCCCCAGCCTTATATGCTGAGCATGACATCATATGGTCTGGGATATCCCTTGGGTCAGTTGGGGTCAGCTGTCCCGGCTGTGTCCCCTCCCAAATTCTTGTGCCCCCCCAGCCTCCTCGCTGGTGGGGTGGGGGGAGAAGCAGAAAAGCCCTTGGCTCTGGGTAAGCGCTGCTCAGCAATAGCTAAAACATCCCTGTGTTATCACCACTGTTTCCAGCACAAATCCAAAACATAGTGCCATACTAGCTACTATGAAGAAAATTAACTGTACCCCAGCCAAAACCAGCACAGATTCACATGGTGGTTAAAGGACATCCTAAATAAGCAAATGTTTATTTCTGCAGTTGCACTGCAAGATTGTAATCCTTGCTTGCACTGCAAGACTGTAATCCGTGCTTTCAGGAGGCATGCCCCACTGAGCTACAGAGAACTACAGCCATGTTTGCAGAAGGAGTTTCACTAGTCGTGGTCACTTTAAACAAATATTCTCAGCAGAAGTAACCTAGTTAAGAAAAACAGTCAACAGTAACATTTCACATGCACTCTTCCAAAACAAAACCATTGTGCTGTTAAATTGCATCTCCTACTTTTGGTTTAAAATTCTTCAGCGTCTTCTTTCTCTGGATTCCTACTGGAGGAATTATCAGACAAGTTATCATCATTTCTGTATTATTTCCCTTGTGAAAATCAAATGCCTGGTCAGGGCCATAAAACAAGAGTGTCTTATTTTTAAAACCACCAGCCATTTGCTTAGGAACGAGAGCTGGAAATCAGCTGGAGGGAGATCCCTATTTAGTCCTCAACACTGCAGGCCTTCACTGAGCTGCACAAGAAATATATGGGAAACCACGCACAGACTTGCAAGCTATTTGGGCTGAACTGGACAGCTGGGCTTTTAAGGTGTCTAGGTTAGACTGAAACCGATGCCATTAAACTCCCCTGTGTGAGGGAGAGGTCTGTTCGTGTAGGTGAAGGCATATTAACTCTCTGAACTCAGGGACTGGGGTTTCCTTGGCTTTTCCAAGTAGGCAATCTAGGCTTAGTGCTGTCAGGGTTATTGCTGTGTTAGGAGCTGGAGTTACTATCTAGATGGGGCTCTTGTTCTGTGGGTGCAGCTTTGTCCTGGTCTCTGCCTACAGAGAAGTGCTGCTCACTCTCTGGGTTTGGGTCCAGGCAGACCAGTTAAGACTAAGAAGGATAGATCTCTCTGATAATTTGATCTAGGATAGGAAAAGGTTTGTGAACTGAAAATGATGCAGACAAAATCCCCCAAGAGGTCTACAATTATATGTAGTAGCATTCTACTAAATTGAGAAAGTGTTATGCAGAGGGGATGGCTATCATCCATTCTCCTGCCCTGGAAGAGGGCTCTTAATGATTTGGGTGGAAATCGTGTCAAATAATCTGTATCTTTCATCCAGTAGCTAGAGATCTATATAAATGCAATTATTTTTATTTTAATTAATGATTATGATAAATGGGAGGTCTGTCTTGATCATTTTCCTTGGGCTTTTATGCTTCTTGAATCAGATTTTTAACAGCACTGAAGTATCTAGAGGAGGGGTGCAGTGAGTTTCCATGCATGTATTAGTTGACAGGACTGGCAAAAATATTTGAAGCTATATTTCTTTAGTAGGGGTTAATTTTTTTTTACAAGAAAGATGATTTTGCTGAAAAATGTTGATCTTGTATATCTGTGACTTCATCCTAATTTCTGAGCATGAAAAATGTGCTTTTTTAATATTTCCACAAATATCAAAAGAGTATAACTTCAAGAATTGTAATGTTTTTACAGATTTTACATGGAATTTTATTTGGTTTTAGAACACCTTTAAAGAAGCTTTAAAAGAAAAACTACAGAAAAAAGCTTGTCAAAAATTTAAAAATGTAATGACCTATTTTGGAAATGTAAAAAATAATGTTTTCACACTTCAAAACTCTTAGTGAAGGTAAGTTTACCCTTTATGATATGCAACTCTCCCATGAAAAATTTTAGAGAGCAGCAGCACTGACTTTTTTTTAATAATCTCTATGATAGATACAGCTCGCTTTGTCTTTACAGACTTTACTAAGAACTGTCATTCTAAAAGTAATTGCATTCACATAATGACAACAATAGCAACAGAAAAAAACATTCTGAATCACACAAGGGATAATGGAAATAGTTATCATTAGGCGTTACCTTTCGTTTGTGCTTCACGAACACTGAATTTCATTAGCAATAATTCTTTGCTAAAGATTAGGACAAAAGTTGTTCTACTCTTAATACTAGGAGTCTCAAGTTTGCATTTGTCTGTATTTATACGATGTAATTCTGTAAGATGTAGTTCTGCATTATTTGGCTGCAGAAACTGAGGGTTTAAAGTGCAGCCTTTGAGTACTGTGAATAGGTTTTCAATATAATGTATATTTTTAAAGCTATGAGATGAGAAAGATGATGTATCTTAAATTGATTAGAGAACATCTTTTACAGTTAGAGATGCTGTATGACCACTGTGAGTTGTGCATAAATCTTATTTCTTTTTGGCAATGATTTTTATATGTGGTTTGATTTATATTCTGAGGTAGGTGCCAAGAGACTGGCAACATAAATAATGAAAATGAAGCAGCCTAATATGCAATAGGTAGTTACAAAATTCATACTTGGTATTAGATGAAATAAAGTGTAAATACTCAGAAGATGATAGAGTGCCTTAATCTACAGAGTTAATCCAGCTCTGCATGCAGAAACTTGACAAGATGACTGTGCTGGTTCCTTTGGGCACTGGAACCTTTGGGCAAAGTCTTGCCTCCTTTGATGTTAATGGCCACTTGGCTTGCCTGATGCCAAGATTTCACCTTGGATCATGATCCTTCCCAAGCACAATTTAATAGGAGGAGCAGAAACCTGTTTCAGTCTAACTGACCAGTGGAAAACAGGGAGCAGAGCATTAGGAAGGAGGGTTTGCACAAAGGCTGTCTGTGGAGCAGATTTCTTATGTTGTATGGTGCCATCAACCTGTAGCAGTTTGTTGTCTGTGGAGTCCTCCAGGGTACATTACAGGAGGCTTTTTTGCTGACGGGCTTGGCACCTCTTTCCTGCCTGTGGTCACAGATTATATTTATTTGGAAGCTGTCTGAAGGAGAGGGCTTTGAAAGCACAACAGACTGTAGAAAGCACAACAGACTGTGTTCACTGGAAGTCCAGCAAGTAGTACAAGCCAGCAAATTTTTGTATGTGAGTTTATATGAGCCTGTATAAGTAAGAGGGGGCATCTCCCCCTTTTTCTCTGGTAAGGATAAGGAAGATAGAAATGGCAGCTTTAGGAAATACTGAATACGAAAACATGACATAGGCAAACAAGCCTACAGGATACAGGATTTATGGAATCATGCAGCTGGTGTGAATGAGCACTTAATAAACCTCATGGACAGAAAAATCTATGGAGTAGAAACACAATCAAAGTAAGTCCTGGGATTTCCAATTGAATTTTGAGACACTATTGAGGGGGATGAGACTGGTCATAAGCCTGGAAGTTGCAGATAGCTAATGCCCAGGAGGATCTAAATAGCAGACTCTTTTCTGAGGAGATTAATAAATGGAAGAATGTGAATGTGAGGAAGGATGTTGGAGAGATCAGCTAGTGCAGGAAAACAGAGATAAATGGGATGCGAGGGGTAAAGGCTACCAGTAGTAGGTGGTGGAGTGTCAACAAGGAACAGCCAGCATGTCTGAGACAACAAGAGGAAGGAATGAGGGAATTTCTGAAATAAAGTGTCTGTGGAAAATACCAGAGATGGTGGTGGAGTTGGATGTGGTGTCAGGTAGTATAGTAATCTATTAGATTACAAGGAAAATATGCAAAATTACTAGCTGCGCAACAATGGAATAATTTAATTTCCCAGAACTAAATTAGAATAATAAAAGGCAGGGCTGAGATGCTCCTGGACTTGATGGGAATTAGGTCTTAACTTTGAATAGTCAGTGAACCAACAAGAAGTACCAATTTTGGCTGGCCATTGACATCAACCTGGACTGAATCATCACAAATGAGTTTTGTTCAGTTTTGAGACAGAAAAATGTAGGCGTAAACCTGAGATTGAGTGCTGTGATGCTTACGGTGTTAGTGGTGTTTGCAGAACTAAGGAGCACAAAGATGGCAATCCAGAGACAGCCTGGAATTACTTCCAACAAAAAATACAAACACAGTCTGAAGATTTAAGTGCAGGCAGACTAAAAGGAAGAATTGGGGAATGAGGCAAGTGTCTCTCAGTGAGTGAGAACTTAAAGCTGGACATTAGGAATAAGCAAAGAAAGAAGCCCTGAAAACCTGGTTGAACTGGATCTTGCACAGAGAACATCAGTACAGATATACAATCAAAAGAACTAAGAGGGCCTGTTGCCTACAGTTACCTCAAGGGTAATCTGTGTAAAGACCAATTCTGAATAACCATTTGACATAGTTTTCAAAAATGTTGATGACATCCTTTAGGATAATCTAAACAATCTCCATTGTAGTATACTGAATGAACTAACAGATGAAATTGCATGGCCAGTAACAAGGATGTTTAATCGATGTATAAATAGGGAAATATCTGTGGCTGGAGTTTTCAAACATTCAGAAGAGGAGAGGAGGGAAGTATCTGCACAAGCACAGACATGCTGTTTTGTACTCGAAAACTACGCAAAGTCTTGGATTTTGAAAGAAAACTATTTAATGACATGGAGGCAAACTTGAATTTGGAATAGCAGCAGAAGCAGCTAGGAGATTTTGTGTGTAGCTGTCTAGTGCCAGCAATGTTTTTATAAGGTGATTATTCATACTTAACTTTCTGCTACTTCCATGCTGTCTCTAAATGTAGTTGAAGTCCTTTAGTTCAAAGGACACAAGGATTAACCAATGTTGTGTAGTTAACATTATTGTTAACATTACCTGGTCTAAGGCAATTGTAAAGATGGCAATGACACCACCCTTACAGAAATGCTCATTAGATCTTAGCATAAATAGAATTTGAATGTCTAAGATTTCAACCTCAAAGCCCCCAGCAGGTTATCCCCAATATTAAGGCTGTCTCAAATCTACACTGTGCTAATTATGTCTTCTGGATTCCTGCCAGCTCTCTTGTCACATCTTGCTCTTTCTACTGTTTCGGCTCTTTTCAGGGCATAACCCGAAGACTAGTAGCAACTTGAAATACACCAGACACAAAAGAGTATTTGTAAGACAGGGAGATATTTTCTTTCGATGATGAGATTTTGAATGATAGGTGTGGGAAACATCTCCCCCTCTTTCTTTTTTCTGTTTTTATTTATAACTGTTTCATTCCCATTTCACCATTGGATTAGCAGGCTTTGTGCCAGTAGATATGTATTTTAGATATATAGCATTGAAAATACCATAGTCACTGGATGAATGAAAAATACACTCTGTGTGACTTGTGAACGGCTATACGCATGCTTTCTCTGGCTGACCTTGCTGACGAGACCTGTTAGTCAGCATGGAAGCCATTTGGAAGGGCAAGAGACAAACAATTACAGGTTTATGTGCCTAACCTTACTGGCAGGCAATATCCTGGAGACATTAACAAGATGTGAGATCACAGAACATCTGGAGAAATATCAGCTGACAAAAGATAGCTATTTCTGATTCATAAGGAATAAATTGTGTCTGACAAATCTGGAAATGCAGAAAAGCAGTAAAAATGAGACAGTGGATTGACTCTTTGAAAAGACTTGAAAAGGAATTGCAAAATTGATGTTATGTATAAAGATTTGCAAGTACAACTGTAGAAATTAATTTAATAGCCATACTTAGCTAAAGACGACAGGCACTTGGTCTGGAGGTTTCTTTATGCACAGTCTTTAATTAGCCTTTAATTAAATTAAGACTTTAATTCATCTTTAATCCACAGCTGATCTGTGCTCAGTGGGCTCTGATCATGTCACTTGAACTATAATATTTCTAAGGGACAGTGTAAGAAAATGTAACAAGTTAAGACAGACTGAAGACAATATGATCTTAATTCTTTAGCTGAATACAGCCCTTCATGGATAGGGGCTTTTTGTAATTACTTGAACTTCAGAACAGACCACTTTCCCCACCTATGTTGGGATCCTAAAATGTGCTCATTGTTTGTGTCCCCAACAATACTGAAATCCTTCTGTGTGTGGCTATATCTCAGAGGAAATATAACCTCATGTAACCCACAGACTTCGAGCCAGAGGGGAAAAAGTTAGGTAGCTAAGGAGAGGAGATTACTCTGCTTTTATACAATATCAGATAATCGATTACTATTCTGCAACCTGGAAACAATTTCAGATTGATGATCCATGTATGTATGTTTGCAACACAGCTGAATTTAAGATTAAGTTATTCACTAATTTGGGTAAGTAGCTGATACTGTCCTACAGGCAATTAACTCTAACCACCTACCTGCTATTTTATCTTCCTGGAAGAGGCTGTGGGAGATTTTCTGCAGTGTCCAGGAACCTACAACACAGTTCACCATCTATTCTGTCTGCTTATCACAGGCTGTAATTTATTAAATGCTTTGATATCCATTGAGATTTAAACTGCTGTGCATGTAAATGAGTTAGTGTGATCTATTTCATCTTGTAGCTGTTTGTGGGGAATTATTATTATTATGTTGTGTGTAAAGCACTGAACTGTCTGTACAGAGTTCTTATGTAGGAGCTACAGAAATGATCCGTTTGAGTCCTATAAGAAAGCAGTGTCCTTCTGTAGGTTTTCACAGATGTGTTCATAATGTTGATTCCCTGATTTTATACTAGTGGCTTCTTTCTTTCCCCAGGTAGCACATGATTTTGAGCAAGATTTGTTGTAAACCTCAAGTCAGTGCAGGCTTAGCATAGAAACTGAATGGGGGCAAATGGTTATCTGCTTTCTAATTTCCCCATTGACAGACATTTGCGAGCCTGAGCAGACTTCCATGAGAAACACTTCCCTCCCAGCTGTGGTCCTAAATCAATAAAGTACTTGAGCATATATTTAGCCTTAGGTAGGTGCCTCAGTCCTGCAGCTTTTCACAAATTCTAAGATTTGTTTTGAACATATGCCTTCTAATTGCAGCTGCTTTCCTCAAGCAACTTTATAAATCCTAAAGTCTGAGCTTCAATTCCACTTCCACTCCTGGAGGAGACCAGAGTTCCAGTGTTACATCTGCCAGTGTTATCTAGTGTTTGAGGGATGCCTCCCAGTGGAGGCATCTGAAAACAGAGCATGATGCCTTTTTTTCTAGCTGTGAAAGATGAAGTCTCTTCCGTAATGATGAAGTTTCTTCCATAAATTATAGTAAACCAGTAAATCTTTCTTTTTTTTCTTGTTTTTTCTCCCAAAGAAAAAATATCTGCCTATTGCAGATGGTTAGCATAGTTTTTGACATAGGAGAAAGCTTATAATGATGCTATGCAGAGATAAGAGGGCTGTGTGGTATAAAACTACTATATTTCTCCTTAAGAAAGCTTACATGCATCAGTGTTGGAGAAAGCAATTTCCCATACATGCCTCAGAAGGGTGGTGTTTGAGGATGAATGTATTTCCCCAAATGATTAAGAGCCAGTGTTTGCAAAGCACTTCGTTATCTTTGGATGGGCAAGGATGCAAATTTAAGAGTACTGGCAATCATTGCTTTGAAACACTTACTCACAGCTATTGTACGCAAACAGCATAAAACAGTGAGTGAGACTATCGTTCAGGTAAGATGTAATTTGGGAAGATTTTTTTCAGATGATGTCACCATTTAGTTCTTCTCTTGGTGAAACCACTCACAGGAGACAAAACAGATTTTGCATATTAAAGCTGTTTACTAGGTGTCAGATCTGACCATGTGAAGGCCAATCCCACAAATGGTTACTGTCGAGCATGATAATTCCCAGTAACCCTGACTGGACAATGATGCAGTACTATGTCATGTGTATACCCAAACACAAGCATAATTGTGCTGACTTTGAAATCTATGGCACAATACTTACCATTTCAAAAGCTCACATTCCTCCATTTTTGTTGGATTTATTCCTCGTTAAACTTCTGCTTCTCCTTTCATTCTGTACTTCATTATCTTTTATCTTTTTATGAGGACAATGGATGTCATCATTACACTTTCTCTCAAAAAGGCAGAAATGTCTTCTCTTCTTAATACTGCAGGAAACCAACATAGTTACACAAACGCAGAGCCAAAATAATCACATGCTGATAAATAGAGACCTAAACTACCTCATGGACTAATAACTCCAATCTGGGTTTTTTCCCCCAAATGGGAAATGTTCCAGCAAGTGAGGGTAGGCAAAAATCATGTAATGAATTATAAATGTGAATTGCTAGCAAACTTCTCAGTAATGTGCTATAATGTTAAATACATTAGATATTAACATAAATTTTCTTTGAAAGTTATATGCCAGTGCCATGATTTTTAACATGGATACAGTAAGATACAAATTGATTAGAAATTTAAGATACTTTGTAACTTTGAAACAAAGATTTAATAAAACATGTTTTCTGTCTGGTTTTTTGTTTACTTTAAGACTTTTTTTATGTAATTAAAATGCAATACTTCTGCATAAGCAGGTAAATTAACTGGCTAGCGTAGAAACCATATCCAGAAGGTCTAAGAGGTGGAGTCCTTTTACTTTACAAATAAGGGTAAATCTATATAGTTCAGCGTCAATCAAGATCTGTCTCCATCGTCACTCTTAGGGTCAATACAATTAGAACATATGTCTGTCTTATACATTCAACACGGTACAGTTACTGATGGACATACTGTGGACTTTATAACAAGTTGGCTCCTAAGTTACTAATACATTCAGTATTGCACAATAACATTCACCTAATGTTCAAATACATCCCAGTGAGATGTAGAGTCTGCGTTCAGAGAGAGGCATTTGAGAGACACAAACGCAGGTACTAGTACCAGAACAGGGGTAACTCTTTACATAAAAGTATTTCTTGAGATGTATAATGTAGTTTTTCCACAGAGATAAAAATATGGGAACTGCTGAATGGACTCTCCATTTCTTGATGATCAAGGGTGAAGGAATGACTTTCTGGAAGATATTTGCTAACTAAATACATTTTGCTGACTGTATACAGAAGTGAGTGGGTGAAATTCTGGGGGGGGGGTTTTGTTGTTTTGTTGTTTGGGTTTTTTTAAATGCAGGTGTTAGATGAGATGATCTAATGGTCCCTTCTGGCCCTAAGGCAAAGTGCAGCCTCCACTTGACAATACTCATGGAGCTCTCTCAAACCCTTTTTACCAGGCCTTTGGGGAAGGAGGTTCTTAATGGGGAAGAATTTTATAGAGCAGAAAAGTGTTTGCCAGCAGAAATATTTGCTGTTGGCAGTTTATTTTTTGGGGAGGAGGGGAGGTTTGCCAAGGTTTTCATTTGAAATGTCTTTTAAATCTTCATTAAAGATGCCTGTGGCAATATTCAGGCATGTCTTTGTATATTTTGCCCTGGAAAAATAAATAGCTTTTTTTTTTTCAAGGCAGAGAAACAAGAGTTCGCATATTATTTCATGGCAGAGGTAAATTTCATCTCATATTTATTTGTCTCAGGGAAAAATATAAGGAATATGACTAGCATCTGTCTCGTGTCACCTTTCTGGGAAACAATGCTTTCCAGCTTTGCTAAATTCATGCATCTCTTAAGCAAACTGTCAGAGATTTAGAGAACCAGAGATGTACTTTTGTTAGATCTGGTTCATCTAAGAGGCCTGTGGACTGCTCACTTTTGGAAATCATGGCCATTTTTTAAAAGCTGGCCTAGAAACATTTGTAAAAGTAGCACAATATAATGATGCGATTTGTAACCATGGATGAGTCATCAAATATACAACCTGCCAGGCAACCAAGGTATTAGACAGTCCATTGTACAGGTTACACGCAATCACCAGCTGGCTCTGTATCTGCAAAGCAATCTGGAAAACTTAGGACGGCTTGTGGGTAGGAACACCAACAAAATGTTTGCAAGCCTTTTGCACCATTTATCCATTCATAATTTAGAAATGATAATAGCTTTTTGGAAAATACTTTGCTTATGACCCGCTCCATTCAGTATGATACTTTGAGCAGAAGACAGTGCAAGGAGCCATGCTGTGTCGCACAATCTGTCACTGAACTGCATCAATAGTGCCTGCGTCAGCCTTTTGTCCCCGGCCACAACAGAGACAACTGGCTCTCCCGCATATAGGTGCTGCTGGGGTGGATTGTCCTCGGAAGAGACAGATGTCATTAACAAATGATATACAGCAGGCAGTGTGGCTTGTGGGGCTTACAATGGCTGCAACATCCAAAGGCCATATGTAGTGATCTCATTAGTTTCTTGATTGCCTCCTGCACAGGCTGTTGGAAATGTTTAAAAGTGCAAGTTCAAAAGGGAAAGTAATGTATCATGTTTGGATTTTCTCCTTCAGTCATGCAAAGCAAACAGAGAACCTGCTGAGTTTGGAAGCTAGAATTTTTAGACACTAGGGTCTTAATTGTGGGTCTGTTAAATGGCTTTGCTTCACACTGTATTTCACCACAGTCTCCCATGGTCAAAGAGTCCAAAAAGATATTGAAGACATGCAAAGTGCTTTGGGTATTTTCAACCTGGAGTTATTTATCCACTTGGTTCTGTTTCAGCCTCAGCAGATGTTTATCTTCTGCTAGGAATTTAAGGGAGACATCTGCAGAATTCCTGGGATGTTCAGCTTTAGATATGGCTGTGAAGAAAAACACATGATGTGGGTAGTGTTTTATTGTATTCCTTTTAGTTTTGTTTCTCTGTCCTTGGTTTCAAATGAGTATTTTAGGCACAGCCACATTCTGCATCTCAGTCTGGTGGGGTGGTTTACCTATAGTCTACTTTGATAACTTTGGGAAACCTTTTGGCCTTGGTGCTCAGCAGCACTTTGCATTGTCCTTACTCCCTGTTTTCATCAATGGGAAGTTCCCTTCCAGTCCACTTTTGATGTTATTTAACTACGATTTCCCAGCTTCTCAGAAGTGCTTGTTTCTGCCTGAACTGGGCAGCCCTTTTACAGCGAACACCCAGTGGACAAATTTTCCTGGGCAAGACTTTTTACAGAGGCAACACCTTTGTTTTCAGAAGGATATATTCAATTGCAATTGGCAGCTTTGAAACCACAGTAGACCATTTACATTTTAACTGTTAAACCTAACACAAACACAAGCTGTTATATTTCTTACCTACAACTGAGTATCTTTAAAAATGATGCAAAGTAAAAGCGAAAACATCTTTGATGCTTTGAAAAACAAAAGCATCAGTAAACATCTTTCTTATCTTATCCTTACTACACAATTTACAAACTCTTTAGTGCAAATGCAAACTGTTGTTTAAAAAGTGTGATTAGCTATTCATTGTTCAGTGGTAATTACAGTCGATAATTCATAGGAATAGCATTCTGTAAGGATCCTTCTGTTTTGCCTTCATTGTCCTGCTTTCTCAGGTGGTTTTCTTACTGAGTGTAAAAGTTAGTCTGAAAACTTGATTTTGGATTCCAAACTTAACTGTTCCTGGAGGAGGATGATGGCTGAATTATTGATGATGTCCAGTTCAGCTTTTTCCTGAGCTTTGCTATCTTCGTAGTTCTGAGTTCATAGTCACTGTGGTCCTTATTGCCTCACATCTAAAATCTGTATCAGCATCGCTGTCAATTATTCTTTTTGTTTTCCACAGTCTTTCCAGAAGAGAGCATTAATCCCTTCCACCCACTTTACAGTGCATTGCATTCCCTCTATCTATCTCCAAATGAAAATGTCTCTGTAGACTGAATTTAGGATTAGTATGGGAAAATGGTGTGGGTTTAGTGAAATACGACAAATAGTTCTCTACCTGATGTATTAATTCATCCTGTAAATGTTATACGCATGTATCTAAATTGTGGTTGCAGGCCACGCCTGAGTGGCCTTGAAAACCATCACAGTGGTGAGAACTTCTTAAGTTTGTGTCTGACTGGCAGAATGCAGCACAGTGTCCAAAACCTGAGGGCCAGCGCAGCCTTACTTCTTCCAAGTGGTGGTAACTGAGGTTGGAGTCATAGACCTTGTGTGTGTATAGATTTCTGGTGGGATATCCCAGGGCAGCACATTAAAATTGGCTGCAGTATTAGTCATTTCCTGGCTGCTCTTTCCCTTTAAAGAAGACACTATCTATGCCTGTGACATAAGAATAAATACTTTTATGTAAATATTTTCCAAGTGGAATTACTCATTATTAACACAGACAGTTCTGAAGGCAAATACAAACAACATGTGTCAGCAAAAACATTATTATTAAGGAATTCAGACTTCAAACCACATCATGATTCATAGAGCACCTGACTGATTTTTTTTGCTTCTCAATTTCTTTTTTCCTCTTCACTAAGTATGAAAATGTCTTATGGGGCATATTTCCTCTAATTATGGATCTGACTGATACTGTACCACAGGTTTACCAGGAGGCTTGTGTTGGTGTCTCATAAAACTGGAAGCATGGGGGAGGATTCCTTGGGTAGCATGTCTGCTCAAATGTTGTATAAGTGGAGGAGTGGGTGACATTAGGTTAACATAAACTGAAACAGAGCTACAAAAGGTCCACCTGAAATGAAACTGTGTGGTGAGATGGGAAGGCAAGAAGCACCTTTTTTACTGTAAAGGAAAGGCTGCAAGACTCATCTTCAGTGAAACCTGATTGAAGCCTGTGCATTTTAGTGCTTTCCGGAGCGTAGCCTCAGCTGCTAGTGCCTTGGGTCAATGGCTTTCTGCATACATGTAAGGCATGAGGAAGGTCTTGAATACTATGGTAAAATGAAGTAGTTAAATAATCATTAAATAAATTCTGAATTCCCCTCTAATTTACCCTCAGTTTTTCAGACTGTACTGAGAAACTCTTTTGCGGGGAAGGTTAGGGTTTTGATGCAGGCCTGAACTTCATTT
This sequence comes from Aquila chrysaetos chrysaetos, assembly GCF_900496995.4. Taxonomy (NCBI): domain Eukaryota; kingdom Metazoa; phylum Chordata; class Aves; order Accipitriformes; family Accipitridae; genus Aquila; species Aquila chrysaetos. Next base: position 45,893,209 of record NC_044009.1, on the reverse strand, counting down.
CACTGGCAGAGGGATAGAGCAGGACTTCCTCCTGTTTAGCTGCTGTTGCTTTAGTCTCACTGTGCTGTAAAGAGTACTTACAAATTTTTAAATTTTTTTTCTTCCTTAAGAATACTTTGCATGGAATCACATCAATGTAGTAATAGATTTTTACAGTCTTTGGAATGGGAGAAGAAGAAAGGATGAAAGATACATAGTTAATTGCAAATAATGTCGCCTATAACATTTTAAGTAACTAAATTTGGTTTGGGTTTTTTTTTTTTTTTTCAAATGAATCTGCTATGCTCTGTGATACCTTCCTGCTTCAGGTCTCTTAAATCACAGCTGAATCTATTTTATGAGGCCTAAGGGAAAGTCGAAGGTTATGTTCCTTGCTTTCTTTTGTAAATATGTTACAGTCGATTTCATCTAGAATCTGTCTCTTTTCACAGCTGGTTGTTGAGTCAGTTCTATAGGCTCTACTGTGATTTAAATCACTTAATATCCTGACTTTTTTTCTTTTTTTTGGTAATGTTTCTTTTTCAAATATGAAGAACACTAGCATTCCTGTAAACGTAGATTTAAAAAAGTACACTGTGGTTTCACTGGACATCTAAAACTATGTTATATTTCCTTTATAGATCTGGTATGTGCACAATGAAAAAAAAGTCCTCATCCAAATCCACATTTTTTAAAAATGTCTACATATTCAGGCTTAAGTAATACTCACATCAAATAATTCTTTGACTGCTTAGTTTATATCAAAAATATACCAAGTTTTATCAGTCTCTTTTCCAACTCAAATGAAGCAAGAGGACAGGAAGGTATATTAAGATGAACGACACTTATTTCAGAGAAATGTATGAGTGATACACTTTTCATTGTCTGAAACTCTTCATGTTCTTATTTCTGTGAAGTGATTTTCTTCTCTATGCTCCCTCAGTGCTAATCAGTAAATCAGCTATCAGATCCTATGTAGACACCTATAAAATAACTGCAGATTAATTTTATCATCTTTTTTTTGGTGCAAACTTCGTGATTTGAGGAAGTCAGGAATTTTGTTTTCTTACTTCTGCTTTTTAGTAAAAATCATTGTTTCCACAGATTTCACAGGCTCTGTCAATCTGAATACTAGCATTTTGTTTACAGAGCTGTATTACAGCATGCTGTTTGAAATCAAGCAGGTAATGAAGTCAATAGAAGGAAACAATACCAGTCCACTTACTGGAAAAGTCTCTAGTGGCACCTCTCTGTGCACTTGGGACTGCTTTACATCCATCAGACACGCACTACAACACTTGCTCGTCTCAATTTGCCACAACTGCTTTAAGGTCTTTGACTCTAAGGTCTTTGACTCTTGAGCCAAGTTCACAGGTTTATGGAGACAACTGAATTTCCCTGACACAAAAATATAAATGTTATGGTTGTGCTATTTGTAAAGCAGAACAAAAGAAAAAGGCACACCGAGAAGCACCATGGTCTTGTATGTAAGGTATTTACCAGTGTTTGTGGGGATGATCTAAACTTTGCATGCTTTGCTGGATTTATCTATGAAGCTTAAATCAGGATCCTGTTTTATCTGCAGTTGAAGCTGACAGCTGGTGAAGGAGAATAAAAAACCTTTGGGGTTTTGGCCCATCATTAACTGCTTTATAATGAAAGCTTCTAAGCGTCTGAGCTTAAAAATGCAATGTGCGTCCTCCAGTAGTACATGTTTGTTCTTGATTCTTACATCTTTCATTTTCTTGCCAGAGGGGTAGGTGGATTTGCTGCGCTGGGGAAATATGACTAAACTTGGCCTGAAACTTAACAAATTGTACAGTCTTTGCTTATAATTATTAAACCACAGATTAGCAGGTCTATCTTTAAATCAGTAGCGACCCTGAGACTCTGCTTTCTGCACTAGGAGATGACATGAATAGGTGATGGAGCAGAAGGAGCAGAACTCTTCATCATGCAGCTCTGAGGAGCCCACCCTCCCTCTCGTTCATCTATCAAAGGCCTAGTTTCCACTCAGGTCATTGTTTTTTGCTACAGCAGTCTTCCACTGCTCCAAGATCTTTTCTATAGAACATCATTGGTTTTTCTCCTCTCTGCCCTCCCAAATCAACTTTACTATTCTATGGCTCGGTCAGCTTTTCTGCATCTTTTTCATCTATGAAATGACACCGAGTCCCACAAATTTCCAGTGTTTTCTTCTTGTACAGTCAGAATAAATAGGAATTATGACAGCAACTCTATGGCAGATAGAATCCATCCCACAACACAGAATGGAAACAACTCAGACAACCTGGAGATCCTCAAAAGACCAATATAGCTCCTGTGCTGCAAAGCTGTGGCATCACTTGTACAGTGATTTGTAGTCCTGGGATTTCTCTGATCATTGACCAAATGAATGTATCCTCCTTCTATTATATTTTCCATCCAATGTGTACCTTTTCCATTTAAAAGGTTGCTGAGTCCCTGTAAATTCCCACTGTGCAGCTGCAGGCTACTGCTTTGGTGCTGTAGACAAACAGTACAAACACTATTGCTATTTTCCTGGATGAGTGTAACTCCTTATTCCCCTACAACTTGACTTGTTGACAGTATCAAGATAAATTCCCTCTACATTTCATTATAGCTTTTTTTTTTTTTGAGTGCTATCTGGCATGCCCAGTCAACTTCCATCTGGAGATTTTTAATTGGGAAGAAGGAGGCGACAAATCTTTCCTTTTAATTGCAAAATGACAGTAGAATAAAAATAGGGTATCATAGGATATCAAATATGTTATATTTGCTAGGGTTGTTAAGACTCATCATCTGGGTCTTCACTTTCAACTGCTTTCTGTGCAATGAAAAGCAGAACTTGTACAATTTTTTTCTGAAGAAAAGTAATAACCAGAACGTAACAATGATAGTTCAGGAAAGAAGTAATGGGATGCCATTGAGGCCCCATGGAGCCCAGTGCCCAATTACTGTGGGGACTAAGTCCAAAGAATACTGGCAGAAGAACAGAACAATGAAATGCTCCCCACGTGCTCTCGTGGTATGGACAAGTCAATCCATCATGAGTGCACAGCCTAGCATCTGGGAGATCCAGATGATACACACTGTAGTTTTCCTGTATCAGCAGTAGTGTCTCTATTGTTGCCTTTTAAAAGCGCTTTTCTATCGAGGCCTAGGGCATGATTGAAATGCTTGTTATTGCAATTGCTCTGGCTCAATCAATCTTCATGTGTGATACAAGGCCAACCTGGTGTCGGGCTCTTTATCTGCCCCTTCTGCTTGCAATTGTTAAGAATGCACTTACTGGCCTAAGAGCTAACAATTTCTTTTATGTGAACCATATGCGTGTACCACATAGTGAAGAGAACACCTTTTAATTGTGATTCTAATTGCTTGATGCAAAAATATTTGTTTTAACTGACTACATCCCTTCATCAAACCTTTGTCTTGGTATGTTTATGGCTGTTTTTTTCTAATGTACATTCCTGTGGATTATTTTGCAAGCCATCCTATGGGTGTGTTGAGCATCCAAGCATCCTTGCAAACAGTTACTGCAGATGTATAGCTATAATTCAGGTGAATCATCATTCCCCTTGTTAAAGTTTTACAGCAAAATATTTGGCTAAATACAAATGGGAGAGGTCTATTTAGGGATCAGAATAAAAGCAACCTAGGTTTGTCATGCAAGGAAGAAAATTGACTCAGACATGCAGTTTATTTAGATTGAATAAGAACACAGCTGGGCAGTATATTTAAAAGTTAAGTGCTGTTCTACTGTCAAAATACTCAAGTCTTGATTCACTGTCAGTGTGTATCCAAGACCCTTGAATAGGATTTCTGGAGTAGAAAGCTGGTGTAAGCAATCATTTGCAGGAACATAGTGTGTTTGAATCTCTGTTGCAAGTGGAGGAGAGTTAATGTGACCTCAGCATACATGGTACTGACCTGGGTAGCTAGAGGATGCATTGACTCAGAGCATCACTGCTGAGGCTCTGGAAACTTCAACTATAAACAAACCCCACATTTGTTCCTGCAGACATCCAGCTGTCCTTTCTCAGTCCTGCACTATGAATATGCTTAAAAGTGCTTTGTCATCAGGAGATGCTTTAAGTAATCCGTTATATTATTTTGAACTTAGATAAAACCCATCTGTGAGAAGTTGTATGTGGGCTGTGTGGTCAAGAAGGCACAGGGCAAAAACTGTTTTGGCACAAATCTCATTTGATCTGGTGAATGCTTATTGTCGCCTTGGAAATAGAAACAGAACAGAAAATTCAGCTGCCCATACTATAGCACCTAAGGGCCTCAGAAAATGCAGGGGTGATGTGAAGAAGGAAAAAATTCCTTAAACCTGAATTTCAGGTCTGGCAAATTGAAATGCCGAACTTGCTGCTTCTTCCCAGACTGTGGCTGTTTTATTCACATCCTTTTTTGTCAACTCTTTTGCCTTTTGCTTTCTGTCATTTGCTGGTTCATTGATCAAAATGCTCTTGTTCTGGTTGGAGTGTTTATATATGCTCATGTCCACTAATTTGAGTAATTGTAAATACCACTATCCTACAGTGCTCTCAGTTTGTTCAGAATTCAACCACGTAATTACTTGGTGCAGGAGAATTGACCATATCATTCTCTGCTGTGTTCAGAAAGCTTCATTGGCTTTTGGAGGAAAAGTGAAGCAACTGGAAGATCTTACAGCTAATATACAGAGCTCTGTGTCCTGCTTTATTTTTATGACCTTAGAAAATTTGGACGTGTTTACTAGTCATGCTGTAACTCTTTGTCCCACTCTCTTTCCCATGCCTTTATAAATAAAATTCTGCTAAAGTATCACCTATACTCAGGAAGAGACTAGAACAGATTTTTTAGAGAATGGTGTTTCTCATGTAATAACACAGTGTTCAGCTCCTGTAACTGCTTCCAGCAGAGAATTTCATAGATAAACTCCTTGCCTCTTGCCATCACAGTCATTTGAGGAAAAGGTTATCCCCATTCTGCAAAGCAAGGAACTGAAAGAAGAGACAATGACAGTAAATCTGTGGCTGACTGGCAGATGTCAGTTCTCTCATTTCCACCTCATGGCTGTGATTCCTGGCCCAGCTCTGCCTTTCCAAGCTGGGTTTTAACCCTGCATCACCCTGAAACTCAAACCAACAACCATGCAGGCAGCTGCTGAGAGCACAAGTCCTCTGCACAGAGGTCCAGTCACCCACATTCATGCAATACTTGTTACAGCCATTGAGATCTTTGCAGCCAAGCCCAAGGCCACCTGTAACTTCACTATTTAAGTTCATATTTTAACACAGACAGGCTAGCTTTCAAAAGGAGTTTTTCCACCTTGTTTTAGGCCCTTCTTTAGTCCAAGGGGATAATTCTACAGCAGCCCTAAAGTGGATGTAAAATAATCAGCTCTCAATATTAACGCAGCCCAGCCTTCTTGGTTATATTCCCTTGGCAAAACCCGTTGCTGGTTGACAGTTTTACCCGGCAAGGGCACTGAGCAGGCAGACTGCTCTTCCCTCGCCCAGCTGCAGTGGAGGGGGAGGTCTGCAGAAGAAGGGTCTCTGTTCACACCTCACTGGGCTCTGTCTTGGCACCTAGCCAGAAATTTAGCCTTTAAGAGGGACTTGTGCCTGCAGCATAGATATCCCGTTCATCACAGCTAACCGTGAGGGTCTCTGCGGTAGGAACCACGCTGTTGGGGTACGTGTCTGTTGCTGGCTTGCTGCTTGCGTAAAAAATACTGACTGGTAGTACCTTTCCTTAACACACTTTACCTTTAGGTGCTCTTTGGAAAACACAGAGTAGTAGGTTGCTTCCTCTGGTAGCTTTATGTGTAAGGCTTTTCAGAGAACTGGTATTGCCAAATACCTTTAAGAGATGGAGCCACAAATTAGAATTGAAGTAGGCAGAAAGATTTCTATACAACCCTGAATCAGTGCTTCAGGTACAAGATGGACTAAGGTTTAATATGTGACTTCATGTAAAAGTCCTGACTTCAGCATGTGATGCTGGTTTGTTTTTTGCTTTTTGGTTCTTTTTCTTTTCAGTCTCTCTCCATGCATCATACTCGGCACTGAGGCCAGCCATAGTCTTGGGGATCTTACTCCAAACATAAACCGACCAACAGTAAGTTTATATGGTATTCAGTAATGTGGTGGCTGATGCTCCCTTTTTGGAGGTACTTTCTATATCTACAGATAGTAAGTGGTGAGTACTGCCATAAGAAATCCCAGTTGTTAACCAAGAAAGTTAAGAAACTTGCCCAAGGACACACTTTGAAGTGGCTGGTTCCACCCAGGTGGATTTTTGCGGTGCACCACTGGAAGCAGCACAGCTAAGCATGAGCAGAAGGGATCACCTATACAGTCTTTTAGCAGTGTGCTACAAGAGTCAAGTTTTCTATACTAAGCAGAATAGATCCTGACTGCTTTGTTTCAGGCAATTAGAAATTAGTGCAGACTGAAATGGGAACAGGTGGAAGTAAAACTTACTCCCAACTGTTATGTATTTCTCCTTTGCTGTACTGAGAGTCTACAGTTGTGTAATCGTGAAGACAATTTTAGACTCTTTTGTACTCGAGAATACAGTAAGTTATGTTTTACCTGTCCGTCTCTGGAGAAGAAAAGCTTTAATTAAGTCTTACTTTAATTATGTCCCATTTATACAGTACCTAAATGCATTATGAGAGTATGACATTTGCTATTTGCCTGCCTTCTGGGAAGGTTTAGATGCTGAATCCTCTAATACTGTATAAAGTTCCAAGTGCTGTTATTAAAAGAATATGTGAAACAAGATTCTTAATATATGCATTGTTATAATAATTGCTAAGTCGTGGTGAAAACCTGAGTGATTAAAGTATGATCTGGAACTTTCTTCTGGAATAATAGAATTCTGTGTTCATACAGAAATTTCCCAACACTGGTGCTCCTGATGATCTGCTGGTATGGCTGGTGTCCTGGATCAGAGCCTTATTTCACAAAAATCGGTATTTTACCAGTCTCATCGATAACACTGTGCATTACCATTCTGTGCTGTTCCAACACATAGTTTAATTAAAAAAAACCCAATCTTTGCAGGTTGTCTTATCTTAATTAAGCTAACGAGAATGTCATAGTTTCTAATATTTATTGAAAATAATGTCCTTGAAATGAACTTTCAGGCATTATTTTATTACAAGCTGTGAGTGCTTATGACCAAGAGATTGATAGAAATTTGCATAAACAAAACATTCAGCTTTTCTAGAGGTCCTTAATCTCCTATGCTGATTATCCATTAGTCTTCCTCACCTAACTGTTCGCTTAATAGAAATTTAAGCTGATTGGGGTAATAAGAATGAGCAGCCATGGACTTCTTTGTGTCTCCCTGACTTCTGTAACTTAATCCTCAGTGAGAAGTCCTAGAATAGCAGTAGCTGTTTTAAATATTTTTAAAGATCTACAATGGGGTGTTATATGTTATCGATGAGGGAAGAGTGACACATTGCTACTTTTTCTTTCTATGTAGTTTTTCTATATTCTTTTATATTTCTTTTCAAGTTGTCACAGCTTGACATGTGAATCTGCTTGGTTATAAGGTAAGCCAGCATGCAGCAACTGAAAATGACATTTGTCTTAATGCATCAAAGTAAATATTGTTTACTTGAAGATGACGCATCTCTCCAGGGCAGCAGACTGACTTCCCTGAAGGTGAATGTGCATCCACGCAGGATGCATAATTTGGATTGGTTTTGCTCCACCCCTGTTTACTTTTGCCCTCCAGTCAGTTATGTTGTCCAGACCTGTTTGTAGTCAGTTGCATTATCCCACAGCCTTTGGTGTCTTCTGCACACGCCTGTCTTCTGCCTTGAAAATTTGAACTCTCAGACCATGCCCTTGCAAAGGAATGGTCTGAAGTCTTTTGTACTGACCATGTTTGGTCTTATTCTCCTCTTCATGAGCAGGTAACTACTTTCTCTGACAGCAGTGATTTGCAAGGCATATGATTCCAGCAATTCTGAATACAAACTCATATTCAAAATATTTTTTCCCTTTTCAAGTGATACAAGGCAACAAAAAGTGATAATGTTTTGCAGGGAAAAATCAAGAATGATGGTAGGAAGTCCGTGGGCACTGATATTCCAATAAGCTTCCAAGTTGGTGTTAATGCTCAGTAATATGACTTTGTGCCTAGCCAGATTTGCTGAGGGTATGAATTTGGCCTGGGACACAAACTAATTGTTATTTTTTAAAAAACATTTTCTATATTTAGCACTGTTTGGGGCCTACTTAGAAGAATGTAATAGCGCTTCAAATACCTTGTCGCAGGACTGTGTGTAGCAGATAATAGACCAACAATGCATGCATCTTAGCTTTAGGGAATTGATCTGTCAATGGGTGTCCATCATCTCAGCTCTTGGTATTTCTGTAACATGCCCTGTGTTCCAGTTCCAGTATAAGAGATTTTGCTCCTTCAAAGGAAGTGCAGACAGATGACATCTGAACTCCTAGTAGACTGATGACATAGAAGCATTTCTCAGAGTGGTGCTTATTGCAAAGGAGGGGGTTGGTTTCTAACATCCCCAAATCCCTTGCTGTTGCTCTCAAGAAGGTGAGGTGTTAATGCACAAGGAACATGATTGTCTTCATCACCCATTCCACTACTGCACAGTATCAAGGTCTTGTAATCAAGTCACCGCCATCGAAAAAATATCAGATATCTTTTGTATACATTCTTTTGTTTACAAGGCCTCGACTTTGCTATTCAGAAGCATAAGACGTATTAATAACTGGGCATCTTGCTTTTGTTAAGCTCTGTTTCCACTGGGGATACGTCAACATGAGTAAGCAGTGTGATGCAGCAGGAACGGTGTAGTGGAGTATAAGTGTGCCAAGGACCTGGTATCCATGCTGTGAGTTTCAGGGATTTTTTATACAGTCTTCATGAAGATATGCCCTATATGTATGTAGGGCTGAATTGGATGTAGTCCCTTCCAGGAAAAGAGCAAGGGATGCAGAACCAGATTTCAAAAGAAGGTCAGAGAAGGATGTATATTTTCATAAATATACATCCTTTCCCATACACCAGAGAATGGTGGAGTTGTGCATGTGCTATGACACCTTTTGGGTGATGCTTAGGGAAATATTATAGGCCAGTGGAGCTTAAGCCTGCTGTTATTCTACACTTGCCTGCCCAGATCTGAAAATCTTGAAATGTAGAGAAGGAAGATGAGGAGGCAGAAAGTGATGTAAAATGTACAGAGGTAATCCCACTTTGTGAGCACAAAGGCTGCAATTTGCCCTCTGCTTTCCTTCTGCCTGCCCACCTCAGTTAGGACCAGGGAAAGTCTGATCATCCAATTACTTGCCTTCACAGTGTTTCACATGGGCAATCTCTGGATTAAACAAAAATGAGTGATCGGTGTTCTCACCTAGTTTTTTAAAGCCTGCAATAAGCCTTATTTTAATACTTCCACCTCCCGGTTTCTGGCATACCAGCTAGATGATCTATTCTTTCTAGTGTCCTCTTCAGAGACATCATTCTTCTTGTCTTTTGTCATATGTTTCACTAGGACTCTGCTGGGCTGCTGTTTTAATAAATCCTACACACTTGCATCCTCATCCCCCTCACCTCCTTCATGTTTAACCAGATATCAGTTACATGAATAGCCTTATATATCTCCTGAAGATGGTTCTGCTAGGCTGGAAACTGGTTCATTGATGCATAGCATTTCCATAAGAGAAAAGCAGCTTTTCATTCACTGTGGGGTTTCTCCTTTGCCATAGCTCGTTTTTGCTTGTGTGTACTACTGTAATGTTTGGGGGTTTTTTTTGTCTCGTCCAGCTGAATGCCAACAGCAGTTAAGAAAGGAAGGCAGCAAAGAATTGCCATTAGGCATGGTGGAAGTATTCTTTACTGCTTGATGTCTCTGCTTTTGAAGGATTGATTATCTTTCCTTTGATAGCACCCATATTTCTCTCTTTGCCTTCTTTTTTTAATAGTTTCTGAAATTTCAAAGTAATGCTTTTCCTTTTCACTGTGCTTAGGGCTATTAACTGTCTTAACAGTAAATGTTTCATATGCTTAAGTTTTGTCAATGCAAGGGTTTTCTTGCAGAACTGCTACCAGAAAATCAGTTTAGTGTACAGCTTTTCTGAGGCTTATTGTGGCTGTGACTCGAGTCTCACATGAGGCTTGAAAATAAATCAGTCCCCCTCTTTTGAAAATCACACCGGTACCGTTTCTTTGGAAACATTTGCCAGTGTCTCACATTTAAATAATTGTGTAGTTATTGAAGCTAAATAATGGCCAATTGTCTTCAATGTCCTATAACAATCAATGGCACATCAAGGCTTCGTGGCTGTCATCACGCAGTCCATGACAACGCAGGGGATTCCCAGAGTGACAGCATGAATAGAGCGCTGACCTTTCTCTTTCCAAAGTTTGATGCTTGCCACTTGGCAGAGGCAGGAGGACAGGAGCAGGCTGTTATGCATGCTGCCGTTTGCCCTCCTGTCTAGAACTCCTCTTCATCCACCACACAGTTGGTATTGATACTTCCTTAGATATTTACATTGTAGCACTTCTATCAGGAAGATTTTTTTTACTTTTTTAAACAAACACATAAAGTCACGTAGGCAGAAGTGTAAAGTTTTCAATGGTGCGTGAGTAGGGATTCAAATATGATGTATTTTGGTTGCTTGTAGTGATATAGGATTTTCTTTTCATTTATAGCTGAGGTCACAAATAGTTCTGCAATTCTTCTTCTCTTCTCCCATCCATTCGTATCACCTTTTGAACTCAGTGGGAGTTTTGTCATCTGTTTTGGTAGGCTACAGATGAGGTAAAGGTGAGTGGCTCTCTAATCTTCTGTTTCTGCTTGGGTGAGGGTGAAATAAGTCTGGATTTAAGCCTCCACTTCTGTTTCCTTTGGCTTTCAAAGATCTAAGATGCTTCCTAGTGCTTTTCAGCTGTTAACTTGCGTCAGCTCTGATCTGGGTTGTAGCTGCAAGTGTCTCTACGTGGGACAATTATAAATGCATGACCTAACGGAGGAAGGAGGGCACTGAGGAGCTGAGTTCATGTCCCAGTTTGGTCATAGGCATTGTGCTTTCAAAGGAGGAAGGCAAGAATATTTCTGTATGTTATGAATATATTTGAGGGTAAAATACATTAAGTGAGTGTGATACACTGGGTTACCATAACAATGCAGACAGAGTCTGGACAGCTGCTTGGCCCTCTCTCAGTGAAGTATCATAAGGTAGTCAAAAGGTAGCAAATGATTGGGCTTCTTATAATTTATCATCTGCTTTGGCCATTTCTGGTTGGTTTTGTTTATTTTTAAGCAGTATGTCTAGTAAGTTCCCTTAAGACCTCAGTACACTGAGGGTTTCCACTTCTTAGGAGTATAAGCCAGTTAACTATGGAAATTTCCAGAGCTGGATGGAGTCAAATTATTAAATATGCAGCTCTTCTATAGTATAATGGTCTCTCTCTGTGGCATTAATCCTTCTCCTTTTCATACAATGCACTTGAAATGCTGCTTTTCTCTGTAGGCGGCAAGTATTGTCATAACTTCACTTCAAGAACTATTCACCTTTTAAATGTAGAAAACAGTTCTCATTGTACTTCAGCTAGAGAATAATCCCTTTTCTTTCGCTCCTTCATCCTCCGTGGTACACTGATGATAAGTGAACTCTCAAGCAGTTACAATTTCACAGGAGCTTTCATGGATTGCAGAGCTCTGGGTTTTTCAGATACCATGCGTTCAATCAGCATCACTTGGAATGTCTCTCTGTTTTTAAATCTGACTTGTTAATGTCGCTACATTCATCCTAAATATTGCATTTTACAGTGTGAATTCTTGTGGTTCTCTCCTTAATGTCTTCTCATTCTTTTTTTCTGAGCAGCTGTTGGTAGCTCTCCCTACTGCTGTCAACTCTTAAACCTCTGTATTACAAACTGCAGAGTAGGGTGAACTTACTACGTTAAATTAAGGCGCTGCAAAGTTGGTTTACAATACACATTAGGAACCCAAAAATAAGGAGAAATGGAAAACTGAGCCGTTCCTAATGTAATGTACTAAACTTAGTTTATACTTTGATCCTTGAATAACTAGCACATTAGAAGCTTTTAAAATAATATTATATACAAAAATCCAGCTGGTAACATTCTTGATGTGCTGCAAGTATAGAAACAATAATACCAGTGTTAGGGCCACATTGTTGTTTAGATCAGATAAAGAAAAAGCACAAGAAAGGCCTCTCTCTGGAAACACAATGATGTTTGAAAACTAATGCTGAGCACTGTAAATCTGCAGACTGCTCAGTAAATGTATCAGTTGGCAATACACTCTGCTCCCAGTATAAGCAAAAATTTAGCAGAGAATTATTAATTACATCACTGCACCTATATAATAGAGTTCAGTGTAGTTATGTAGGAGTCAACGGTATTCAAGCAGTTTCTTTTGATGAAGTAATCGGGCTGCTTCTGGGGTCTGTTTCAGCTGCTAGGGGCGTGCTTCAAATGTAAATGACTGCCAAATGGATTCCTTCTAAATTCCAGCCAATTAAAATACATTTAAAGTGCAGCTGGTGGAGAGCAAAAGGCTTATAATTGCGTAAGAAACGTTTGGGCATGAAACAAATCCTTGAAGTTTGGTGAATGGTGATTATTAAATACTGCATTTCTGGAGAAGTAAAGCAATCAAACAAAGAGGCTTCCAAAACTGCAGTCAGAAGCAAAGATGACACTTTTACCACCACCTTAAAAGAGACAAAGCGGGGAGTGTGTTTGTTAGGGTGTCAGTTTTCTACCCTTGGCTCTTTAAACCATGCAAGTTTGGCAGCTCGCCCTATGTGGTGCTGCATACAAATATTGACAGAACAGTGTGATATTTGTTAAACCCCTTCTTGGGAAGCGAGTGATTAAAACTCTGAAGGAAGATCTGAGAACCTCAGACATTATATTTTTTCTCAGTAGCACTATAATATTTACAGAATGAAACAGAAAATAGTGAATGGGGTGTAATGAATGACCTTCCTTTTCTGCTTTGCCTTGTAAGTAAGGACAGATTTTTTGTTTAATAGTTTAAATGTTATTATGAAAGAGGTTTACAGTTAGTAGCACTGAAAGATGCCATTAGCACTTTTGATTTAACCTCGTGTTTTGGGAAAAATCTCAGACCGTGTAAATAGTTGAAAGACATTACCCAGGAAGTAGCTGTGTGCAGTCACTGCGGATACTGTGTCCGATAGATGCACAAACATTTACAGACTTTTTAATACACAGCTATATTTGAATGTTGGTGCTTTCCAGACATGTTATGGTCATGCCTGCATCTGCCTAGAAGTAAGATTTCAAAATTTTCTGCTTTTAACATGCTTTTGTAAAATTTAACCTTAATCTGTTTAGTAGATCATTGTGCTGATTTTAGAAATGGAAACAAAGATTTTTATAGACAATTCCGAGTGTTTTTTTCCTATGTAATATTTTATCTGAGAATACTGTCATTACCCATTTGGTATTAAACAAACAGTTGAAATTAGGTGAATGAAAAGTGTTTCCTGTGTTATCTCAGGTTTTTCTTAATTGTATCAGGAAGTAATAAATGAAATCGGAAAAATGTCTTCCAGAACTAACAAATATTGGTTTCTACCTGTTGTTATATCTTATCCTATGAAATTCATATGAAATCATTTGACATTCCTGATTACTTCCTATTCCAGCATATCATGGTCAGTCAGTCTGTTTTGGCTTCACTTGTTAACTGTGAGTAAAGAGTCCTGCAAATTTCATAGCGACAGATCATATTGCAGCAGTAGGGGTTCAGTTAAATGTGCCTCGTTAATTGTTAATGTGCAAGTAGCACAGAGCACGTGCCAATGGGAGGCTCATAAGAAATAAGCTTATTGCCAAAATAAATGTCAATTAAATTATAAAATCAAGTTTTAAAGGCATTTGTCAAGAAACATAAACATGAGTACACATATACTATGAAAATAACTGTAATGCAGTTAAAACCAAGAAAATTCAAGAGAATCAACACTAAAAATCTCTAAATTGAGGGGCTGGTTTTCTTTTTCAAATACCCTTATTGACTGACAATTATTCACAGAGGGCAATCTATCGAATAGATTGAAACTACTTTGTTTGGGTAAGTCCTACTCATCACCAGCCACTGTTACAAAATTAGGATCAATGTGTATTTAATTGCAGTAAGTATTGTGGAAATAAGTATGTTTGTATGTTTATGAAATACATAGTATACATAAAATAATAAAACATAAAGTACATATACATAAGTTTTAGCAGCACCTGGTCTATAAAAGCATTAAAGTTTTGATACAAGCCCAAAGGCAGTAGACATACAGAAGAGTACAAAGAATAGTTAGCTGATCCTAAGGAAGTGGGATAGACCCAAACGGCTAAGACTGCGATAGTTTGCTAATGCTAATAGAAATTACTTTTGTATGCTATCTGACTTTTAATAAACTGCCAGTTTAGGGTATTTTTGAGATCTGCAGATGAACAGTGCAATATAAGTAAATTTTTATTACAAAACACCAAATAACCCCTTTCTAAAGTTGGTAAATGAGGAAGCTGGTAACTGAGTGTAGACTCACCAGAAAGCGGGCTGTTAGTCATTGTTTTTTGATGGAACCTCAGGGCTAACAATGACAAAACTTGTGCAAGCTAAGCCTCTGTCTTAAACAGGCTTGACTCACTCAGTATAAATCAAAAGATGAATCTAGGTCCTCCTGCATAATAACATTTTTCATGTCATTTACTTTTCCTTTATGCATATGTGCAATGATGGATGCATCCCCTGGGTCTAGTGATCCATCTAATATACCAGTTACCTTAAGGAAAGCAAGAGAGGTGCTTAGAAAGTATACAAACAAACAGGTGAAGAGGATGTATTAGCACTTCTGTATTTCCTTCTTGATCTCATTGTACCAGTGTTTGGCTGGCGTTTAGCTGTTTGCAAATCAGAGCCTCCTTTGCTGCACAATTAAACAGTAAGCAAGAGTCTCTTCAGGGAAGTCACTGATCTGTGGGCACACTGCTGCCTGGTCTCTGGAGTTTGGTGGAGCTTAAGCGGAGCTACGTATTAAACTTTCCAAACTGCAGTGCACTTCTGCACAGGTGTTGAGGAAATAGTTTGGGAACACTTAAAAATTTTTAGGTGTCCCCAAGGTTAAATATCCTTTGGAAAGCTGGCTTTCTGGATTGTTTCCTTGGATATTAGCCCTTAAATTCTGCCAAAACGTGGGCAGGTTTCTATTGGGCTTTTCCCCAGAATGACATGCTGAAAAGTTGTACAACTTTGGTGTGTCTCCACAGGGAAAATTACGTAAGTCCAGCTGAAGGGTCGGCATAATTTATAATGGCAAACAGATGAGAACTTTCCTGGAGTTTTCCCCTGGGTGGTATTACTCAGTGATTCTGCTACAGCAAAATGTCTACTACTACTTCATGTCTTTGGCAGGTCAAACTCTGAAATCTTTGGGTGTCTGAACGTATACCCTCCTTTATTAAAAGACTCGCATGCAGTCTGTAATGCTTATACTGCCCAGAGGACTAGAGAACGGCTATTCTGCTGGTTTCCTGGAAAGCAGAGTGCTCTTTGGTTTCTACATTAAAATATCTATTAATTTTAGGTAGGATTTACTATTCCTTCTCTTGTAATTTTGCTGGTGCTCTAGAGAACTCCGGAGGACAGAAGCTGGCCCCATAATTAAGGGAAGTGGTACAGCAGCAGAGGGATGTCAAGCTAATTAGTGGATAAAGATGAAAGTCGTACCCAACCTGAAGCCTAGCTAGTAGCAAAACTCCTTCTACCTGGGCAGAAGAGGGATTTTTCCTAAGCGTGCGGTAATCTTCAGTAGCTGTGAGGATAGAGGCCTCTGCTTTTTATGTTGTGCTGCATTAAAATCCTTGATAATGACTCATGTATGATGTTCAGGTGCAAGTGAAGGTATTAGCCTAAGGGAGCTGTTGCCCTGTGTCAGCCCTGATAACTCTGATGTTTGGCACTGGTTTCTGTGACAGGAGCTGCATGACCCGTGCTTCCCTACCTCTGCTCTATCTTCCCTCATGATCATTGGGTCTGGTCCTGAGGTCCACAGCCATCCTGGCACAGAGACATAGGGACAGAAAGAAGCTGTATACAATGGGAGACTGTGGGATGAGTGTGTTAGCTTGGAGTACATTTGGTGCATCTTTCACAGTTCCTTCCTAAACTCAGTATCACACCAGCACTCGGTCTGTCCTAAAATGTGAGGCAGTAGTGTACTGCTCGCATTGACCTGGGATCTGAACGTTAGCATTTTGCCTCTCAATGGGCAATGGTCTAATTGTCTTTATAGGGATTTGCCAAACACTGGAACTCTCTTGAGTTCATGCTGCTCTCTAACCAAGTAATAATTACACCTGGCCATGCTGATGACAGAACTGGTGCCTGGGAAGGATCAAACCCTACTCCCAAGTCAGGTAAGGATGAGGAAATCTTGAGGGAAGCAGGAGGGAAGAGGTTGAAAATGTGATTGTGGCTCTTTCAAAGAGTGGCAGAGAGTAAAGGGAAGTGAGATCCTCAAGTCTAGATCCTTTTCCATGAATGTAGTGTAAGAACATAAATGTTTCTGTAAAAAATGGATCTTCAGCTGTGAATATCTAGCAGGCCATTAGGTGGATTATGCAGGGTCAGAAAAAATGAAAGAAGTAAGCAGCTATATGCTTGATTTTTGTGTTCATTTCTGTTAACTGGAATTATGTTGCCTGTATTTTGAATTTTGCAAATAAATTCTTCATTTTACCCTTAGTCTTACCACACTCAGATTCCAATAATTTCAGAGTAATTGGTAAACATGATGACAGCCTTTTCTAATAAGCATGGTGAACATTAAATTTCCATGACCATTCCAGGGTCCTGGAAAGCTCTGGTAGGACCAGTTGGCTGATAGTCTCTAAAGAGTCTTGAAAGGTAATTGCATGGTTCTGCATGGGCTGTCGTGGGTGATGTTCCATGCAAACCCCTGTATTGTTAGGAGTCTTCCATTGACAAGTGCTAGCCAGATAAATATCACTCCAGCAATGTGCAACATGGTGGTGGAGATATCTTTTGAGATTTGAAAGTTATGAGGGAGTTGAGAGTGATGTTCAGAGCATGAACTACTTGGAACAAAATATCTAAAAAAAAGCCAAAAGGATAGTGGTTGTTTTCCAGATTAAAAGTGAAAATTGCTGATGTTAATTACAAAGTAAAATTTGTCATTTAGACCAAAGTTGTGTCTGATAGTTTGCTCATAATCTTGTGACCTGTGAACTGAAAGCAAGTGCAACTACTGCACTATGTATTTATAAACACATTGCTGGAAGAAACGAGAATAGTACTCATGTTTCTTCAGCTTCATCAAACAGTAAGTTTTGGTCCTCAGCGAGGTAACCAATTCTTTCCTCATTCTTCTCTTACTAGTAATTTACTTGAAAAGGACAACAAAAGAACATTCCATGTCCTTTGCTGGTGGGTATCATAAAGCCACACCATGGACTGCTGTTGCACTTTGGGCACATTTGCTATTACAAAATAAAGCCCATTGGGGATTCAGTTCTGGGATTTTAGGTTTTGTGGGATTTTTTAAAATAATTTTTCCAGTTTGTTTGGTCAGTCATTGATTTGGCTAGTATTTTCTATGGATCACATGTAGGAACGTTGGGGGACAAGTTGTTGGGAAGACAGATAATTATTACCAAACACAGAAGTTGTGTAATACATGGAGGAAGAGAACAAAAACTAAAGTAATATAAATGGTTACACCCTCTAACATGGTTAGTGGAAAACCTAAATGAAAGAGTAATGTATACCAGATGTGTATCACAAGGAGTGTAATTTTGGTAGGAATGTTTTCCAGTAGGAAATAGTAGAAGGTAAGTAGGGCAAATCAGAATATATTGCAGGAGATCTTTTATTGGCAGGGCTGTGTGAGCACTTTTTAGTATTTGTGGAGCTAGTTCTTTGGTAAACTTTATTCTTCATGTTACAGTTTTATGTCATAAGGATAATGGGGGTGATCAATAGTCACTGACTAGTCAATGACAAATGATCAATAGTCAATGACAAAACATAAACTTAGAGCTATCCTTTAATTACCCAAATTATGGGACTGGCAATACTGGTTCAGGTTGTCCTTCAAAATCTGGAAGCTCTAAGAGCTCTGGCAGTCCTCTCTCTGCAGAACTTCACCACAATGGTGAATCTATCTCTTAATCTATAGTTTTTAAAGTGATCATTTCAAATCTCACACTATCTATCTGAGGGCCTATGGATAAACTGAGAAGATTAACCTTCTCAAAGTTGCTTACACAGTTTGTCAGTGACAGAACAGGCAACTCCCCAGCCTCTCACCTAAGCAATAAAATCATCACGCGTACAGTGAAGTTGCTGACGATCCTTTCCTCTCTAGAAAGCAATTCTAATGAAAACAGTATTTTAGTTATCCAGAGTTGGACAGTTCAGGGCAGTAGTCCGGAACCTTAATCTTGTTGTGTTACCTAGAGTTGATAAATGAGGACATTGCACTTAAAAGAGATTTTAAAGCCTTGGTGATCAGTGCAGGTAGCTGTGGTTCACAAAATGGATCCTGGGCCTTATGAAATTATTGTTTCAGATACACTACACCCTGCCTACAGGACCAAAGTTATTTTCCTGTCCAAAGTCAATTTGTCCCCTTCCTGTCTTCTGTGGTAGGAACCACTAAGCAGGAATTCAGGATAATTTTTATATGGCTTCTTCTGTGGTAGCCCACATGAATGTTTTCTTTGTCACATCAACCCAGAAGAAATTTGCCTGGATAGGCAGCCGGACTCATACTATAAGCTTTGTTTCTGTAGGGTTAGGCTGTGTCTCTAGACACCAATTTGTGTAAACGTGATTGCTCCAAGGAAGGAACTGCCTTTATTTCCTTCATTTGTTGGAAGAAAAGTAATTTACTTCTGTTTTCCAGCCTCTCACCCACACTGGCTCAGTTTTGTGGCTGGTCCTAAAGGAAAAGCCAATTCTTTATTCTTTCCAAATCACCCTTCCAGAGAAAATAACAGTAGCTGTGTAGTTCCTACTCTTTCCACTCCATTCCCTCTATGCCCGTAGGGGATATATGCAGAGACACTATCAAAATAATACCTGTATTTATAGTCTTCCTCTTTTTTCAGTCTAGAAAGGCTGTGTACAGCTAAGAAAGAAACTGACTCACTGCAAAAGATTGTATGGGGGACAAAATAAATTCCTGGAACCATGTTCACATTCAAAGCAACACTTTTAACTTTGGCAACACTCTGACATGCAATGTGCAAGGAACAACTATTGCTATGCTTGTTAGTGCAGGTTAATTTTTTAAAATTATTTTATACCTCCTTGATGCTCCTGTGGAGAAACACAGAGCTGTTTGGTTTTTTTATTTTGCCATTTTTGTTGCTAACACCTTACTTTCAATATTGCAATGTATATTTAGCTTTTCAGAAATGCATGAATTGTTATGCACTCTTGTAACACAGGAATACATGTTACAAGGAATATTTAAGTGTAAAATTTCATGGTTTACAAAATCCTGCAGAGAATAGTGTAATCCTGCTTTCTTCTGAAATCTAAATCCAGCTGGGCTGGGTAAGTACTCGACTGGGAGGTTTGAAGGATTACCCAGGCTGTGCAGGTAATGGACATGGTGATCAGACAGTGCACGCCCCACTCTGACTCAGTGCTGCAGGGTTATCTTTGTATGGGTGGGATATGCATTTATAGCTGTTCTGTGAATAAGGTATTGTAAAGTGCTTTGTGATTGCCTGGCTTGACGTGTGTGATGCAAACATGATGTATCACTATTGACAGTAAAAACTGAAAGAATATTTTATTGACTAGCTCTCAACAACAGAGCTTTATGAGAACAGAGAGCAAGTCCCCTGTACTGCTGTTGGTTCTCTCAGAAGACTGTGATGGAGTGCCCAAACTGAGTAATTCTGAAACTAAATATCTGTAAATGGATTCTTTGTTCATTTAAAGGAGATAGAGGGAACAGTATGGAGGCTTCTCTAGGGAATGTCATGGCTTTGTTGTGCAACACAAAGACTGTGTTTGAATCAAGATGTGGGTACTTCTAACAAGATCTTTTCTAGCAACGTGAGGCATGCACTACAATTTCTCCAGAACCGTATTTATAACCCTGAAGTTTGTATTAGCTCTTTGAGATTGCCTTCCATCTCTTCTTCTGAGCTAACCTCTCCTCCATCATGGAGGATCTGTTAATGAGGTGTTTCTTTCATTGATTACTAAGAGTTTCACATAGGTTGTACTGTAAGCAAAGACACATTTTCTTTAATGGTAAAACTGTTGATCTTTCTGCAAGGCAGCAGGCTGATCTATGTACCAGGACATTTAATTTGAGGGATTTTTTTCCCGTACAAAGCTATTTCCTTCATATGCAAGAAAAAAAGTAAGAGGCGGGGAGTGGGGACGGGGGAGAAGAGAGTAGAGCAAACATGAGGAAATGCTTTATTTTTTGTCATTGGAATGGATCCTAGGATGGGATTTATTGTCACTGCTATATTGAACTTGCTTGCTGAGCCTCAGTACAGCTGTGACAATTGGTGTCATCCAAGAATATGCTTTATTGACAGATTGAAGTGGCTTTAGAGAGTAACTTATTCTTCAATATGATTTAAGACATCAGATTCCAGGTGCAGCTTCATTTGGACTTTGTTAATACTGAGAGGATGCAGCTTCATGCAGCAGGTGCTGGACAGCCTAAGAACTCCTGTGGTGGTACTCCAGGTGCTTGGTTAATGTCTTACTCCCCAGGGCATTTAATTCTTCCCAGCCTCACTGCTGCTCCTGCTGCTTCCTGCACCAAGATTTTAAGTCAGAATCAACAAAGTTGGAAACAAGGCTATTTCAAATTGAGAGAGATACAGAGTGGGGCAGAAATACAGACAAGTGGTTGGCCAAAAGTCACACAGGTGACAGTGGTAAAGTTTAAAAAAAAAAGGCAGATCCAAATCATCTTAATTAAGTGCTTGTTCTTTAATAACCACAACATCACCCTTCCTCTGACTGTGAAGCACTTAACTAATTTTGTTCATCACAATGACAGTCCTTGTCATAGATCTTCTTCAAAAGATGAGTGTGTGTTGCCTTTTGACAGTCACACAGGTTATTTTCTTTGAACTATTATAATCTTTGCTTTGCAAAAGAACTTCCAGAAATGAATGCTGATTGTATGGAGCTGCTGCTCTGTGCCTCCTGTAGAGCAGCAGCTTGTGGAACACCTGCTGAAGTTTGAGTCAACAGCATAGTTTGTCTTTTGTCAAGTGTTCTTCTTAATAAAGAAAAGGGAATAAAAAGTCATTTTGTGTGACATCGCTCACTAAGCAGACAGCTGCGTAACACATTCTGCTGTGAAATCCTGCTGATGCTCCACAGTGAGTACTTAGGTTATGCATTTGGTCTTAGGGCCTAAAAATGACCCTCTGCAGTGGGACTAAGTTCATCAAAGGTTTTAGTGGTTTTGATTTTAGACAATGACAGTAAGGATGTCCAGGATGGGGGGAGAAAGACTTCTGCTGACTTTTGTGAGATCAGGTTTCCACTACAAGCAAAAGAGCAACAGCAATCTGAAAGGATGGCTGCACAAAACCAGGTAAGTCCAAGTGCTTGGCCCAATTCCTTCCCCTAGCCCTGAACCAAGACCAGTGCGAGAGCTCTTGCTTTTGACACGTGGGACAGTCACTGCACCACACTATGTATGTCTTTTGCAAAACAGAGATGCTAAGACATACTGGGACTACAAATAATCAATACAACAAATCTTTTAGGGTCACTCATTATGAGGGAAACTATGCCATGCCAAAATTAATTCTGCAAACACGAAAGGTAAGGTATTATCAGTGGAAAAAATAAAGGGGGAATACTCTTGAATGAAATATCTGGATGCAGTTAAGAATTAGAGGACAAACTATACTGGCATAAACTTTTGCAGTCTGCTTGTGTCAGGAGAGCCAATTTAGACCAAAAAGGAGATGGCACCTATATATCTACTTTTTTTTTTTTTTTTAAAGCACATGCTGAAGACAATTAAATATATTTAATAGATGTGGTTTAAAAATAAAGCTATTTTTTCACAATGAAGTATGTATGCTAAGAAACTCTTCCTTTGTGACTGCAATTATCAAATGTGATTTTTCTTGGCCTGTTATAGAATTACATATAAAGAATATTGGGATTTCCTTGTCTGCAAAATGTAGCTTCCTTCAAGCAGAGTGAGTGGTAAGAGTACAGGACTGGAAAACCTCTCCGTTCTTCATATTAGTCTATTTGTATTAAGAAAGGTTTTGTGATGCAGATATGGATGATGGTAGCAACTGGTGGCAATGTGGCAATTTGCAGTAGCTCACCAATGTCACACACATGATTTTTAACCTTTTCCCATTGGAACAGCTGAAGCAATTCTTAAACTGCTGAAGTTTGAGTCGAAGGCCAACCTGTTGATTCCCTTGCTAACAAAAATATGGTGTAATGAATCATTTATATGAAAAGTTTAACTTGTGGAGTGGAAGTTGATCCTTATTTCTACATGGGAAGAAATGTTACATAGAGAGTATTGTTCTGGGATAGACAACATATACCATGTATCTGATAGATCTTCAGGTTTATTTCAGAGCAAAGATTTGTTTGACGGATCAAAGAGTTTCACTAGTGTGGCCCAAAGCTCTGCCTGTTATATAGTGATGAAGGGGAGAACAAGTGGACTTCCTTAGAGATTTGCCATAAAATCTTACCATCTTGGCTCTTTTTTTTCCCTCTACACTTTGTATTTTGCTTACCACTTCAGGGAAAATCTCGTAAACTATTTTCCTCTGCAGAACCCCAGTACTTACTGCTTAGTTTTTTGAACAGCATTTTTGACCATCGAAGAGGATTGCTTGAACCAACATGATCCGGGAATAACTATCCAGAGATCAGTCTGCTGAGACCTCACAGACAATTTTATTTTATGCACTGGAGGTGGAGGCTTCAAGCCCCTGGCAAATGCTGTCACAGATCTCAGTAGGGTCATTTTGCTGCTTTG
Source organism: Aquila chrysaetos chrysaetos (assembly GCF_900496995.4). Classification (NCBI taxonomy): domain Eukaryota; kingdom Metazoa; phylum Chordata; class Aves; order Accipitriformes; family Accipitridae; genus Aquila; species Aquila chrysaetos. The sequence goes on along the minus strand of NC_044009.1, from coordinate 45,870,152 downwards.
CTCAAGAGAAAACAATAAAATAATTATTCAGGAAAAATATTTGAGAGCTTGAAACACTTTTTCTTTATGTACACCAGAGCCACAGCTTGGCAAACAGTAAACAATGGGAAAGTTTGTCTCAGTAACACAACTTAGCAGAATAAAAAAAGATGGAATTCTTTCAACAAAGTATATTCTCTTCTCCTCCGATATTATGAAAACTGATGTCACTTGTAATTCCTCAGGAAAGAAAAAAATCCCTACAGTTTGCAGTACGTCAATGCAGTCATTTTTTCCCCGACTAATCTATAAAAAGACATTGTATACGAATGTTATTTTCTCTGCCAGAAATGCATTCCTGGAACGTAATAAATGCTTTTCTGTTGTTGTTCAGTAATTTGGATAATAGCTTCTCCATGAAGTTTCATAACATTTATTTACTACCATAAATGATTGGACCAAGTGGTTTCAGCAGTCAAAACTGGAATCCCTCTGCAATAAGCTTTCTTACTGAATTAATTTTGTAAATATTATGCCTAAAATAATTTCAAATGACAAATTTATATGAGTAACATAACATGGATATGAAATAAAACTGCAGAGCTCTGTGTATAAAGCACAGGAAATATTAATGGAAGAGGTGTCAACTGTAGATTCAACGAAGCAAAACTTTTTCTAGAGCTATTGACAGCCTTGGTTAGTTACAAGCATTTCTTATTTGAATCAATTAGATTGTAGTAGTTGTGGCCAACGGGACTTTTTTGCTTTGTATTTGTAGTGCCTCAAGAGTTTTCCCACAGAACGAGGATTCAAATTTCTGAAAAGTCTTCCTAGACTGCTGTGAGGCAAAGCCCACACCTTAATTTACCGGCCAAGAAGCAGCAGCAGGGCACGCTGCCTTACACTTATCTAGGGAGATCATAAGAACAGCAGCTGTGTGAAGTCTTCCTCTTTATGCATGGACTTGCACATCTTTTGGGTTGTAACTTGTGGTTATACATGAGCGTGGCTTCTGTGCAATGCCTCAGCTGCATACCAGCCATAGCTGGTGGGCAATGCGGCTGTAGGAGCTCCCAGAGCAAGAGGGAAAAGGCATTTTCCTGCACCCCGTGGTCAGCCCTATTAGTTAAGGAGTAAAGGAAGTGAATTTGAGGGCACTATTCCTCTCATATGGTTTGGGAAGTGTGGTAAAGAGAGGGAGAGAGGTGCAAATCGGCTTACTGTGTAAAATATATTGTGCTGGGTAACATAAAGCTGAAGAGTCCGATATTAGCAAGGCTGACAACTTTTGAGTTGGAATCAGCACTTACACAGCCAACCTTTGGGTGAAGCGCATGTGACCCAGCTTGTGTGTATCTGCTGTAATTGCTGTTTACAAGGATACTTCAACTTTGCTTTGCTAGTCCTCATTTTTATATAACCCACTGGGAAGGTGGTGGTATAATGAGCAATGCTATGCCCTCTTGTCTTTACTTATATAGTTGCAAGGAAATCAGAGCTCATCCTATCGCTCACTCTAGTCATGTATCGCTCAAGAAAAGTGCTTCTGCATGTCACTCTAGCTGAAATTCTCCTTCCTTTTTGATTTACTTTGTCTCCTTGGCATCTTGCCTTCACATACTGGTTGTGGTTTACATTCCTCTCATTGCATGCAGTAAGTAATAGTCACTGAAGGTGACCAGAACAGTGTGAATGATGGTATTTAAATTAAAGATGATGTATACCTGTTTTGTTTTTTGGGGTCTATTGTATTCCACTATTTTCTAATAGTGTTCATTTCATCTGAAAGTTGAATCACTTGCTGATGGATTTAAGTCTTCATTTTTTCCTCAGAGCTACTAAGTATCATCCCCCTTCAATCAAATAAACTTTGAAGTTTAAATTGGGTTCAGGAGGCATGATGAAGTAAGATGATGGCTTTAAAAAGTAGTATATTAGATAGTTCTGGGTACTCCCTGGTGTGAGACATGGAAAAAAAAATAAGAGGGAGGAGAAAACACCCACAACTTGTGCTGTCTGTGAGGGCATCATTAAAGAGTTTAGTGTGGGGGTCCATGAATGTGTCAGGAGAGCCCTCTGCTCTGCCATGACTGCTTAGATATGGAATTCAGGTAACGAAGAGCAAGCTAGATTTAGCCTGACTCTGGTTTTCTGAATATCTCATGCAACCTATAGCTAGAAATATTGAGAGTGTCATCACGTATCTCTCACAATGACACTTTTTTTTAGCTGGAAGCATAACTGATTTCAAAGTTATTGGAGGATGAATGTGTTATTTCAAGTTTGGGTGGGTTTTTTTTTAATAAAGGTTTTGCTTGATTCTCATCTGTAGGCATATTTGCCATAGTTTTTGTTTTTGTTTTAGTTCGATAATACTGTCCCCCAAAGAATTTTCCTTTTTCCTTAAATCAGATCTCGATTTTAAATAACTTCACGGGGGCGTTTCATTTCTATGAGTGGCTTTTAGGCCTTACCAGGGGCTGAGCAGAACCAGGTCCCTTTGCGCTCCCTCGCATCTTCCCATCGACATCAGTGGCCATTGGCACTTGAAACAGAATTACTCCACTGAGTCCTGAAAGTAGGTTAGACTGATATTTTTCACAAGCTTCCCTGGAGGGAGTTTTAGATGTGCAAATCCCAGTGAACTATCATCTCAGTGAAATGTCATCGAGACATCAGATAGACAGAGATGGCTCCCTTTGCTTCCTCTTGGAAACTTTTGGAAATTGGAAAAGGATCTGTAGTGTCAAGAGAGGTCAGAGTGCATGTGTAAAGTGTTACTGTATTGCATCTCGCTCAGTGCTATTCCTAAAATTTCCGCTGGGACGACATGTTCTTTCTACCTTGCCATTCCCAGGTAATTAGAATATGAAATGAAAAGGAATGTCATCTAAATAGAGCCCCTTTGTAATTTCTTACATAATATTCTGCATGGAAGGAATGACATATTGACCCTACTTATGGCACAGAGGGATGATAGGCAGTTTATATTCCTTGCCAGAGTATGGCAACAGGCACGAGTCTGGCCTGAACAGGCAGCTGTATTGCTTTCAACTTGGTGGTACTCTGTTTATTGAACAAATGGTCTTTATATATATTTAGTATGAAGAAAGTCAAGGTTTTAAGAAAACAGATATGATAACTGAGAAGACTGCTTCCACTTCTGTGAGATTTCTATCAAGTCAGGTCTGTAGTCTAATGGTAATGTAAATCATTGGAAAATTTTATAGATTTTAAAATGGGCTTTGGATCTTATCCTTGATATCCAGGAAAGCCTAAGTCACTTAGGCCCATCTCCTTGGAAAGACTAAGGTATCCTAATACCCACCTAAATACGTTAGCTCCTGGGCGCTAACTGCACTGAATTGCATGAATATATTTCAACTTTCCCTTGCACTGGTGAAGAATTAAGACTTTTTTTCAGTTGTAGGTTTCATTTAAAGTTACTTCTAAATCAAAAAATTGCAAAATTCTCAGCTTTGGGCTTGTTTAACACACCTGAAGAAAAACAACATAAGCCATCAAATGATACATTTCCACAGGTACTTAAAAACTCTCTCTTTTATTCTCCGGGGAAGTATTTTATTAGAGAGAGTAGTGAAAACTTTTGATCACTGAAACTTTTTAGACCATTTGGCTCATATCATGTTAGGACCTTACTCCAACCAACCACACAAGGATTCAGTTGTTGTAAATGTGCAATGTGTTGTTGATGTCCTTTTATTTATATTTATTCTTTCAACCCTATCTGTAGTGTGTATGCGTACATACATGCAGATCTATTTCTGTGGCTGTGCAGAATCTAGAGAAATACTGGGGAGATACACTTTTACATAGAATTGTGTAGTGCTTCATTCTGCACAGACAAAATGATGTAATGAAATATCTCTTTTGTCAGTCATGCAGAGCTACAGGTTTTTAATTTCCAGAATTATTAGTCACCTGGGCTTGCAAAAACACCAGTTGGCTTTGTAAACCTACTGGTCCAAATACCCTCGCTGTGATGAAAATACCCTTGCTGTGATACCCCCTATCCTGTAGGTCTCATTTTCCCTTAACTTAAAAAGGGTATTGTCCTCTTGGTACTCACTTGTGATTTCCTATCTAGCAAGTAAATGTCAGAGCCAGTGGGGGCTACAGACCTGAAAAATAATATTCAAAAGGAAGCCCTGTGATGTTGCAGTGTCTAGGGTCTTCCTTTTAGCAGTTACAAAGGGCACATGAACACCTGATAATAGAAAATCATTGTTTCATAGTTCTGCGTATAATTGTAATGGGGCATTAGTCTACTTTTATTTACTGCTTTTTAAAATAGTGCATGGGTGTGGTCAGTTAAACAGCATCCTCCCAACCCTCCTGCAACACAAAACCCAGAAAACCCTTTAAAATAATTTTTTATAATTGAACCCCACCAGCTTTGATGCATTTTCCACCTACCTGTAAAAACAGAGCACAAAACCATTATTAATAGACTAAATGCTGACTGAATATACTGAGCTAAGTAGCAGTCAGCTGAAGGTTGATCTGGCTGTTCTCTCTAAGAGGTTTTGAGTAATGAGACCTTTGGAAAAAGATCTGATCTTTTCCTGTAAGGTGCCTGAACCAGACATTGAGGTGTTTTGATAATCGGTCCTTTCATCTCCATCATAGTCTTCCGTGCCCTGTTAGTACAATGTGACAAATAACATATTTTTTCCTCCAGTGCCTTTAAAGATAGATTTTGCTGCAGTTGGAAAAGTTATTTTGCAGTTTAATTTCCATAGGCAGAGGCTTTTCATTAGCACAGCTTCCTATGACATTAGTTTATTCTGCATCTAGTTCAGTTACATTATGGAAAATCGCGGCAGTAAATATCTACTAGGTATACAGGTTTTTGTAATCAGTCCCTGACAACATCTGTCAAAACAATATGGGAAAATCCTGGCTTGCTTTGTCATTACAGAATGGGACTGTTTGTTTATTCAACAGAAGAAATAAAGCATATTGAGAGGAGGCCAAAAGAGTCACACTGACTCAGTTACTGAGACTTCCAGCTTCCAGCTACAGGATATTTTGGTTCCAGCATTTCACATCAATAATAAACAATCTTTATGGGAACCATCGAATGATAAAAATGAGATCATGAATTGAGAGCTAGGCTATATATTTTTTGATCTGTTGTATACTATAGTTTACATTAGGGTCAATCTCGAGACTGGAAAGAGGCAGGTTCTGTATCACAGCATTTCAAATAAATGTTTGCCAGCTATGTGAGATACTATCAATAATTCATCACTGTAGTTCTTCCGAGATGGTCTGTTGATGCAAACTGTCAGAGCACATGGTAATAATATGAGCATTTATGTGATTTACAGATCTACAAAATAGCAAATAACTAGAAATTTCTTCAACTGACAGTATGCATAGGCTCTTGAACATCAGAAATAGTGTGTGTGACAGCTGCAGCATGTATAAATCACAGTCGACTGTTTAAAGTGTTCTCTGGGTATAAGTACATGCACTTATACTGGCATCTTCATAGTCCATTTCCAATATCTGACTGACAGATTGTATTTTATGTAATTGTGCATTTTCTTATGTTTTTATTAACTCTTTAATCCCCTGAGGTGCTCAGTGGTTATAGTATATGGTTATATCCCGGTGAATAGAGTTGGTAGAGCTCAAAACACAGAAGTTTCCCTGCGATGCAGTGTCGCCTGGGCCTGTGGTTTTTTTAGTAATTTGGGTCCTTGACGACGTACTGGAAATTGTGTTGCACAAAGTGGTTTGTAAATTTTTTGCATGTGCTCTTGTTCAGTAAGAAACTTAGAAATGGTGACTCATACGGTAATTTATTTTTGTGTCTTGACAAAATTCAGGTGAGAGGCATTCTTTGATTGCAGCTACATGAGTAAGTGCCAGTAGCAATGGGAAGAGCTTCCTCATGTTTCAGCTGAATTCCCATCTTTGTACCAGCCTTGGTCCTGAAGCTGTTCAGGTCTGTATTGTGCAACAAAGCACTGCCCTAAAAACAAACTGAAGTTGTTCCCACTTGTCCAAACTTTTCACTTCTGTAGACTGATCTTTTAGCAGTGTATGTTAATCTTGAACTGGCTCAGTATTTATCAGACCCTGCATACAACCAGCCTATAAAAGTGTGATTGGGAACGTGAGATTAGAAAATGTATTTACACTAAAAGGAGTGAGGACCACTGGCTTTTTTGGTCCTTTTTTCTCTGGCATAGTGTGTAGGTAGAACTTAATTCATCTTTTTAGCACCACTGTGGTTGCTGAGTGCTATGGAGGCAGAGGACCTATCCCTTGAACCTGCGTGTTTTAAGGATACTTAGCAGCTTGAAGCATTTTAAAAAAGCAGCATTTCTATGGTGAAGGAAGTTCCATTCTTCCCAGGAGTATGTCTGCTGGGTGCTATCATTCATACTTGAGCAGGAATGAAGAAAGAGAAATGGGAATAAGGGGTAATATCTGGCATTCAGTTAAGGTAGGAGAGGGGATGGTACTTCGGGTTCCCCCTTGTTTTCCTCTCTTCTCCTATATAATCTCATGAAGGCACTTGTATAGTAATCAGGTGAGTGACTGGAAGCTGTAAATATGGGATAGATTTGTGACAGTGCACAGGTGTCTGAGACTATTTAAAGGCAATCTGTACAAAAGAGTTGCCTACTATAACCCTCTTCAGTGGGTATTGGTGGGGTTGCAATGTCAATACACCTGGCTCAGTATAGATGATAAATTTGATTTTTGTATGGGGAAAGTTTGATAGCTTTATGTCTTTCATTACAGTAGGGAATAAAACCAATATGCAAGAGTTTGGGGGTATTTTGTGCTAGCACGGCACACTGCACTGAATGATGTGCAGTGGAAGATCACATAGCAGCCTTTTTCCTGGAAACACACCTGAATGTAACTTGATTTTAATCTAGGATAGCTGTGGCTGTGTGTGCCAGTCCACCTCTACCCCACCATTCCCCATGGGTTTCTCTTCCTCCCCTTCTTTACACAGTGTGCCGTCATTGCGTGGCCGCGGGGCGATTCTGCTCAGCGTAAGTATGTGTGTGTCTCTGTGGACAGAGAGATTTCGCGTACCTGAGCAGCAGGGATGATTTCCATCTGGGAGCTGAGCTGAGTCACCCTTCAGCTGCGTGACAGGGCACAGGAGAGGGGGCGGGAGGGCATTCCTGGTGTGGGGAGAGGGATCGTGGCTTCTGGCAGCTCTCCGTGCAGTACCAGGCCTGGTGTAATGCAAAACTGTGACATGAGTGACTGCGGATTTGTGAAACCACTGCCGTGCTTCATTGTTTCTGTGGTTTTGTCCTGAAACAAAACTGGTTTTGTATGCCCTCCGCAGTGCGCCATGACTAAAATGTTTGTCTGTCGTTCTCTGGAGGCTGGGAGATTTGCCGTCTGAGACAGGACTGCATGATAGGGATCAGCCACAAGCAGGGTGTGACTTGCCCCTGTGGTTTTGGGTCTTGTTTGGGAATGCTCTTTGTGGAGCACTCCTCCTTTGGCGGTGCTTGGCGCGGTGCAGCTCGTGGTACGCTCACCCAAATCCCGTGGAAGGTAATGGATTTCCGTTGACATCAATGGGCTTTGGATCAGGCTTTTAATTGTGGTGTTAAATATATGGACAAGAGGCAGTTTCTGAACAGATGTGACACAGATGCCAATGAAGCAAGGTCTGTACCCCTCACGGCATTTTCTGAAATTCTCGGTCGCAGCTCAAGTTTTTTTGAAAGGAGGGAGATTTCACCTAAGCAAATGTGTAAATGCATGCCTTTAGGAAAGCCCTAGTAAATAAATCCATTATACTGTTGTTCAATTCAATTTATTGTAGTCTTCTAATATCTTGTTTTTAAATATGTTTTAGATAGGAAAAAAGTATAGGTTTCCATTTGGGGTTGTTGACAAGGAAGCAGTAGGGTTGAAGGCAAAATCTGTTAGACTGCTTTGGGAAGGGTGGCAAAAAACCCCCAAGAACTACACTTTAATGTTTATTAAAAAGCTGGTGTTCTTAGTGAAGCTGCCTCTAGGAAATGCTGTTATTTCATTTCAGCATCGTGCTAAAAAGAATAACAGAATTTCCAAGCTGTTGTCTCAGGCTTTATATAGGTTGAAGGTTTATGTTCTGCTCATGTTTTGATAAATTTTCCTTCCAGGCATAAGGTGTAGAAACTTTTAATTAAAGCTTAAATTCTAGAGCAAGGGGTAAGTGTTGTGGTAAGGCGCAGACACTTGGTCATTGTGTAATTCCCAGGTAGAAAGAAAAGATCACCGTAAAGTCAGTATGCAGCTGAGGTGGCTGGTTAGACTGCTCGAGTGCTCACGCGTACTCAGGTGGAAGATATTCCAGGTGAACATGTCTCTGAGAAGTGTCTCTGCTGCTGCCTTGCTCCCAACGCCTGTGTTGTTCTCCTCAAAAATATTTCCAGAATATGCCATCTTGAGGGCAACTATTTTCCATAGGTATTCATAGAAAACGAATACTTTGTAGTTGGAAGATGTGGCATTAATTATTTCAAGGTGGCTTCTTGGCATTTTCTGGAGAAGCCAGGCACTAACTGCTACCCAGCCACCCCAGGAGCTGTTGAAGCAGAAGCAGCTGCAGGAGGGGCAACACAGGAGCTGTGCTGTTTCTCCTCTGCTTCGGCATTGTTTAGAATCATAGAATCATTTAGGTTGGAAAAGACCTTCAAGATCATCGAGTCCAATCGTTTGGGGCAACCAGTTTTCTAGTTCATAGCACCAGACAACACTGCTGTTCCCAGTGGAAGCAGGGGCATTCCTATAAGTGTATAAGGCATGACCATACCCTTATTTTGAGTAAATTAAAGTTGTGCTGGCTTGAGTGGCTTGAGAGACAGGTCTCCCTTGTGAGAGGGTCATAAGTGCCTGGTGTCAGACAGCCCCGCTCCAGCACACTGCCCAGCCTTACCCACAGCCTCGTGCAGTGTGGGGCATCTCATCCTAAGCAGCTGCTTGGATAATGAGCAATTGTGGTTTCAGCTCCTGACACCAAACATTTCCGAACAAAACCAGCTCTGTAGGGATGATCTTGTGGAGCAGTGAGCTGAAGTCATTTAATCTCCTCATAAGGTTTGACTCTTCACTCAATTTAGGGAGAATTATGCCTGAGTCAGGGCTACAGGAATAGCTAAAATAGAAATTCTTCCTTCTCTTTCTTGAAAACTGGTAATAGTATTTTAATAACTGTACAGAGAGCCTGAATACATAGGCTAATTAGCAAGATGTATATAAAAAGTATGTAACCTTCAAGGGACTTGATGGACACTGTCACTTCTAAGTTTGTCATTCTATGTGATAAAATCAAATGTCTGCATATGTATTTAAAAAATTGTGGCTGCAGGGAAAATATTGGAGCAATGAGGACATTCTCACTAACTTGGAGATTAGAGAGGCCTTTTTGGCAGGAAGAAAATGTAGTTTGCTTATAGCACCTGCATATACTTGCATGTCTATGATCTAGTTTTTACAGCCTGTGGTGTCTATTCTCTCCTTGATACATTTGCAAAATTCATATGATGTTCTTCTGGAAGTTCTGCTGGGTGGAGAGGAAATACAGTGCCTAGTACAAACAGTTCCTTGTGAATGCTACATTCCTACAGTTATCTGTCATTTAGAAAAAATGCAACTCAATAACCTATTTTTAGCACAGTTTCTGACAGTAGTAATTAAATGTATTTTTAAAAATCATAACATGTAATATTAAACCAACTCCTGTCATTATATTTACCATTTCTGGTACAGAGTCCCCATTAAGTTACAGTGGCATTTACTGTTTATCTTGCCAACTATCTGGTCATTGAATCCTTCTGAGGGCAGGAGGGGAGGAGAGGAAAGAAGATACCAAGCTTGCTTGCTTTCATTTCCACTATATTTTAATAACTTTGGTTCATCTTAGTCCTGGTTGTAAATTTCTGTTTTTGTAATGCATCTGGGTATTCTAATCCAGTCTTAATCTTTTCAGAGTATGGTGGCCAAGATTCTGAGTTTGCCAGAAATTTTCAGGTATGTTAGGTAGCAGCTGGAAACCAGAGTTGGTGAACAGTCCTATTGGATCCAGCAAACATGCTGAGGTTTAATTTGGGGGTTCTAGTGCTGCAGGTGGAGAAAAAAAAAAGGTGAACTGTAAAGTTAATTGGGAGGAAGTGTCATCTTATCATTTGCCCAGAATTGCTAAATAATCAGAGCAAACTTCTTATGAACAAGACAAAATTCAAAAATTACTGTAGGCATTTCAAGCGTTCATAAACTGACTTTTTCAGGGGGAAGTTGTAACCCTGGAGGTCCTGCTAGGTGAATAAGCTATAATTAAGTTATTAATCTGTGATGTTTTATAAACACTGTTTTTCATTGGTACCATTTTATGTAAAAGCTTCTAAAATGCACAAGCCTTAAAAACAGAAACCTGGCGGGGGGGGGGGGGGGGTGTCTACATGGAAAATTTACCGCAAAATTAGCAGTAAATCACTACAAAATAGCTATTCTCCACCAATTCTCTGTGCAGATGTTTCTAATGCCCTCTATGTGGTATGATTGCACAGAGTGACAATTGTGCTGTCCCATCTTATTTTGCAGCAAAACTTTTCATGGACACTAGCCCAAAGACTGTCTGGCTCAATAAAACTACTCTAATTTGAAACCACACTAAGGTGTAATTCTGACCCTGCAATGGGAAAGGGAAAAATCTTTTATAGTAGATATTTTTTTAATATAGTGGAAAACCTAAGTTTCCTATAGAATAAGAATGACTATCATTACTTACGTTGGTATTGGTTTAGGTAATTATAGTTAGATTATATCATGAAGGCACGCATCAGCATTACAGTTCTGGCTGAAATCCTGATTATTTTGAAATCCTTTGAGCGGCAGAAAGTCCTAGGTATTAATTGGGCCTCATTACAGAAACAAAAAGAGATCTTGATATGTCCTAAGGCTGCATAACAATAATTTCCATCTGTTTAAAGATATGTGCCAAAGTTAGAGCGCTGTAGAAATTATTCATGTCCAAGCTTTTGGGATGTTTGGAAGAGCTCTGAAGGGAAGCTGTTGATATTGTGGACAATGAGCAGAATGGGCCTTATTTAAAATTCTTAGACATTGTCCATGTACCTGTGGCATCATATAAACAATAATAACTAATAATACCCACTCATACAAAGTAAGATACACTTCTGCATGCTGGGAACTGCTGTATCTGTAATGTTGGAAGGGAAAGGAAGCAGCAACAGGGCAGGGGAGACGTCAGAGGTGCTGTTCCAGGTGTTTGCGATGGCTGACCTCTTGGTCAACACACAAGATCCAAGTCATTCAGCAAAGCAACCTAGAACATAAAGTAGACTAAGAATATCTGGGTTAAAACTGTAAAGGCTTTGTATTTTCAGGATGTACCAAATATAGTGAGCAAGTGGTTCTGGCTAGTGACAGCTAATCCCTTTCATTAATACATATATCCATGAAAAGCTAAGTGTGTGGCACTCAGCCTTTGAAAGCAGGTTGGAGTTGCTCATCTGAATTGCTAAGATTGTATTTGAAATGAAGGGAACATGGAGCAGGCACTAGCAGTGCTGGTCAGTAGGCACTTAAGTTTCTTGATCTTTAGCAGGTATAAGAAGACAGTTAACTGGCCTGAGCCCTAGCCCTTCATTTGATCAAAAAGCAAGGGCAAGTCTTGCTTCCCTTTATCACAGACAGTTTCAAAGTTGGTGCCCAACGTCAGAGCTGCTTTTATTCTTTCAGCCAAGAATGGTGTTTTAGGATGAATCAAATGAGCTCACACCACGACTAGGAAAGTTTTTTAGCTTGTGACTTATGCTGTGAAGATAAAGCATTTTCCTGCTTTCTCGTTCTGAAAGCAAAATGGACACTTTTGATACTTCTGGTGGTTATATGGCAGTGTCATGCAGAGATAAGTGAGTTGGCTCTGAACCTGCTCGCTGGTCTGGGGCAGGACTGTAACCACGCTCGCATAGCGCTCTGCTGAGGGTGTTTCCTGCGTTGTGCTCCACGCAGGGGAGCTAACGTGGCCAAGTTGCTTCCCAGAACCAAAGTAACTTATTCAAAGCTACTTCAAACATCTCTGCAAGTCATTGCACTGTGCTTTGTGAATATCACCTAGCACCAGTCTTCTGCACTTCTGTGCACTTTCCAGTGACGTATGTTGGCACAAAGGGAATGGAAAATGCAGCTACATTGACTTGCTAGTATGCTACAGGACTTTATCATGTTTAATTCCAGAGGAATAAAAATTTATCACAGATCTACTGTTGTCTCTTAGTCATGTTTGTGCTTATACTAACGTCACTGAGCAAAATTTGTATCGTGGGATTAAAGTAAACAGCGAATGACATATATGCAGGGACCTGTTGAAGGACTTGAGAAAAGTTCCACGTAAAATATGAGACCAAAAGTTGAACAGTTATTTTATTTAGATCTAATTCACATGGAAGTCAGCAGCCTCTGATTACATTTCTATATTGCGGTTGTTTCTTTCAACCATGGATTCCCACTAAAACAGCTCTTTGACATCAAAATTATTCAGTCATTTTATTTTAATGTGTGGCATTAAGTAAGCTGGGTGGCAAATTGTCTTCTCAAACAGATTGACTTGTTTTACCTGTGGGGAAGGAACAGCTGAACAGCTAGGAGGGAAATCTGCCAGTTCAGAAAATTTATTGTAACTTACATAGCAGAGACGGAATTGTTTGTTTTTGAATGCTGGTTTGCTTTTGATGCTTTTAATCTAACTGAAGTCTTTATCATACCATTTGAAATTATCCTCAGGGGTTGAGGCTATCACTGAAACTTGCAAAAGTAATTGATACTTATTCTGTGTTGTTCACTGTGTTTATATGATTACAAGATGAGTTTTTCCTCTCTTTATAGCATGCAATAAAATCTTCAGTACTGTAGTAGAGAAGGCAGTGTGATAAACCAGAACTGCCTTCGTTTGATATACCTGCCCTTTTCTATCCAGAGAAACAGAATGGAGGGTTTTTTTCTTGCAGGAAGACTAAGAAACCTTTCTCCTCACAGAAATAATTTCAGGCTGTTTCATCATCCTTTTGCAAAGAAACACTTTGGTCTCCTTCCCTGGAAAGTCTCTAGCTAGCTGTTAGGAGTTGTTATATTTCACAGATTTAAAGTAATCATAGCGTATTGTTGAAATCTTAGTGTGTGTACAGTTTATTACTGCTTTCTACAACAACCCAGTGTTTTTCAAGAGGACAGAAGAGAGAGGCCTGAGGACTTGCACTGAGGTACTTTGGGGTAAGACTTCATGGTATTCTCCAGGGCTCTGTTGACAGTATTGGGAGCAGTAATTCCTAGACTTTAATTTGTTGGTGGCTCCACTTGGGCTTTAAGCAAGCAGCTTACCCCTTGCATATTTTACCTGTGACATGGATCAACTTTCAGTGGATCTTAGGGGTGTTAAGAGACCGGAATACTGGCAATGCATTTCAGATAGACTCTTATTGATAATAGTCACTCAGTAAAATGGGATGCTTTTATCAACTTACGTTGTATGTCACAATATGGAATTATATGGCATTAAAATGAGGCATGTTGTTGCAGCTCTTATTTAATAAGTCATATGCTGGTAGTGGTTCCTCCCTGTGCTGCTTTGAAGATGGAATTGAAAGACCTAAAGAGAACTTTAAATGATACTAATATATCTCAAACAGTTTTAGGATTGTTGTTTTATTACAGCGTTTGGGAAAGGATGGTGCTGAGTGCCAATTTTGGTCACTCTGTTTGGCTATGCATGAGCTGGTGTGGTTGGGACCCATGGTGACACTGACATATTGTTTACACAGGCGTCATTTTGGCCAGTGACCAGAGACAGCTACTTGTGGGTACTGATTAACTGTGTGTGTGCTTTGGCAAATACAGTGGATGATAGGACTGATCAGGTTATTACTAGGTCCTCAAGGGATCGATGAAACACGTGAAGATAGATACTGGGGAAGGTTTGTTCCCTCCTCAAGATCTCTCTGTGGCAGGAGCAGGAATTGGCGTGTTTGTGCAGTTTCCCTATTCTGGCGAAAGTAGAAATAGCAGTAGTTGCACCCCATAAAAAGTGCTTCATATGGCAAGCACAAGAAGAACAAAGAGTAAAAGCCTGTCAAAGGAGAACGTAGCCTGCCCGAGTCAGTTCATTACTTATTTTTCCTCCACAAGCAGTAATACATGGGGAAAAAGGAGGAAGCATATCTATCACAGGGAGACACAGATTATCATTTGGAGTGAAAAGGTGGAGATGGGCTTGCAAATGGCTCAGAGGTAGATGGCAGCTTTTGAACTTTGTGGTATCCCTGTGAGAACTCCTTTTTAATATTGTGTTATCACATTCGGTGTTAGGAGTGCCGTGTGCTCATTTGTTTGAGGGAACTACTTGGAACTGCTTGTTATATTGTGGATTTGAATAATATGTTTAAAGGCAATTTAAATAAAATTTAATTCCAATTCATGTAATCTTCTCTGAAGAATTTTTTCTCTTAATAAGTTGATGTGCTGTTACCTCTGTGCTGCACGGCGTAAGGCTAAAGCTTCCAGCCAGATTCTTATCTCCATCTGGTGCATGCACATGGGAGGACAGTTTATAAAGCCATCTGAAATAAATAAATTGTATTCCTTATTTGCTGTTTGATCTGATTACCATCTCCTGTAACAAAGCAGGAACTATTAAATCCTATGACTGAGTGATGAAGAAAGCTATTCTAGTGCTTGCTCTCACTTTGGGAAGATGACCCCTCTTTTGGTGTTCAAAGGTGTCAGGATGGAGCAGGACAAGGTTAAGTGTCAAATCAAGAGCACAGGGCTCTATAGCTGGCAGTCTCTGTGTAAGAATCTCTGCTCTGACATGTACAAAAATGTAACTGATTACTCCAATCCGACGGCCAGTTCATTGATTAAAAGGGCAAATGGGCTTTCGCCCAGGAGTGCAGCAGAAAACAAACAGCTAGGCTGAAAAACAAGACTCTTTAACCATCTGAAAGAGCATGGAGCCATCACAGCTGCTGCAGAACCTGTCACGACTTGGCTGCCAAGAAGCCAGATGCTTGCATCAGAGGAATGTGTGTTTCACAAGCCGATACCTCTGCTTTCTGACACACAGCAACATGTCCGAAAAGGCAGGAGGAGAGCGCAAATTAGTCAGCCTTCCCATTAGGTGGCAACCTTGCTGGAACACTGACACCTGTAGAAATACACATTTTCATCAGAAATAGATTATAGAAATAGCCTTCTCCTCTTAATAGAGACCACTTTCAATAACCAGCAGGGGACCACTGTCCATATGTGAAGTTAAACACTGCATAACTGATTTAATGATTGGATCCACTAGAATCTAAATTTGTGGAGGCTTACCCATGTGATTAGGGATATACAAAAGCCCTTGAACGCACATTGTTTTTGGGCCTGCTCCAGAATCCACTAATGCCATTGATTTCAATTAACTCTGGATAAGGTCACTGGTGGCTGAATCAATTGCTTGATTCCAGAAACAACAGGAAAGGCAAAGAAGGAATAATGGCTTAACCCATGGAATTAATGAGAGACAGTTCTATGTACTTACATTTATTAATCACATTTAAAACGTTTCTGAGTTCTCTTGTAAGTCAGAAATCCAGCTTCTGCCTACCTCTTCCAGTTTCAAGTGGCAACTCTCAGAACAGACTTTGTATGATTTGCTTAACATCGTATTTTACAATGAGGCAATTTATAGTGAAAGCCAATGTCCTTTAAAGACATCCCATCAATTTTCTTCAATGAATGCTTTTCATAGAATTCTACTGAAGCAAAAATTATGGAACTGAAAAAGATTTAGAAATTGATTGCAAATCACTGCTATGGCTGCAAAAATCGTATATGCTCATTTTGGTTCTCAGGTCATCTGAAAAGGTTAGATAAAACATTTCATTTTAGCCATTCTTTTTCTTCTGTGTCAGAATAGGGTGTCAAGCTTCATCCTGACACTTAAGGACAGGACTTCCCATAGTGTAGGATGTGAGTTAGAGTAAATGCTTCTATATAAATGTCCTCTTCCAGGAGGTAGAATATAATCTTTTTAGCTGCTGGAGTGACAGGTACCGGGGAGCATGCAGGTCATTACAGAAAGCTGTCTGGGAGCTCTTGGAGGGGAAAGCAAGGCAGGGCCAGGCATCAAGTACAACTGAAAAAGACAGACCAGATATTGATAATATCCCATGACCCCATATGTAGTGGAATGGCCGATCAGAAGGCAGTTGTTGTTATATGTTATTTGCTGCTTTTTCTGAAGCTTAAATTCATAAATGTGACAAAGGAGAGAGCTATTGTTTGTTCCAGCGGTAAAACCTGCCTTTGCTAAAGACCTTTCCCCTATTCTTGACATGCAGGGGAGGTAAAAAGCTTTGAAAAATCACCTAGTAAGGTTAAAAACCAAACTATCTTTGTGATCAAAAGCTTACCAGCCTGATCAAACCACTTCAACTGAAGGCCCTTTTTTGACAGTGAGTATCTGAGGAGATTCATACACCGCCCCCACATGCTTCCTTTTATTCTCTCCACATATTTTTACTTGGTTCCATTGTTTATCCTCTCTGCCAGCTACCCCAGGCTTAGAAAAGTGTTTACTGTGCTAACTTGTGACGATCCCACATGCTTGTAGGTATTTGTTTTGTGAGACATACTTAGCTGTGTTGGTAAAAGAAGTGAGAATAATAGTAATTTTCAAAGAGCTTTTTGCTCTTTGGTACCCTGGTGTCATTTAGGAGAAATTGCCATGATATTTTAGGAACCAGCTCAAGACTTCCAACCATGTGCAACTCCAAGGAGGGTGAATTCTGCAGCCTGCGATTTATTTTATTGTTTTTTAAACTTGCCCTTGAGTGATCTGAGTACTTACTGTAGGATAAAAATGTAACAGTTTGGGATTATATTATATTATATTATATTACAATCTGTTGGTATTTTAATGTCCTACAATTTAGTCCTTCTAGACTAAACTGCTCTTCAGTCTGTCAGCTTGTCTGTCCTTGCCCGAGGAGTAGCATCAGAGAGTAAAACAAGGCTTTTACGTGGCCTGGAGGCTCATCATCTGAAGCTGTACTGAACCACACAGCACTCGTGGCACAGTTAGTTAGACATCCCTCAGGGGAAATACTCTTAGCTCTTACCACCTCCCTTTTAACTTGCCAGGCTGTGAGGCTGATCACCTCGTGCCACAGCTTTATGGGTCTGTAATGAGAGAGTGGACTCAGAGGCACCTGGGTCCGAGCCATTTTCTGCTCTTGTGCTGGTAAGACGTGAACACGCACACCGGGCATGTGTGACTGCAGGGACTTCTGCAGTGCTTCAGGGAAAAGGTTGTGCAGTTTAGGTGACTCAATCCCATCCAGTTAAGTTTTCTGAGAAGATTGGCTTCTTCAGTGAGGAGGAACTTTCTATGTTAATAATAAAGAAAAATCAAATGTGGACAGTGAACCTGAAGATAGTATGGATTTAGTGTTAGTATGAGACGCGGGGTCTTTAACAGATCCTGGCTATACTATGATAGGTTAATTGACAAACTTTACTAATTTCTGTGTGTACTTAGATCAGTTCGTTATGACTCATCTTACCTGTTTGCCCACCAAAAATGGAGCAATATGAAGCTGAATTATTTCCTCAGATGCATGACTCAGTTCAGCCTACCGCATATCAGTCCAGAAGCAACTACTGCAGCTCATGACCTCAACTTCTTTATCTTTTCGCTTAACCTGTAGCTAGTCAAGGATGGAATTCTGTCGTGAATTTTGTTCTATCAAAAGCCGTGGCATTCCTGCCAAAAATAAGCTGTATCTGCACAGCCAGTAGCTATATCTTATGATGACTTAGAATAGAAATTAGATGGATAAATGCACTGACAGGGTGAGCTAATGGCCACTCCCTTAATAAGGGCTGTAATCTGAAGAATGCAGAATCTGTTTGTCCACCCACATGGGAATTCTCCTCTTGGGAAGAATAACTTGCTGGTTAAACCCACAAATCTCAATACTTGTTTCTTTGCACATTTATACAAGATTCACCAGTTCTGAAAAGGATTGAGATAGAACTTAATTGGAAGTCTCCGAAAAATTGCTTTCAGGCAATTAAAGTCACTGCCTCTGCAGTGCTGCCTGGCCAGAGAGATGTGAGCAGCGTGTCTGCTGTCCCAATCCTGGTCATGTACATGTTCTTAGCCTGGACATGCATTAACATTCTCTAGAAAGTTTAATAAGTGCTAAATTTTGCTAAGTAATACAAATTCTTCCTGGGAACAGGCTGCAGTTTTCCTTAAGGCTTGTCCTTTTTTATTTCATTAAGTATTTGGCTTTTTCAATTAAATCAGTGGTTTCCTTATTTTATGAATCTATACACTCTTCCTTTCTTCTACATGTGTGTGTCTGCATTAGTGTCATGGGACAAGCCAGTTTTGTTATCAAGAGAGCTGGAGTGTAACCTGTGTTACGCAGTTATTTAATGTTTGTAAATACTTCTAATGGCTGGTGAAAAAATAAATCTTATCCTTGGTCTGAAATGGACACACTGTAAATCAGCATCAGGTTTAAACAAAATCTAACTCTTCCACTGATCTTATGGATGGGCTTGTTGCTTCTGGAATGAGCTGAAGCCTTATGGAGCTGTATATGCAAGCGCATGGCCTTGTTCATGTGTGCCTAAATCAAGTAGCTGCACTACGGCACTTGTGATGCTGGGACTAAAGCTGTATGTTTTGAAATTCATGTTATTGAATATTATGTGTTAGTACTTATTACTCCCATAGCACACTTCATCTTCAAAGTATTTTGAAGACTTCCTGGATCAAACTAGCAAGCTCTTAATGAGCAAGATATAAAACCTTGCTGGCTGCAATGGAAGAGGAACGCAACCCTGTATGTTTGAGTCAGGGTGGTAAATATAACTCATAGTTACGCAGTGTGGTGTTTCTTGTGTGCTACAGGCTGATTAACCACAGGAATAAATGAGGAGGATTTATAACAGACCTCCTTCAAAAGTACAAACTTAGGTTTTAGGGGCAGCAAGTGGCAGAGGTAGCAAATAGCAGAGGTAGCGATTGCCTACGTGAGCAGTTCCAGTGAGCTTGGGGGCTCTACATCAGCAGTGTATTGCTGCCACTCAGGGCAAACACCAAGAAAATCAGGCACTATGTCATTAAGGCCACACAATTTTTTTTTTTTTTTTTTTTTTTTAATGACACTCTCTCAGGCAAAAGCAAGATCTTCAGCTAGTGCTGACTGCTGATATTCAGGTGTGTTATTGCATCTAGCTTGATTTACATCAGCTGAGGATCTGACCCAAACTTGATTTGCTCTCTGTAAATACAGGCAGAATTGGGGTTGATGCTCTCATGCATAGCAATTAAAAATGTAGTAAAAACTTGGCTTCAGCTCATCACTGAGCTCAAGTTTCTGTTGTTTTATTGTTTGTGGAAAGTGCAGTCTAGGGTGTTTGGATGCGAGTGGCTAGGTGTTTCCCAATATTGAAGCTCTTCGTGTGGAAGTGCGCACAGATAACAGAGCTCAGTCTGTCACAACCCTTGGTGGTACCCTTCCAGCATTTGAAGTTCTGACTTGAAAGGACTGACTTCTGAGAAATCAAGGCACAGAGTCCCAGCCCCTCTCTTTCAGCAGGGACTCTCAATGCCAGAGAATAGATTCAGATTAGTAGCTGAACTAGTTCTCAAGTGAGTACCCCGTGCCTCGCTGGGAAATGGGTGTGTGTTTCAGCTCCAAAATGCTGCTTAGTCTTGGACCTCCACCTCTGAGAAGGAAAGGTCAGTATTTATGTCTTTAGCACCTAATGAATAACTGTGATACTGTTTCTTGCTTTCTTATTTTTCATCTAACAGAGCTCTCTTCAAAACACACGGTAACTGAAGTTGAGCTGTCTTAAACCTTGCAAGGACCACAGTTTGTAATTCTGTAACTTTTAAAACTAGGAATGAGTTGAAACTTTCCTTTCAACTTACTGAAGTCCTCTGCTCTGTGCTTTAAAATCCATGTAGATTTACACACCTAGTTACATGTTTTTAAATAAACAAAAGAATTAGGAGAATTCAGGGGTAAATTCTGAAAAAGGCACTGCTGGCATTTTTAATTTTTCTTTTTCTCCCCGCACTCTTTCCATGTTGAAACTGTTTTAAGTTGTTCTTACTTTTCTGCTTTCCCTGCAAACACTGTTTATTCATTCTAAGAAAACATCAGTTGGGTAAACAGAAGTATTTGTATGTGTAGCACTGCAACTCCTACTAAGATGCAAATTGTGCTGCAGGGAAGATAGTTTGTGCTTTTCTTTCCTCTTCGCTTTTCTTTTTTTGACAGTCGGTTAATAAAGACTCAACAATAAGCAGCTGCCTGTGATGTCATTTGGGACTTTGTCCACAGAGCTTGTATTTACAAGTACTGAGCAACTACATAGCAGCAGCAAACCCAACTATCAGCAAACTTCATGTCTGCTGTTACTGGAGGACTTCAGTAGTGCTGTGGATGGTGTAGAAAGCTAACTCTGTTCTTCTAACCACAGACTTTTAAAGCTTAGTAAATAAATACTGGATAAACTCAAGAGAATTTCTGGACTGCAAAGACTTCTTACGCTTCTGAGTTCTCCAGGGCTGGCATGTTTTGACTGAACTGCTGCAAGTAAGACTTTTGCTGTTTTGGTGTTTTTATCATCTCTGTAAAGCTTACTTTCTCTAGGAGTATGTCAGCATTGCTATTTGTAGTTTTTCTTTAATTAAAAAAGCAGCAAGTATGTAGTTCTTAGGAGTAATTACAGCCATGCATCTGAGTGTGGTTCAGCAACAGAGTAAAGGACAAATGAAAACTTGATTCTGGCTTTTGTTTGCATGAGATTACACTGAAGTGGTTCTCTCTTAAATTAAGTGATGAAACTCTAAGATTCTTAAAATCTCACGAGTACTGTTATCAATTGAACAAAAACTAGTCTGTCTTAAGATTGTTCTTTTATCTTTTCATGGTATTTATTTGAATACTCAAAATTAATTTGAAATTTTAATATAATTTCTGTACAGTTTTTAGTACAGTTTTCCTTAAAAATTGTTTTGCTCTTTATGCAGGCATTGATTTAAAGCAAAGCTTGATTATTTTTACTTTTAGCCCCTGTTCAAGTTCTGGAAGTATACAAGTTTAAAAGAATGTCATACAGTGCTTTGAAATCTGACACCTTTTGGATAAAACAAGTTGTCAATTATGTGAGAAACAGTAATTTTTGTTTTGTTTTGAGTGTTTATGTTAGAAATCCAACAAATCCTGAAACAGTGGAGCAGAAGCACTAGTACACTGGTAATTGCTGTGAAAAAACTGTTTCTATACTGCCTGCTGTTTGTGGGACAGAACTATGTTTCTGAACACCCATTAACTCATTTTCAGAACAACTAGCTGTGATTGTTATGGAATTAGTCCCATTTTACAGAGGGGGAAACTGGCACATAGATGTGATTTATTAAAACTTAGTTTACCTACTTCAAAAGCTGGTAACAAGCCCTAGGTCTCCTGCTTCTCATTTCAATCCTTCACCAGAAGCCCGTTCTAAATTACTGCAATTTCAGTTGTAGTGGCTTTTCCAGGGAGTAACCTGATCACAGTACTGTGTATCAGGAACTCTTTTATTACTGTTTACCTCTATTTAATGACCTGTCTTTGTGGAGACAAAGCACATTTCTGACGAATGAAATCAGAAAACTATGACTGGCAAGTATATGAGGGTAAGTCAGTACAAATCAATCAAATAGGACTTGGAGGATTCCTCCTGAATTATCAGCACTATCGATTTTGTTTTGCTTTTCTTGCTACTGACTTTGTTTACAAGGCCTCTCAGTCCTAGACAGCAACAGATTTTTGGGGCTTCCTATTAAGGTTTGGGTGGCTACAACTGCAGATGCCCCTCTCAAGTGACCCTGTATCTACAGCAGATCGAAACCTGTCTGTGTCTTCTTTTGATGTTATAATGTGACTTGGCATGTCATGATATTGTGCAACTTAGGAGCTGTTGTTCTGTCTTTGGAGTTGAAGCATATTCTCCGGGGTGGGGGGAAGCCCTAAATTTAGCTCCACATTGATGCCATGCTAACAGCAAAGGCTTCTGTGGTTTTAAATACACACTTAAAGAATAAAACTCTGTGCTCTTATTTAGGTGTTCATCCTCCTTCTTCAGAAATAGTATAAACAAAAAGTTTATATGTTCTTTAAAAGACCTTTTTGTAGCTCAGAAGCTTCCACTGAATGCAAGACTGAAAAACAGAGAATTATGATAGAGCCTTTCCCTGGGGAGAAGGAATGGGTTTAAGGTTAGGTGGTTTGATCCCTACCACGCTGACTCCTGTGGGCTAGTCTTTCCTTCCCTCTGTCACCGTGTGGCCAATAATGATGATCAGCTGTGAACTGATAAGGGTATTTACACTTGCAAAGTATTCAGGTATCATGTTGTCAAATGCCTACAAAATCTTCAAAATAATTAGAACAAAGTGAGATTAAAAAAATGCTCAGGCCCTACTTATCTTTCTCACTTAAATTAATTTTAAGTCCAAGTCCTAATCTTACAAATGTGAATTTTACTGCTTTTTAAGAAAGCTTCACGGACTTCTATGCTTTTGTTCTTGTGCATGAGTTGTGTATAAGTGTTTAGAGGCTTAGATTTAAACAAGTAGAAATCCTGCCCCAGTAAATGTAAAGTGGTAGGGTACAATTCCACTTCCACTTCAGTCAAGAGCAAATCTTCAGCTAATTACCTTAAGAGCAGAAGCAGACTCTCAAAACCTGATGAGCCCAAGGGCATTTGATTTTCATTTTCCTCTCTTACATTTCCCTTCTCACATTTACATTTTCTTTCTTATATTCCAGTGTAGCAAATTAGGATATAGAGCAAACTCACTTTTCAGCAGAGGGATCCCCTAGTTGAATTTTCTCTGGGTCTGAGAAATCTGCCCAAGGATACCACATATAATCTGATAACGTTCTGGGATGGCATTAAAGGGGACAATTGCCAGCAGAATGTCAATTCTTTGGGCTTTCTCGCCATCTGAAAAGAAACGGAATAAGTGCAGACTCCAGCCTGTCATCATCTGACAAGTGGGACTGAGGTTGGGATAAAAGCCACAGAACAAAGGTGCCAAAGGGAAGCACAGTTGGCTGAGGAGCTTAGCGCAGTGCAGCCAGGGCCAAATGCAGCGTGCTGCTCTGCAGCTCCTGTGTGGTTCTGCACGTGTTCAGCTCCTGGCAGGATTGGAGTTATGCTGAAGAAAAATCAATGCCAAACCTGCCAGAACACCCTTGGAAGGTATAGCATCTAATATGCAGTTTTAGTACTGAAACAGGAGAAATGTACAATGTAAATAGAACATGAACATTAACACTTGTAATGCTCTGTACTGTCTAACAATACTGCTCATGTAGCATGCAGAAACCTGAATTACATTAGGTATTCCCTAATGGTTACATAAATTAGTCATGATGTTTTGGGGATGAAAAGTTAGATAGCTATTATGTGAAAAATACTTGGAATCTTTTATGATTCCATTGACTGGCATTCAGGTGAATCACATAAATGCGGTTTGTACAGCAGCAGTGGTTTCTGGAAACTGGCAGTAACATTGTCTATGGGCTATGAATGATGCAGACCCTGAAAAGCAGGTTGGATAATAAAGCAGTGGATAAAAATTATGTTGCTGAAAAATGGTCTATTAGTATTGACGCACAGCAAGAACAAATGCTACTGTTAAACTGCATGTTTGATAGGCTTTCCACAGGACAACACTATTTGTTTTCCAGAGCCAAACTAACCTTGGATAGTGTGTGCACACAATAGGTCTGTGCAGAATCAAATGCATGTCACAAATTATTTTCTTTGACAGTGCTAATTGATTATTGTAATTCATCATTATCTAAATTGTTAAATTCAACATTTTACCGTATCCTTTTGTTTCTTTGTTGCTCAGACATAATACAGATAGGAAGAGTTAATTACTGCATGCAACAACAGAGGCGAATTTCATTGTCTGCTTCACTTTGAAGCTGTGTTGAATCACCACTGTGGATTTTCAGTAATGGTGGAGAAAAGAAGGAAGCAGGAATTCTTTTGCAGTGAAGTTGCTTTTTGGTGGTAGTTAGCATTTCTATTTTGAACAGCATTCTTTTTGCAGCTGGACTATATTGTGCTTGCTTCGCTTATACCAAGTATTACCTAATTGTGCAAACTGAAATCACATGTGTGCGTTGATCCTGTTGGGAATCAGTGGCACTCCTTGAGGAATATAGCACAACTTGACATGAGTAAAAGGATTGCATTTGCTTGTAAAATGACTTACTCCAACAGATATGAACACTTGGCTTTTTTCTTCAGTGCTCTGGTGATGTCCAGAGCTGGATCTGCTGGGTAAAAGGAAGCAGTGCTCTTGGTGCAGGAGCTCTAGAGAGATTAAGCGATGGCTTGATTTATGCAAATTCCTAAAGCTCCGATCTGCACTGCTGTATTCTAAGATTTGATGTAACTTTGTAAAACGTGGGATCTTTTCAGCTGCTCTGAAATGATCTGACAAAATGGTTCATAGTGATAAGATTTTGGGGGGTTATTTTGCCAGTAGAGGGCCGTGTTAAACTGGATAAAATAACTCCCTCTTGGTCTCACATTTTCGGTAACAGCTTAAAGCATATGGTTGTTTTCAAGGGCAAAATGAGTAAATAATTGGATTTTTTAGAAGCTACTGAATGATTAATTATTTAAAATCAGAATCACATCACTTTTTTACAGTACAACACAGTTCTGTGTCAGTCTAATTAGACTGAATTCTGGTTTTTAAAATACATCATACCTACCTGTTTATTCTAAACTGTTCAAGGTTGATAGATACAGCCCTAGTAAGTCATTAAGCTGACGTGATATACAGCAGCAGCATGTGCTTTTGCTATAATGACACAAATGAGAAAAGAATTGTTTTTCAGAGGCACAATCACGTTTGTTTTTGATGTGGCCTCTAAACTAGCAGTCATTATTCAGACTCTAGTGCTGCAGGAGTTGACCTTTGGCAAAATATTTTGTTATCCTCAATCTTTTATACAGGCCTTCTGTGAACTGTGCGCAGCTCTCATTTTGCTGATTGCATTTAAAGTCATTTATTGCACAGTGTTTGCCCTTCTAGCAGATGTTAAAGGATTCCCTGCCTCCCCCCTTAAAGGCTACTCCTCCGCAGCATCTAATTATAACCTACACAAAAGATTAACAGATGTTATAATTGTCTTTACTCATTGATTAAATAGTTTCTGCATGATTTGCTCTCTCTTCCCCTCATTGCTGATTTGTGAGGTCTTTCTGGATGAGTCTCATGCATCTGCAGTTTGTTAATGGTGGCTGTCTTCAGTTTTTAACTTTTTGGGTTTGTGGTTAAGTCTGAGCAGGTTATAGATGTTCTTCTGGACAATGTCACAGAAATGTGTTAAAAATGGGTGTGTGAATATTTGCTTTCATTTCACACATTCCTGTTTTTCCTCTTCCTTTTAATCATTCCTCCTGAAATGTACGTAAAAAGCAGGCTAATTTTAATGCATATAAATTGAAGACCAAAGGGGTAAATGCTGAGATTTGCTTAGCAGTAGTTTTGTCCCTATATTTCAGTTGTCACTTGCAGAGGAAATTAGTGGCTGAGGAAACCAGTTTAAGAAGAAAATTCCTAGTAGGAGAAAATTTCTAGTAGGACTTTCCTAGTAGAACCCTAGTAGGACTGTTGGAAAACTTTGGGTTTGCTTGGGCGTTTTTGTGTGGTTCTCTTCTCTTTTCACTTTCTCACAAAATTAAGGTTACTTGATTCTTGAGCTAAAAAATCTCTTCTCTGTTGTGTTCCCACATTGAAATGAGGGCTCTTTTCTTAGGTGGATCCATAGTCCTCCTACAGCACAACAGTGCCGAGCTTAGCAACTGTTGTTCTATGTTCTTATAAATCTTTTAGCATCTTGAACTAGGTCAGACCAAACAATGTCTCTTTTCAGAGAGGTGAAACATCTTGCACACGTATTTTCACTACTGGGGATATACTTAAATGTCCTTGCCTGTTGTTTGGATTCCATATAATGTTTTCCTTACGTCTTTCATTGACACAGATGTGAGTCATTGGCAAGTCCACAAAGATTTCCATGATAGTCTCTGAACATCCCACAGTTCTACGAAGCTGCATCTGTCGTAGGGCCTCAGCCTGAAATGCTCTGCCTTGCTTAGTTCAGAATTAGTGTAAGAAAGCAAAGTCAATGGAGACCATTTTCTCACAGGTTCTCTGACAAAACCTCTGAACGGCTTAAAGAAGAGAAACAGGTTAAGGGCTTGAGGCTTCAATTATGGGCTTGGTTATTCAAAAGCCATAAAATATTGTGCTGTTCCCCTTGCCCATCCCCCAAACCCTATTCAAACATAAAACTGTTGCCTTGATTCCTAGTCAGAGAAACCACCTCATGTTGAGATTGGGCATACCTTCTCCTATCAAAACCCTTTTTGTATTTTTGGCTACCAAAAATACTCGAGTTCTGTATGGATGTCTGGGAATATTGACTCCATTACTGCAGATTCATGGATATGTGGGACATCCTGTGTGATTCTGCTTTGTTGATACTGTGTGGAAATATATTCTCTTTACAGTCAACACCACACATGGCACTGGCTGTGGGATTTTGCAATATAACCTACAGGGCTCTAGGTTTTTATCAGTTTTTAAAGTTGATCTTTTACTTCTAATTCGTGAGTTTTATTAGCCTGAATAATAATCTTTGCAGTGCACAAAAGCGTTTGTCGGGGGATTCAAAACTGCTCTACAAACAGAGGTACTTTGTTTGTGGGATTAACAAAGAACACTGTATCCTCCTTGTTTTTAAATGACATCTCAGTGCTCCTAAATACTTTCCATTTATGAGCTGGGGGGAGAGGTTATAGATTCATAATAAGAAAATTCCAGGGTGCCAACTGTGCTTGCAAAGTGTATTTTAATTATATAGACACCTGTCCACTACCAACTTGTAATATTTCACAGAGGTCACTGAACAGCCAGCTGATGGAAATGATTTTTATTCAATACCAACCTGGTCTGAGTTCGAAACACTGATCCAGAGGTGAAAGGCTAAAATCCCAATTACCAATAATCAGATCTATCCAATCCCCATATTATGCTGGTGGTAAAAAGCCTAGGTGCTCTTTGCAGTTACACGTGAGAAACATTTAGAAATTACCAGAAGTTCGGCTAAATCATTAAGGATTTTTTAACATCCACTAGTAGCTGCTACTGAGGGAAAGTATTAAAGTGAATCCTGGTCTAACATTTTAATAAACAGCTCTCTGTTCTGTCACTGGCTGTTAGCCCTAGCATTTGAGACTAAGATCTTCATCTTTATTATAAGGTTGCGCAAGTAAATGAAAGACAGCACCAAATGAACTGAAAAGAAGAGACAGCAGTAGCACAATCTACAAAGTCTCGGGCTGGCCATTCTCCTTGTCTCCCTGCTTGAGAATCTGCAGACTTGTCTTATATTTAATTATGTGCCTTTCCTAAAACTAATAACTTCCTTCCCTTAAGCTGCAATTCTGTCATGGCATTATTGATTGGGAATACATCATGATGTTCATAGGAAACCATTTCTGTCATTTATATTTACCAATCTTTAATCAAGTGAATTGCTTTTCTTCTCGATCACCACAAAAATCTCCTGTCACAAGAAAAAGCTTTAAACAGACATTGATAAGAATTTATTGAATGGATTATAGTTTTCAGCACAGCCCTGAGAAAGGAATGGTTCATAAGGTACACAGCCATGGGCAGCATGACAACCCAGAGGCAGGCGTATACCACAAACACTAGGCAGTGTTTTCCTTGCTCTTGGCAGGGAGGTAATCTTTCTGTCTCCCTAGTAAAGCACTAAAGTCTCACTTTCAGCCACTGGCTATTGTCTGTTGTGGAAGCAAGTTATTCTTTACTTGTTTTACTTATTCCTCTCTGCCTGAACTCCAGGTTTGGATCCTGTGCGTTACAGGGGGATTCTGAGCTTGGGTGCGCAGTTCAAGAGCTTATAACTCCAGGGAGCATATTTGAGACACCCCCCCACCCCCCCGAGGTATCTAACCTAACGAGCAGCAGGAGGAGGCTAGATCCCCTTAGCTCCTATCATATTCAGCTGAGATGGGGTGGCTTACCCAGGCATGAGGCAAAGCAGAGGTTAAGATTTAACTCAAAGGATCCTCACCCAAGAAGACAGGAAGGATATTACACCTTCTTGTGGGTTTGGGACGCACCCTTAGGCAAGAAGTCCTATGAAGACCCCACCTGGCTTCCTCCTTTCTTTCCTCTTCCCCTTCCTGGAGTCCCATTCAGTGGTCCTCCTCTCTCCGGTAGCTCCAGGTAACATCAGTGTGAGCCAACAGGGAAAACCAAAGGTGAACAGCACTAAAGGCTGCAGCATCCTGCTTAAGACTCCCAACAATTACAGAAAAAAGGGGGCCTATTCTAAATTAAAAAAAAAAAAAAAAAAAAGAAAAAAAAAAAAAGCTGCCTTAATGCTTCCTGGTTTGCTCTGCAGGGGGGCTGGGTTTAAATCTGTGGAGGGAGTTGAGGATATCTGGTTCATGGCCTATGTAGCTGCTTTCAGTTGGTTGGTGGCAGACTCTTTTCTGCCTTTTTGTTGGGTTTAATTCTGTCCTAGCTGCAATCTGTACAATCAGATTCATTTTGACAGAGGAGCCAAGAGGTGAATGAGAACTGAGTGTCTTCTGCTGCATCGTGCAGAATTTGGAGAAAGAAACATTCCCCTGTTTGGGTGCATAGTGATTTACACATCTGGTACGTAGAGAAAAGTAATGACACAGAGCAGCAGCACTAATAGAAAGTTTTACTATTAAAGTCTTTGACAAAGAAGAATTATTCTGTAAATGGTGTTTATATATACTATACATTACTACCTTCACAGTATAGCAGAGAAACAGAGACAGCAGAAGTTAGTGAATCAACCTAAACCACCCACTCAAGAGCAGGGATCCAACTCAAAATATGGGCAAACACTTCGGGATTATCTGAAATGAACCAAGTACGCTTTCTTCCTTGCTTATGTCCGAAACTGTTTCTCCCTGTCCCCCTCCCCCCAATTAATAAACCTTATGCAGAATAAAATACTTTAAAAGGTTATATTTAGCCTCAAAATGCACTTTAAAATTCTAAGTGGATCATTTAGAACATGCAAGTGTATTAGTGCTTTCCCCTTCCCCACTAAAAATACTTTTTTTTTTTTCAGCCAAAATTCAAGCTAAAGAGTAATATAACTTTGTTTATTCCAAGACTGGAGGTGCATAAACTATAATCTTAAAAGCTTTATCTAAACCTGCACGGCATTACTTCCAAGAAATATTCTAGGGGAAAAAAAAAATAAATTGAGGCATTAACATGAATTCTATGAGAAAAAGTGGAAGAATAATCCAGTGCCACCAGATTGCTTCCACAAACAAAAATATCTTTCGGATTCTAGTGAATGATGAAATTCTGAAATGTCAGTATTTTTTTTTCTTTTGTGCTACTTTTGGTAGTTTAATGATTTTACTTTGCATTCTAAATGGACGGATGCTGGAGAGAGAGAGAGTAGAGAATTTTAATAGTATGCCTCCTCTTTTTCTAATATTTTCTGGATATTACTGTATCCATAATCCCAAAGTGTTGGATTATTATTTGTGATGGCACACTATAAGTTCTCTCCCATTCCACTTGGTAGGACTGAGTGCAGATGAGTTAGAATGACATAAAACATAGGAGAGTTATGAACCTTTTAAGTAGGAAATTCATGAATGTTTTTTAATTTACATTTTTATTAAGTTCTGGCAGATGGAAAAATTAGAAATCGTTGTGTGACAGCCTGTCTTCACACTGAGAAACTGGAGTAAGTACTGCCAGCGGCTGACTGCATGGGGGGAAGAATGGAGTGGCTCTTCCCCCCACAAAGCAAAAGCCTTTCACTCTAATTGTCTCTAATGTGGATCAACCACTGCAGTGTATAAAGAGAGACTGCGAAGAAAGGGAGAGAGGGCTCTCTTCTTCCCTCTCAGGGTCTTCAGACAACTCATTCCTGGCAGCATCCTCACTTTCAGTGTATTTTATTGTACTTCATCATGCCTTATTTTTTTTATGACAAGTGTTCCTTTGATTACCTGGGAATCCATCTGTATTGGATTTCACTTTAGGTAATTTCTTCAGATACTCAGCATCATTTTCCCCTCTTTATTTCTTTTCAACCTATTGTCAATAACCTAATCAATTCCTCACTGTTTCTAGTGTTAGTATACGTCCCTCAAACTTGCGTAGGTGGTCATTCCTTCCCATTTTAGTCTCCTCTTTGTCATTGTTTGAAACTACTATGAAGGGACTTGTTAATCGTTTCCCACCAAGTCAATACTTTAATCGTCTTTGGTGCTATTGTCTGAATTCCATCCAGTTTGTCTCTATCCTTTTGGCCCAGAACTGAAATCAGTGCTTCAGCTGAGATCGCTCTAGAATTGCAGAGAAAAAAAGGTGAAGGGCTGTTCGGTATGCCGACACTGTTCAGTGTTCTGTCACCGTCTAAGGAAATATGGATGAGGACAGAACATCTTTCATTTTTAACGTTTTCATAATAGTTTTCTTGGCCATAAGCTGAAGATGGAGTTTAATCAATGTGTATCTGTTCCTTCTAATTTTACGTGCTTGATATCCCAGAGTCCTACACGCTGTGTTGTGTAAGAAAAAAGTGAATTTGAATTGGCTGGGGAAATCTCCCTGGAGTTTTTCTCTATGTATATTCATTGATGTATAAGGAATACATCCCACAACAAAACTGAAGGTGGTAGAGCTGAGTCGCACCCTGTCACCTTTCTGCTCTGAGCATGAACATGAAGGAGAGATGTCGCTGAAGTGTGTTTAGGAATGCTGGAGCTGAATTCCTTTGGGTCTGATCCTTGGATGATGCTAGGTTGGCTGAAATGAGAGCAGACTTCTTCTAGCTTCTGCAAAGGCTGAACAGCCGGGGAGCCACCTGAAGGATTTTAGTGCCCACCCTTACAGGAGCTAAGCTAGTTCTGGCACCTCCAGAGTCAGCTCTGGTACCACGTCTCTTCTATGTGTCTTGTCTGTAGCAGTGAACAGAGGTGACCGCAGAGTCCAAGGAACTGCAGCTGTAGTTACAGCTGACCTAACCGTACAGGTTTACAGGACCCAGTGAAGGTATTGGCACAGCAAAATGAGTAATATCTGAAGAATTTTTTTGATAAAAATGTGGATGGTATCCTGTGCGGGAAGCACCTGGAGCTGCTCAGCCTAATGAGGCTGCATGTTCTTGCTTCGTTCCCATGCTACAGTCTATTCTTTCAAACCAGGGGCTCAGTTCTGGTTTGGCTGGCACTGGAAGAGATCAGTGCTGTCTTTCCCCTCTTGTTCTTCCCCAGGCTGGACTTTAGTCAAGGTGGGGCGGAGGAGCTATTTTCAGATTGAAATCAGGTGAGTTGAGCCCTTTCTCAGTTACCCTCTTCCCAGGTCATGGAGGGATGACATATATTTCACTGTACCTTATATTCCCTCATTTTTCATAGGACAGAAAGGGATTGTGAGTTTGATTCAGCTTCTTTTCTGGGCTGTTATTGAACTAATGCCTTCATTATAAAGTTATTGCCTGTAAATGTAAGGATAGGCCCTGGCCCACTGGGAGTGTCTGTACAGCAAGGTGAAATGTGAGACACTGTGTTAGAACCCACAAAGCCCTAGATTCATTAGAAACAAATTCTGCAGTCTAGATGTTGAAATATTCCCTCTGATGCAAATGACTGGTTATCTAAGGAGGATGTGCAGAGCTGGGTGCTGAAGACGCTACTAGTAACTGAGGAAATATTTTTACAATACTTATTTTATAATGGGAGTTCTCCTTTAAGACACGTGAATGTTTTGAAGTGTTACCCAGTGCTCTGTGGGACAAAACCAGATGTCTGAACACTATTGCTAAGTTAAGATGATTTTAATAATTCCTCATATCCATGAGCTGAAATACATCAGTAAATAAATGATCCTTCATTCCTTTCATTTCTGCTGCTAGGGAGGACCAAACCAAGTAGCATTCATATGGGACACTTCATCTCACAAAACTGCTTTCATTCACCAAAATGTACTGCTAGAAAAATGTTTGTAGCAAAATACTTCATTGTGCATAGACTGCAAAGTGAGTGACTGAGAAACAAGAGAGATGATGGTGACAAAAAGCTCCTAAGTATACTCAGTCTCTGGTGTCTGACGGGCTTGCGTTCAGATCACGGAGCTATCCCGTGACCGTTGCAGCCATCATCCCTTTTAGCAGTGCAGGTGGAAGGGGCGGAGTGTGCACAAAGAACTGGTGATTTTTAGTGGTCCCTCTGGACTATGAGTAGGACAGATGGGCAGGCAGAAGAGATGCTGCCTGAAATATATCCGTGTCAGAGAAGACGGGATCTTTAGGCACACTTCACGAGCACCTAGTTCTAGTTTCAAAAATTGAATTGGCAATCCACCGCTGCTTACAACAGAGACCCTGGTACAAGTCTTACACGTAGGTTTGAAATTCTTGGACTTTTTTGAGTAGTGCCTTGATTTACACCAATGAAAGAAAAATGAGAAGAAAACACAAATCAAACTGAGCAAAATGTGGGAAACTTGACCATATATTTTAAATTCTTCACTCCAGTTAGTTGTCTGTCAGACTGATTCAGATGTTGGATTTAATTGCATGCATTTTTCTGAACTTTGCAACATATTAGATGAATACATATGAATTTGGTATGTTATTGGCCTCCTAAACCGGATGCCACTGCCTCTGATGAAGATTTGTAATTCAGTGTTTGAAATCTAATGAGATTCCGGTTTGGGTCTCTGCTGCCAGCCATTTTACCATGAGAAACAACTAGCTCTAATGATGATGTACTAGACTACAGAAGTTGCATCCACTTGATGCCAGAGGAGTCTTTATTGGGATATAAACTGGACATTTGTTTTTGAACCTCAAAATCTTCAGATAACCCTTTAAGTCTATGAAAAGTAACAGTGAAATTTGCTCAGGTCCTGGAGTTCAGCTTTTCCAGGTGCCTGGAACTGCCTGTTCCTGACCTAAGCTTGGCTGTGGTTCCCAATGGAGACAAATGTGTGTTGAAGCCCCCAGAGGTAGCTGGTGCTGTTGCTGTGTTTGCAGCATGCCTTTTGCAGATTAACAGCCTAGATTGCAAGACATTGCTGAAAGAGGCTCAATGGCTAAAGCTTTACCATATAATAACCCATATCACATAATTTATACTAATATATAGTAATAAATAATATATAATAACGAGTGGTTAGAAACTCACCCAAGAAATGGGAGCTTTGGACCTTCAGCCTTCTTTGGATTTCTTCAGCCTGAGTAGCTTCAGTCTTGCTTGGATATCTCTTTCTCAGACACAGATTTTACAATTTTTAGAAGGATTTGATTTCAGTGTAGGAACTAAGGATACACAAACACCATTGTCATAATCTGGTTTTTATTGATGATAACACTGTAATATATCCTTTTCTTCCATGCTGTCCTGACAGCAGATTCATGCTTTCTGTCTGCTTATCTTTCATCATTTTTGTCTCAATAATTTTATTGCCTGATATGAATGCTTCATATGTCCCATAAAAGCAAAGAGGGGAGGGTAATCCTTTGACCTTTCCAGCATTCTTTGGTGTAATTTACTGGCGATTCTTCTCTTCCCTGCGGCATGGCCCTGGAACCCCATGATAAAAATGGACAGCCAATCCAAACAGAAAACGCAGAAAAGGTTAAAGCTTTGATTATGTTAGTCTATAAATGTTCATAGTCTTTTTTTTTTTTTTTTTTTTTTCTGCCAGAAGAAAATGAGAGCTGAAAATGGCAATGGATGAATCATACTTATTACAGAATACGGAAATGATATCGGTTCAACCCGTTCTTGTTAATGCTGAAAGAACGTAATCTTGTGCCCTCTCATTTTATGTCACTGCAACCCACCTTATCCTCTTAAATGAATGCATGCATCCATTTAATTAACCTGGTGAGATACTGAGATATAAATCTTTTAAATGCTTCTCATGCAATTCATCTTGACAGCTGTCGTAGTAATAACATCTTTAATGCCATATTCTTTATTTTCCCATTTATTGAAATTCCTGGTATTATTTTGAGCACACTGATAGGTCTGCTAGATTTAAGCCCTTAATCTTAACTTGTTTAAATCCTAGAACCAATGCTATAGAAAGCTTTACTGGTTGTTTAGTTTGCTGAATAAATGGAAGATTATCTTGCATGAAGAAAGCATAAATGTATTTTGAAAACTGTGGTTGAAACAGGGTGGAATTTAGTAGCTGAGACGCTTTATTTTAAATACTGTTTCTAGAACATTGTACTAAGAGTCTGTTCTTTGCTGGCAAGCTGTCACCAGTCAAAAATTTCATGAGACCATCCTACGTGCTCTACTGATTCCCTTTTTAAGGGATGGGGTAAGGGCAGGACTGATCCACAGCATTTGGCTCTTAAATTAGTCAACCCTCAGTTTCTTTGTAGACTGCCATGTGTCAGTGTCATCGTACTTAATTAAAATCACAACAAAGATAAGAAGGTTCCTTGTCTAGCTCTGGCCCTTCCCACACTTCCTTGGGGCTACTTTATTATGGCCTTGTGGATGACCACTGGACAGTTTTCAACCAGAACTAGAGGACCACTGGATTAGGGAGTGTTTTGGATCACAAAATAACTTGCAGGGCATGGCTGGCTCTGAGTGCTGCCTGTACAGTTCCAATATCCCTTGGAACAGATTTAGAGATCGTAAAAAATTTGGGGTGTATCAAAATTAATTATCCCACAGGAAAACAAAAAAAGAGAACTAGTAAAGAATCTTTTTCTACCTAGATATTTTCTGACTGACTTGATGTATTTTTTTAAAATATAATTTTCCAAAGTCGGTCAGACTATCTAGATATGTAGGCAGAATGGTACAGCAGTTGTGTTTGCTGCCTTGTATTTCCCTTAGTATTCTACTTATCTAAGCATTTTAAGTTCCTGCATTGGAATTTTTCTAATTTAACTAACTCATTAATGCTGGCACATGGCACATTCTCCTTCCCTCTCTGCAAAAATGCAGCTTGCTTATCTAAATAGCAACCTAATCCAGTGGGTGTGAATGTACAATATATACATTAGCACTAACAAACTGCTGACCAGCCTAAGCAAATACCTGGGAGTACTGGGCATTAGGCAGGCAGGCCCTGCTTACGGCATTGCTATGAAATACACTGTGGGCAAAACAAAAAAACAATTTAGCTAAGTTTCAGGTTGCAGAAATGCCGATGTCGCTGTAGTTTTCTATTTCCCAAGTGTTGAAGTCTGAAACATCAGCTCAACAGAGAATTTTGGAATTATTTTTCCACTTTATTGCTTAAAGTCATGACCAGGGTAAATACCATGATGGGGAGAGATAGGGGTGTGGTAATGAAACCATTTTCATGGATCGCTTTTAATCACTAGGTGGAATTTTCTCATCTTTTGTGAAGGTGGGGTTTTCTGCTGTTACTGCTCTGATGATTTGAAGGCTCTACCACTTAAAAAAAAAAACAAAACAAACAAAACAAAAAAAAAACACACAAGGGAAATACCCAAAAAGCTTAGTGCAAACCTAGCATTTTTGACTGATCTATGCCTGGGAAGATAAATGTAGTGATTTTAGAGAACTGAAAAATCTTTGATCTGTTGAATACACATCAACTCCTTAATTCTGGAATGGTTTTGGTTTTTTTTTCCAATTCTGAAAAGGCCCAGACAAACCGTACTGTACTTATTTACCCCTTTTCCTACAAAGACCACAGCAAAAGCAAGCATACGCACATTGGTGTTAGCACCAGAACTGGCAAAAGAAACACAGCCGGACAGTGACAGATTCAATTCAATTCAATTAGGTTCTTAGAAAACTGAATCACTCCAGAGATTGGTAATGAGATACAAAATCTTTCACCTTTAGGTCACCTGTTCATTCTAACTAACATTTGCATTGATGACAATCTTTACTTTCTCATAGCTGCTTCCTGACCTATGCTAGTGATATTATTTTCCTTCTCCTTTCATTGCTGAGGGATAATACCAGTTCTGATTATTCCCTTTTAGTCTTAAATTATGTCTGCTGAACAAGCAGAACTATCAGAGTAGAAAAAAGTGCTTAATGGTGATCACTGTATAACTTTGGCCTTATTCTGTTACCC
Organism: Aquila chrysaetos chrysaetos; assembly: GCF_900496995.4. Taxonomy (NCBI): domain Eukaryota; kingdom Metazoa; phylum Chordata; class Aves; order Accipitriformes; family Accipitridae; genus Aquila; species Aquila chrysaetos. The sequence continues at coordinate 45,833,869 of NC_044009.1, read as the reverse complement.
AACAGTTTGATGTCCCCATCACAAAACCTGTCGTCTTGTTAACACCTCAGAAAGACAAGCAGACTGCTGAGAGGGAATACCTTGCTTCCCTACGGGTGTTTTGGCTTCTGGCAGTGTTAAGGTGTGCAAAGCAGAGGGTGGGGAGGCTGCATTATATCTAGCCTGAATTTAAATGAAAGGATGCTAGTTGGCAGAGCTGTCATTTGTTGTGTGTCATAACTGCTAAATTTATACTAATTTGTAAGAGACAGAAAAATAAATACAGTCCGTTTCCGGTTAACAAAGAGATATACTGTGTGCTAGTTCCCAGCTGGCGTATGTTGGCATAGCTCAGTTGAAATGTAGCTGCAGTTTCGAACTGTCTGAAAATATCTTGGGTGCTTATCTAAGGAATATAATGTTATACTTTTTCATCAGCTAAAGCAATATACATCAATCATCCTTTGTTACTACTAGAAATGAAGAAGGTATTATAATCCAAGAAATTTCTTGCATAGCTTTTAGAGAGTGCTTTTCTATGTTAATCACACCGTTTCTCCAGGGCATAGTTTTAGAGCCATCTCCTGAAGTAATGAACATTCTTGTATTGAGTACTAAAAATACTGCACTTTAGTATATATAATCAAGCTGATGCTTCTGGCTTGCTGGCTTTATGAACAGTGAGGGTATACCATATTGAAGCAAGATTCCACTTAGGTCTTCCCCTGAGAGTTTTTTCTGTGCCCATACAAAACCTTCTTGCCTGAGCTCAGTGCAAAACTGAGAAGACAGTAAGCAAACATCTGGGACCTGCATTCTCTTAGACTGATCCCCATACGCTTCTTAAGGATACAGGCTTAACCGCTGAGTGCCTCTAACTTCAGTGCCTTCCCCAATACGCTCAGCATAGATGAACTCTATAGTCCCTTAGAGAAGAGCCCTACAGCGGAAAAATTTCCTGCAGCACAAAGAACTGTAAGATGTGCCCCCAAAGATTTGGCAATGTACATATGTGAGTGTAGTATCAGTGAAGACACCATAAATCAGAAGTGACTTTGTGGTAGTTCACAGTTCAGCTGAACTAAATGGGACAGTCAAGATCTGAATGCTGATCACTGGTGTCTCCGCTGTAAAGATATTGACAAGCAAATTAGTCAGAGAAGGTGGATAAATTTCTACATTCTGTTCTCTTGGTAACACAAAAATAGTATTTCTGATAATTGGGCAAACTGATTCTCAGTGCTTTTACATTTCAAGACTGTTCCATCTGGATGACAGTTCTCCTCTGTTGAGCTTCCTGGCGGATGTGTTAGCTCCATTTTGAATTGTTGTGTCTATTGATTGGTCTCAGAGGAAGATGGATTTACCTGAGAGAGTCATTTTTTTTCTCTGTGAGAAGTAGTATGATGCACAAAAACAACCATTCCAAGATGGAAACTTGTTCTGTTTTTGTTAAGTACTTCACTCTGATCAGTTTTCTTTATAGGCCTCTTGAGTTGCGTACTTCGAGGTACCAGCTTATGTTGGTACAGGCGATGTATTGTATTATCTTGTCTGATAATTACCTTTGATTCAAAACTTTAACTGGCTTCAGCCTTAGGTTGTTAACCCTTCAGGAGAGATATGTGACAGCCTGCTAATGGTAACATGCCGGGAGATTTGAGCTTTCACGGTGTGTGTGTGTGGGAAGGAGTGGAGTCTACAGGTCTGAGGCTGCTTCACCTGCACATGAGTAGGTTCACGTGCTGTGCTAGGTAGGGCTACAGTAAATCCACTACTTGAAGTGCCCAAAGCAGCATAGCAAATAAGCCATAGGAATAACAACAAGCCTTTCTTCTTTACTTCTAAACTAGAATTTGGGGTGGTTCCAGCAAATACCTGCAGACAGAAACCTCAGGCACTTACTCATATTAAACACTTGACCTTCTACAGGGATAAAACTGGCTTCAACTGTAGCTCTCACTAGCTCACTACTAAGTTTTCTGTGCTCACTGATCAACAAAGACTCCTTTGGTGGAAGTCATGCTCTCCAGGCATGATGAATGATACAAAGATTACATAACCTCTTTCTTTTGCTAATTTCTGGCATAATCACAAGAACAGTGTAATACATGGCCTCTGTGTTTGTACAAATCTATTGTGGTATTTCTTTTGAGACATGATAGCTAATCAGGAAACAATGGTAATTATGTGATAGCACACCACTGAGATTCCGTATTAGGTGAATTAAATAGTGTGTGTAGCTTTAGGATTGGTACTACAAAAAGGAAGCAAGGGCTTACAGGTAAACCTGGGAAAACCCACAAGGCAGGAATGACCACAGTGCAATAACTGAGATTTTCCTACCATTGTGTGTACATGTTCTCACTGCATGTGTTCTTTAGATGAATGTGTATAGAGGCTAATTTTTATCCATTTTGGAGAAAATGGGCTGAATTCTGGTCTTGCATAAGTGTAAACCAGAAGTATAAAACAAGTGTAGGAGACACCAGGTGCTGTTTAATAGAAGGCTGAATTTACCACCGGATGGCTTGGTAGCCAGACCAATTACGGTTTCCCCTTGGGAAGTGTTTTACAAGAAGAGTTGTGATGCCCACATTGTACCTGGTGATCCCAGTTTGCGTTCCTCTGGGACCCCTCTGAATTCCAGCTGGCTTCGGAGGCTTAGCCCAGGGCATCCTGCTCTCCTTGCAGGCGGCCTGCGCTTGGCCCTTGTTCAGACTCCTATGTGCCCTCCTGGCAGAGCATTTGAGGACAACTTGAGGAAAGAGTTGTGGTGGTTTTATCTGCTTGATATCGTCACAGTGACAGATGGGATCGTTTACAGGTGCATGAGAAGTTAAGTCTATCCATAGGCATGCAAATATATCTGGAGGGCACATGCAAGGCTTCTTTTGGGAATGCCGGCTGTGTTACCCTACAGCCAAGCCCAGTAGTATTCATGCATCATTTTCAGTTTGTGACTGAAGGTGCTGTTTGCAATAAGGAAAAAGGATCAGAAACAGACAGATTTGTCTTTTGCTTTAGTCTTGTTTTTCAGTCAAATGCAGTGAATTTCTTGAGGTTTAGCATTAAGCAGTGCTATATGAATATCTCAACCTTGCTGGAATTATGTTTTTAAATAGGCTTCCACATCAAATCTTGACTAAAAAATGTGGACAAATTCCTGTAGTGAAAGGTCTTTGTCCTTAATGAGAGTTAGCCCAGATTAAGAGATATAGGATGTTGCCCTCTGATAGAGTTAATGCAGTCATTATGAGATGCAGGAGAAAATTCCTGTATTTGGTTCTGTATTTATGAGCGTACCAGCCTGCCTTAATTTAGGCTAGATTCTGATTTCTGTTATTGTTGTACTACTTTCTGTAAATCCTGAATAAATTCATTACCTTTGCCCATGTTGCTGAATCACATACGACAAATATTAACTTAAAATACAAGCTAAAATTTTCAAATACATATATCATCAGGAACATTTAGGAAAAGAGAGAGCTGGTAGCTGTTACTTGTAAGCTGTGACTTTGTTTTAGTAGAAACCACCACCCAGGATTAACCAAACCCTACAAAACTGGAAAGACTAATTCCATCTGTGATAGCTTTACGGGGTGAAGTTTCCTGGCCATTCTGTACAGGCAGTGGGACTGATTATCACAGCAGAATCTTTGACTTTAAAAATGTAAGGAAAGTGCTGAGGGCATTCGTCTCTCATTAAGGATAATGGGAGTTGAAAGCTTTTAGAACTCTTCAGGATTAGGTCCAAAATTTGTACATCATAGTAGCAGCACAGATGTGCCAACAAGCAGGGCTTACTGAGGAGTGCAATTAATGTGAAACGAACTGTTTCCCTCCCCGCCTCCCCCTCCCTGGCCCCAGGTAGTTCATTAGCTCTGCAAATCCAGCTCCCAGCCCAGTTCAAAAAAGACTATGAAAACATGGGTTGTATTGATAAAGACAGTAGTAGCAGATTTTTTTTTTTTATTATTATTCTTTGAGAAGTGACCCAAACATATTGGTAATATTTCTATCTGGAGAGTTTAGCTTTTTTGGCACAGAAAATTTGTTCCTGGAACACAGCCTACTATAGACACAAAGTCATTAGCTGCTGGGTTATTACAAAGTTAATGATGAAAGACAGAAACTGTTAAGTAAGATATTGAAATGTGCATTTAATTTTTTTTTGCAGTGATGCTGGAAACAGTCTGACATCTCTAGTTGATCAAAAGGAAAACACATAACCTCAGCTATGGAGAGAAAAAGACAGCTACAGAAAAGGGAATTTGGGAAAAGACTTTCTCTGGACAGCAGTCTTGTGGTAAGAATGAATATTTATTGAATTTACTGAATATGTCTTCTGTCATAAAAACATAGCTGTTAAGAGGCAATACTCATAATGATGTAAATTTTAAAGGTGTTTATCTATTCATCACAATATCACAAACTTTTGTGATTTTTTTTTTTTTTTTTTTTTTTTTTAAGATTCTCCAGAGCAAAAATGCTGGAGGAATTTTATAGCATCCTAAATAGAAACTTGTTATCGTATAGAAGCATGTCCCTCACTCAATTCACTGGATTTACACAAGAAAGGAATCCAGATATACCAATATACCAATCTTGTAATTAAAATCCTACTCAGTCTCTGTGCGATCACTCTGTATCACTTTATACTTAGTGTATGAGAGCTGTAGGTAGCCTGGGTCATCTAATCAGAAGTGCTTGTTTTACTATTGAGGATACTAGGAAAAATTTGTTCACCATAGTGAATGTATAAACTACACTAATGTCACCTGAAAGAGAAAAGTAAATGCCACGTACTGTAAAATAATTGGTTTTGCCATACGCAGGATTTGAATTCACTGAGATTGTATTCTGGATTTATTTTTAGTTAATGTTTTCAAATGACTGAGATTAACACAGAGTTTTCATAGCTGTACTATGGATACATGACTGAAAAATGCTGATAGATGTTGAACAGTTGTGCAAGAGGATAAACACACCAATGTCAAGTACTCATCATGCTAGTTTAACAAATACTGAAACAAGCAAAGCTGAGAGGGCCAACAAAACCCATGCCATCTCTTTGACATTCTTAGGCATTGTCTTCTGAGGAAGAAGTTTGTTCCTGGGTGTTGATAATAGAGCTGCCTCTTTTTGAGTACTTGCATGGCTGGGACTGATGCTAGGAACTGCTGGAAGCAGGTGGATTTGGCATTGATAGCCACAAGGGCTGGGTTCAGGTTCTAGGGGTCACTGTTGAGCACTGGTTTGGCTTCTCACACGAAAGCTGCAAAATATTAAACTTTGCCCAATGCCACTCATAAATGACAAGTCAAATGATTCATGAAGCAGTACTTGATTAGAGGGAGAAAAGGACAGCAGCGAGGTAAAGGACGCCAGAGAATAAGCAAGCACTCCCTTCCCAGAATGTACCAATAGTCATTTGAAGTCCTCATCTCTGATGATTTCTTGAGCAGATATTTCTCATCTCCTGTGACATCTCCTTACACACAGGTAGTGACTGGGGGATGCCAGAGCCCTGTTGCCTGCTACGCTGGGTAGCAATGCCTCATCCATGCCTGTGCTAACCCCATTACCTGAGCTGCCCACAGGCCACTCTGGCCAGCCACTCCTGCCTCACCACACTGCGACTTGCTGTTGAGATTTTCTCCACCAAAAAGGCTACAAAGACCTCCTGCAAAATAGAAACTCTTCTGTCCCATCTCTTTGGTCTGACTTCTGTATCCCCATGCTGTAAGGTGCCCTAATCTGTGGTGGCCATTTGTCTCAGGCAAATTTAAGATGATTGGTCTACCTTGAATTTTACACATTATTACAACTATGTGATTTCCTTCATTTTATGCTATACTTGTGTTTTGGGTTTTCTTTAAAAGTAAAAAGCCCACTGACATGCTAAAAGCAGTGAATATGAACTGAGCAGGTTTCAGTCTAGCCACTGATGCCTTTCATTCATCTGCTGTGCTCTTTAGCAGGGGTCAGCGGAGCAGTCTCTCCCTCCCAGGTTTCCACTGCTCTGCAGGCCTTCAAGGACTCTGTTCTTCTCCCTTAGGCCTTAGCTAGAAGGTCTGCACTTCTCAGGTAGTGTCAGCTGGCCAGTGAAGAAATGTGCAGAGCACATTTCAAAAGGGGTCTGTCCTTCTGCTTAGCTTTGAAGTTGCACTGTTTCTTATGATGATGAATTACATCCCTTTATTTTGAAAAATAAAAATAGTTAGAGAGAAATAGAAGTAGTGAAGAGTAGTGAGTCCTCCCCCAGACTCTGAGCTGATCTCAGGACCTTAATGAGAAGCTAATCTCCCTCCTGTTCAGGCCTTGCAGCTCAGTGCTCTGACGGTAAGAGGTAGCTGTTTTCAGGTTGTTCAGCCTGCAACAAAACCTGCCTTCTCAGCTTGCACGCACTCAGCAGGCCACGTCATGCTTCCAGCGCTATTAAAACTGTTTCAGTTGTCTTCTAGCTTGTGGGCAGAGAAGGTAGGTTTAGTACGAACTCACAATTTTATCTAATACACTCAGAGTCAAACAAAATCTGGCAGGTTTTGTATGCTCAGAAATGTGTTTATTCCCAGGGCCAACCTCTGTTATTAGTTCTAAGCATGCACACCCCTGAAACAGACTCCAGCCTAAATCCTGCAGCTAAAATGTGCTGCTGTCATCCAAACAATTGGCCATGAACTATCAATATTTATCTAGAGAAAAGAACACTCATAGAAACTGGGTACTGAAAGCTAAGGGAAATGCTAACAATTGTGAATTTTGCACAAAGATATTGCTTAGTATGGCAAATCAGTACTGTTTTCCCTAACGTCTTTACGTTGATGTAATGCACTAGATTCAGCCTTTACTTAATGCATTAAGAAAGAAATCTCCTTTTCCCTGGGGTGACAACGTGGTCTGCTGTGTGGATGGGAACAAGGAACTAGGTACTTTTGGCTTCCAGTCCTACCTACTGCTAGTTTGGACTTAATTTATAGCCAAGATAGTGCACTATGCTTAATTCTTACCCTTTCCTATCAGTAAGGGGGGAGCAGAGAGAGACATTTGCCAATGTCATAGGGAATATTGTGTGTGTAACCATCAAAAGTGCTTTGTATAATAATCAGTGCTACCTGCATATTAAAATGCCCATAAGGACTTAATTAGAGGAGAAAGAGAAACTGTGGCTGTATGAGAAGGCGATGCTTTGTCCCTGCTCTTCAGCAAGTGGTAAGTAGGGTGGGAGATTGTAGACAGCTGAAAAAAAGTCTTCAGGCACTGGCTTGAGGTCCATGATTTATGCCAGTATGTGCTAGCTGAAGATCTGTGGCTGATTATCCCATATTGGTGCGAAAGTGTTGAAGAAAACATGTGAGGGAAAGAAATATTGCAGTATTTCAATATTTCAAACATAGAAACCCATCACACTACCAGGCTGACAGACCCAGATTTAAAACAATGTCTTCTGCTACGCATGGTATTTACAGGTTATGCTTGCCTGTAGCGTTTCTCAGTGCATACACTCATTTTCAGGACTTGTATATAACAGGTCAGTGTCTATTGAAGCTTTATATTGAGTAGAATATGTGTAACTAGGTTAGAGAGTGTCATCCATATGTTTAATTAGAAACACGTGAGCACTGTTCATTGTTTACCGCCAGCTATTATTTCATAACAAATTGGGAGAGACATTTTGAGATTCAAGTGCCTTCAGCAGCCTGTTAGTAAATCACACCGGATACCTCGTGACTCCATGAAATTCAACCGGGCAAAACAAACCACTTTGTGTTCCTCTCATTTTCCCCAAATTCCTATTCTATCATACTCTCTCTTTATTGTTACCTTCATATCGTATGCGTGTCTTCATTACCCTTGTATCCACTCTGTTACCAAATTCTATCTGAGCACTATGTTTTAGTTCAGTCCCCTGCCTGTGCAAGTCTTTACGTCTCTCTTCTCGTATCTCTTCCCAAAGGTTTTGTATTTAACCTCTCAGGCATTCAGGGCTGGACACTGCTTGGAAAATCTGGCCTTGATTTACTCAAAAACAGCTTCTTCTTGTTTGGTGGAGTCTTCCAGCATAATTGTATCTCAGAAAGAATTCTGATTTCTGTGTGTTTAAAGGAAATGTGTTTCTACTTTTATACTCTGGACCATGAGATACAAATAGGCGTTTCTGATAACATTCCTCACCCTGCCTGGCTGTGCTGCTTTTCCCATCTGCATCAGATTCTAATCTTCTTCTGGAATGTTTTTTCCATGATTTAATCTACAAGTTTTGCATAGTGATGTTTAAAACAAAAGTTCCCTCTTACTTTCTCATTTCTTAGACTCTGAATATATAGGCTACGATGGTATTTGATGGAAGAGCAAGTAAAGGAAGGAGCTGTTTCTGAAAAAAAAAGGCATGGCTTCAAACTCCTTAGAATACGGATCTGGGCCTTCAAAATATGAACATAAATTTCATCAGAGTGTTTTGTATTCAAGCCTATCCCATCAAACAATGAGTTTCAGGCTTCATGTGAGGAGGATCCATTTCAGAAACATCCTTCAAACAACATGCCAGTGAGAAATTTCATAGACATTAAAACACTCTTCCTTACACCACAGGCACAGTAACTACTTTTTGATCACCTCAGATACAGAAAAAGATTTCAGTGTTGTTTCATATACTACTCTACCCCTTTCCAGCTGGCGTCTTGGGCGAATAAGCTTTACAATGAGGGCAAATAAACCTTTTTAAAATTAAGAAATATAAATGTACAAATATGTTCACAGGACATTTTTTTTAGTGAGTGATTATGGGCCTCATGAATATTTGAATTAATGCTTTACTGGAAGTTAGTACTTTGAAGCCATGTATTTTAACAAGATTCAGGATCCTACCACTGTTAAGAAATGCCAGATAATGCAACAGAGGAATCGATACCACTGCTGCCCAGGTCAAAGGGGAGTCTTGCTGTTCACTTCAATGAAATTAGATCCCTATCAGCTTTTATTCATAATATCATAGGTATTATTCCAGAAATCTCTAGTATAGCCAATGGTTGTTATTGCTCTGTAGGTTTCCAACATTGGCAATAAGTTGGAGATATTTTATACACCCAGACACTCATTTACATTTGCAGACAAAGCAGGTAAGCCTGCAGTGAGAATGATGTTTTATAGCTTTATATTCAGGTGAAACAATTATGAAATCATTAACTTCATAACAATTCTTACAGGTAATCCTATGAGAGCAGTTAAAGAAAATAATATCTATGTAATTTCTGCCTGATATTTAAAAACCAAAACATGCCACGCAATAAGGGTATACGTTTTACAGTTTCAATATAATTTTATACTACCTTATTGTTTCATCTGTTGTACAAGTGATGCTACTGTATTTTGGTTTTATAAAGTTTTCTTCTGCAAATTGATTACAACCAAAACACCACAACTCTGAAAATCAAACTGGTTTGAGATAGGAGGACTAAAGAAGATCTCTGATTCTTTTTTGGTTCTAAATAACAGATCTCCATCCCATCATGTTCTTACGACATTACTAAAGATATTTTATCGTATATGTGGTTATAAGATGATAAGATAGACAACAGTTGGAGAACAAGGTGGAACTGTATGTCCTTCTGGATTGCTGTGTAAGAAATCGAGACCAAAGCCGTTGCTGTTATTGCCACAGTACTTCTGTTTAGAATTAAAATAAACTGCAAAATTCATAATGTTTTTGGAAAATATTTATTTGGAATACATTGCTTAGCTGTCACATACCTCCATGTCAGATTGTTTTCTGTTTAGACTGGGATATATGGCTATTAAAAGAGAAACATATCTTTCTGAAGAATGTTCTGCCTTATCATGCATTTTAAATCCTTAAATCCTTTAGGTTTTGTTAAAAAGAACGCCTTTACAAAGTGAAATAGTGTGAATATTCCATGATTTAAAATTCTTTCATGAATAATTTTTTCACGTTAAATCTTTCATTTCAGCATATGTAGTTGAAAATAACTAATGAATGAAACTAGGTAAAAACAGGATGGAAAGGGATTTTTCTGTATTTTTTTTCACTTCAATTAATATGAAAACATTAGAAAAATAAAAATTGTACTTCAATAAAACTAAAGCACATGTTTCCTTAATACGGGTATAATGAAGACACTTCTGATGTGACACGGTTTCTTTGGCAATATTTGCAATTTATTATTTGGTATGTGGGGGAGGCAGCTTAGACAGGGAATGCTATAAAAAAAGCTAATGAAAGGATTGATTGTATTTCAGGTTTTCCCTACAAAAGTTCTTCCATAAAAAGAAAAATGGAAAAAACCAAACCCTAAACAGACCCAAAGCCAAGCTTTTAAGTAACTTGTGTGGGATGAGGAGAATGTTAGAACGTATCACTGCCACCAGGGCCACATTGGCTATTCTATTCACTGGGGTGTTCTTTGAAAATAATAAAAGCCCTCTCCTTTGCCTGATCCAAACTGTCCAGTTGTCTCCCAGACCCTTTTGATCAGGAAAAAGTCAATGTTTCAAGCTGTGCTCTTTATTTGTGTGGATAATTCCCAGCCTGACTACACACGTGGTCGGCCCTTACAGCTGTGGTGGCATTTAGCTGGGGGGATTTGAGAACAGAGTATCTTTTTGAAGCAGCCAGCATTTATCAAAGTAAAAGTTTTTGTTTTATTTAAAATGAGGCTTTTACTTCTGAAAGCAAGCTGCGGTAAAGTGCTTCTCTGGTGGCTCGTGAACTGTGCCCTGCCGCTTTCATTCTGGTCACACGCTCCTGTGGGGCTCTGCAGGATTAGCTTTAATGACACCACTTTGTTGTAATAAGGGTAGCAGTGTAATATAATGAATTGTACTGGGGCGTGGGAGTAATACCTTCATCTAGTCTACCTGCGGTTGTATTGGCATCATGTGCAAAACCACTAAGTTGAATGGGAGACCTTTGTTGAGAAGTGCGCATGTGTTATCTGTGAGTAATGCACGGGGCTGGGAGCCAGGCGTTCGGGGGTTAAGTCCAACATCTGTGACCTCTAATCAATTTCTAACTCAGTTTAATAAATTTCTAATTCAGTTTTCTCATCAATAAATTGGATGTTATAATAATTTCTTACCTCATAAGTATTCTAAGAACGGTCTGTTATTAGCATGTGTCTGTAGCTTGCTTTGATATCTTCAGATGAAAGGTGCCACAGAGAAAGCGACATTATAGCAAAGCTGTGAAGAGTGCTGTGCCAGCAAGGCAGGAGGGAAACTCTTCGTATGTGGGAATTAAATTCAGTGAAAGGAATAGCCCTGACTTTTTGCTGGTTGACAGTGACATTCACAATGTGTCTAACATCACTGTGTAACATAATGTAATCCAGCATTTTGAAATGAAAGGTGGCATTAAAAATATTGCCTAGTCAGATGTTGGCTAATGTTCTAATGTTTGTAGCCTGGTTTTTTTTTTTTTTTTTTTTTTTTCCACCTAAAACTGCTGCCAGATTCCTTATGAATCTGCAAATATTGTCAATCCTCTCAAAACTTGGATTTTTCTTTGCAGGTGAATTTATAATTCAGAATTTTATTCAGCTGGATACACTATCAGAAGAAAAGCATGTGCCAAGGGTGTAATCAGGCATGATGCAGCAGTAGAAAAGACATGCAGAATGTGAGCCTCAGTTTTCACAGTGTGTTGCAGAGGCAAGCTAAAGCATCCATAATATTCAGTACATAGAGTGGGAGCGTAAGTCAAGGAGAACAGTTTAATAAAGGTGACAAGTGTGTTGTTCTGAGGTAGAAGACAGAATACAGGAAAGAACAGCAATGATGTACATGTAGTATTACTAACTTAATAGGTTAAAGTTTGTACATTTTTAGGGAAAACCCCAAAATATAGAATTGACATAAGGACTCAGTAAACTGAATTACTAAGGCAATATTAGAAAAGTCTATTCCTTATGGCATTAGTATTGCTTGCACTGTTCTGTGAATCTGACAGTAAGGACATCTATTCCACAGACTGGGCAAATGAAGTGCTATCAACTGTCTATATAATAGACAGCCCTGAAAACTGCTTGAAACTTTGTGGAAAAAGAAAATGCCAGTGTGGGTAGAGTGCGTAAAAACCATCTAAACAGAAGAACAGATTGTCTGTTGTGCACACCCAATGCCTTTAAACACCAGGACTTTGCAAAAATGGAGCTATCTATAAATGTATTGCCAACAGCACATACTTGTCTGCATTTGCATTTTTAATAGAGTCAAAATTAAACCAGAGTTCTTGTTATGTCAGGCATGAGAAAACACATGAGAAAAGAACCATCTGAATGTGTCAGTTCACAGCAGAAGCTGGGGAGAGGTGAGGAGAAAAGAGAAACCACTGGTGGGGGACAGCAGTGCTTAGGCTTTACTGATATTAGCATATCACTAATGCTGTGGGCTGCATGGGTTTAAGGAACATCATTTACCAGCACAGCATTGCGTGTAGAGTACTAGAAGTAGAATCTGCATCAGCTTGGATAAAGACAGCATAAAGTCACTAGTTTCACCAAGTAAGATGGACGATGGCACTTCATGTAGCAGCGGTGGAGATGTCTGGTTTGGATTTCATTTGCAGAAGAGAGATTTGAAAATAAAGAAGTGTGTAAAGCGCTGGATGTCCTGGCAGCAGCTGGTTACTGCAAGTGCCATTCTTGGACTCTGGAACAGCCTGGCAAAACCTAATATCATAACTACAAAATACAGGGGCTGCGAGTTCAGAAGGACTCAGTGAACCCAGGGAATTATGTTAGAAGAAGTAAGTGTCGGGCCTAATGTGTAGAAATGGCTCTATTAGGTGCCAGTGCCACAGGAAGAACTGAAATCCTTGCTTGGAGCGATACAGATAACGACCTATTACTTTGATTAAAGCTAGTTTGTACCAATAGAAACCAGTGAGCCTTTTCAAGAACTGGAGATGTGGATAAACCGTGAGCAGTAGCTGCATAGCAAGCTAGAGAAGATATTGCTTGAAGAGAGAATAAAAGTAAAAAGCTCATATATAGGATTGAAAACAGGGAAATAGTGCATGGAGCGTGTTTTTCCTGAGCAACAGTTGGAACAATATTACTGCTGGAAGACACCTCGATGGTTTATTGATCAAAAGCACTGACACCAACACAGGCAGAAGTGCGCTCCGAGAGAGGAATTATTTACCATTTGTTGCTGCACATCAGAAGTTACATCAATAGGTACATATGGCGACATGGTGACAGCTGAAACAGAACCCAAATCCCTGGAGAGCATGCTTTGACAAACTGCTGGCTTTTGCTTTCTCATGTCTTTGGCACATAAACTTAAAGCAACAAACATGAGACTTGAAGGTTAAAATAAAAGCCTTAAAAGAAATTTCTGTAGCTGATCTGCCCTCGTTCATTGTCACAGAACTTGATGCAAAAGCAGAGGAAAACAAAGAAGTAGAGAGAACAGAAAAGATGATTTTACTAGTGCCTGCAAATTAGCTGGCAGATGGACTGAGAAAAACAGAGGGCAATGATATTCTGTGGCCTTTAAAAAAGCAGGAAAATCAGACCGTGTTGCTACAGAATCTCAGCAAATTCCCTGTCACACTTTCAACGTGAAAATATTAAATCCTAAACAGTTTCTAAAAAGCTTTTAAAGACACTGATTTGGCTGCAGAGGGGGAACTAAAACTGAAAATGAAGGGAAAAACAAGACAAATGTCTGCATGTATTTTGAGAGTCATTCAGGAAGGAAACCTCAGCATGGTACAATGCAAAATTTGGGAGCAACAAAAAGAAGTGGGTGTCAAATGTTCAAGTCGACAAACTGCAGAGACCGAACTACGAGAAGTTTGTGGTAATTACAGCTGCCGATAGCAAGGCTTAGAAGAAGAGAGTCATAGATTCATCTCAGTGCAGGGACACAGAGACAACTGTGTGCCAAGACCTGATTTTTAGAGGTTTTCTTCAATATTATCCAGTCGGGGACATAATAAGGAGAAATCTTGTTGTGGAGCTATTTGACTGATAGTAGATCTTTATTTTGGATGGAGCCTCACGTCATGATTCGGAGGAGTTTTGATGATTTGCAGTGTGCATGCCAGGCTCTGTTTCCCAGGGCCTCTGGGAGTAGCTGGTGGGTGCCTGCCAGCTGGTCCGGAGCCAGCTCAGCAGCCTCCTGCCCGCTCCTGCCCTCTTCCCCGAAGATGCCAGCAAGGAGCAGGCTGCACGCAGGGGAGAAGAGCTCGAGTGGTGCGAGCCTGCTCCTGGCCGCGATCTTGGGCTGCTCTCTCCCTTTCCCCCTGCGCCTTCCCCGTCAATTACAAAGTGTAGCTGTGACAGATCTAAGTCCAGCCACAGAAGAGGAAAGGTCACGGAAAGCTTTGGATTGAATGCGAATATGCACACACGCTGCGTGGCCTGCCACATGATTATGTGCCTCGCTGTGACATAAAGGCTGCGTATCATCAGACTAGCCAGAGATAAGCTGTTACCAAGGGAAATGAATATACCGGGGACCCTTATCTAGGTCTATTAAGCTACCAAATGCAGCAGTGTAATTGGAGGCTTTGCCTGCCCAGATGTTAAGAGCAGAAGGCTGCCTGTAACAAGAGATCTGAGGAGATTGGGGTTAACTAAATAGGGATTTTATTGACAAGCCTTTTAAAATGCTTCATGCCTTCAGCAATTAAACATAACACACACCCTGAGAAGGAACAGGTCTCCTCTGTCTCTCACAGTTGCCTGATTCCGCTTGAATACAATCCTGGGGAGAAGAGAGAGAGAAATTATGTCCTATGTTATTTTATAGTGTTGATATAATTCCCTACCCTGCAAGACCGAGAATGAATAGTAAATCTACCCACTGCTGGCTCAGTCATGGCATCCTCTCAAATGTCCTGCTTTGAATATTGTTGCATCCCTAGAAGAATCTACATTTCTGTCATGGACCGTGTGCATGTAAATGTACAAAAGGAAAAAAATATCTTTGCAAAAAGGCATGTAGACGTATCCAGATAGATTTATTTTACAAATAGCTATGGTCAAGTTTTCCTGCTGTTCTTGAGTTTTGCTTATTTTGTCCACTTACTCACAGTGAATGTAGGATAGCCTCAAATGAAAGCTATAGCTTTGAACTGTCTGCAAACCAGAATTTCCAGCCTGTGTTAAATATTCTGAGATTTTTGTATTTGGTTTAGTCCCAGCTGGAAAATCCTGGTTTTGTTCTAAAAAATATATATATACTTTTGGCCCACTTGCTCATTTAATTCTATAGCTATAATAGATGATGTACACTAAAAGAGATGATGTACACTGTTTTGCTCCACAAGTTTACAATTTTGATCTTTAGATAAAGTGTGTCTTACTGAAAATTTCAGTTAAATCACTATATGTTTTGCCTTTATGGAGTAAGTGTTTTCTGGTTGAAAACCAAGCTGCCAGAGGACTGGCTAAATCTTTCACATGGAAAATATTCTGCTTCATGCTGTCAACAGAGCTACACAAAAACTCTGCAGTGTAAATATGTCTTTTGCTCAGCACCCCTGGAGGCAGGGACATTCAAGGGTAGATACTCCGATACCAGATATTTTTCTTTTCTAGGGAGTCAGTAAGTGCTTGTCGAGCTCTAATTGCTGTGAATGGCTCTGCTGGCAGTTTGTTTCTACTTACTTCTGTTCTTGCACCTCTGAGCTTGCCTGTCTGCTTTTGCTTTTAGGGCCTCGTTTGACCCAGATAGGAAGTGAGCTGGGATCATCGCGAAGCATTTAAAATAATTGGGTATCAACAGCTGGCTTTATGGAAAGCTAACAGTGTAAATCCAGAGAGTTTTTATGATTTCAGTGGGTATTTTTGCTAGCGTATAAAGCAGATCCAAGTAATTTTGTCTGGGAAACAGTTTCCCAACTTATTTCTATAATAATACCTTAGAGTTTTTCATTATAGTGAAAATCTCTGGCAGGTCTGAAGGGAAAAATTACCTCCACTGTTTCCAGACACCCAATATGTTTTCCCTTTGCTTGAATTTATGAGTTTTGGCAAAGATAACTCATGATATGATCGTGTTTCAGGGTAGTGGTTTCTTGTACTGAATCCCAAACCGATGTGTAACTGTTCAGAAGGCTCCTATGTGCCTTTGGTGATGTACACATATGGGACATGACTCTCCAAAATCCTACCAAACTGTTTTCGCCTCCGGTGTATTATTCACTGCATAGTGTATTGAAACAGTTTTTTGAAGTACTTGTTACTTCCCAACTTCTTTCAAAGTTTTTATGGCATAAATTGCAGTCCTAGTTAAAAAAAGCAAGATTTGACTCTTAATGAAAATTCTTTTGTTTGTATTGCTTTGTAAGTAGCTTCAAATATACCTGTTTATTAAGAGCTTTCCTGAAAGATGAGTGCTTTAATCAAGTGACTCCACGAGGTCTAATGCAGAATTCCTCTCAGATGTAAGCATTAGACTGGGACAGAATGGTTATTTCCATCCTGGGAAATTATTCGTTATTTTGACATTTTGTTTTCAAGTAAAACTTTTTTTTTTTTTACTTAGAAATGTTGAAAATCTCTTCTCTTAAACAGAGTTTACTTTCTTCCCATTTTTGCTGCAATGCCTTCAGAGAGTTGTCATTTATATGCCTTGCATTCCCCCGCTGCCCAGCTACCCTACGGCACGTGTGGAGCACCAGGTTACACAGCTGTCATCCTCTGAAGTGCTGTCTCTGGAGGAGAAGCAACCCCAGACTCTACCTGGTACTTGAGATGGAGGAGGCGGGGGTACTCAGCAGGTGAAGTACAGTGCTCTTTGCGACCTTAAACACACCATGCTTGAGCGTACAAACAAAAACCTTCTGACTCATAGTAAGAAGGAATGTGTGGGCGCTTGTGTGTGCACATTACATTCGTGTAAATTGTCCCCGGAAATTAAACATTTTCTGTTACCCAAAAGGAAATCAGTTTTTTTAAGAATGACGCTGGAATTTTCATGAAAAAATTCTGATTTTTCTTGTGGAAACTGCAGTCTCCTCTAGAGTAGACAACAAAAAAATCCCAAACGGCTTTACTAAAGCTATACAAGATGCTGCTTTTACCTTTAGCCAATCTATCTATTACCTTATTCCACTCAGTAGAAACTTCAGTGGCACTGATTAGATAGATATCTCAGACAGAAAAGTACATACTCCATATAGGTTAAGGTGACAGAATCTGACATTGCAAGTGTTTGCATCTTATTTAATTTGTGTCTTTCACATCCCTTAAACTCCAGGAACCTCAGCGGACTTTTTCCTGATGTACAACTGTCTAAGTTCGCCAGGAATCAAGCTAACGTCCTCTGTTTATTCTATAGCTATTTTCATTCAAACATTTTTTAGTTATCAACTAGTATCTCATGCCTGTTTCTTCTGCTGTTACTGAGGGTTGGATGGGAGTTTTCTCTCATGTTGTGTCTTTGTAAATTGGGTCATCTTGTGATACTGAACCACACTGGTTGTCACTGGCTAAGCAGCAGTTTCCTCCTAACCCTCTTCCATGTGTGGTTCTGTTTGATGGGATTGTTATTTACTTTCCAACTACCTTGCAATCTCGGTTTCATCTGCGACTTCAAGCTTTCCTTTGAGTACCACATCAACTACATTGTCAAGGCTTTTTTTTTATCTGTGTAGGAATTCAGCAAAAGCTCAGGTCTTGCTGTCTCAGCAGGATGCAGAGGGTTTGATTTATGTCTGGATAACAGCACAAATTGAATTATTGCAGTAGCTGGCTCACAGCCTCCCGGATTGGCTTCCACAGGGTATTCTGAAGTTTGTGCAAAATTCACTATATGTGCTGCTAAAGAACATACAGTTTAACGTGTCCAGAAATCAGCACGCCACACCTGTACGAGGCACTGAATTATCTTTGAATGTGTCATTGCTTAAACCTAGAAAGTTTTAAATACGCTTCCTTCCCCATGTGCCTGTGTCTTGGACTATCCCAGTGTTTGTATGACGTATGAATGAATTTTATGAGCATAACATACATCATTGAAGAGGGTTGTCTCACAGCCTTCGCTCACTCACTGTCCTTGAGGGAGTCGGACACCACTGGTGTCGTGTTGCTGTTTCCCTCTGGTGCAGAAAGTCTGTTTCCTTTCAGAGTCTGACCTGGGAATCTCCTTTGATGGAGGCTATGTGTTTCAAAGTAATTAAGTTTTTTTGCATTCACCAGTTTTATGACTACTGTTTAGCAACTAAAATAAGCTTTTTGATTTATAATTGCTTAGTTCTGCTGATTGTCAATTGACTAGTGACTGCAGGTGTATTGCTTTGGGCATTCAACTTTGGGTACTTCATTTACAGAAATGTTGGAAATCTTGAAACACAGGTCCGATAAAATGGGACACTGGAAACTTTCAGACACCTTAAGTCACCAGTTCCTTTGAAAGCCTTAACCAGTAAGCCAGAAATTACATTCACAAAGACGTGTTTGACAGGGAGTTGCTAGCTGCAGAAATGCAAGCCTTACCTACCATGCAAGGTAAGGATTTGTAGTTATGCACAGATCAAAGTATTTTTCATCTGCCAAAACTTTGCTAATGCTAATTTGACAATTAAAACTACTTTATTATCTATAAAGAATACTTTATGTGGCACCAAAATTACAGCATCTACTCTTTTGAGTGCAGAATTAACTTTCTGAAATGAGCAATTATATTAGTTAATTCATTTATACATTAAGATTAATTAAAAAATAAATCCTGTAAGTATTTCAGGACTGTGAGATAATTTTTAAAATTATATCCATAGAGGAATAGTACCAACCCTTTAAACGTTCAAAGAAGTCAGGCTTACAGTCAGTACCTTTAAAATTTTTTCACACTGTTCTTCATAGCTAAAAGTTTCTTCTTCAGCAAAGACTCATGCGCAACATTCTTCTTCCTTCCAAATGGTAAATACATACTCCATGTTCTTCCATTTGCATAAAGCAGAGAGCATAGGTGCTTTCTTGAAAAATGCACTATTCAGAATAACCGTTACATCCTGTTGGGATGGGACAAGACTGGAAAGATGCTCGCTGTTTATCCACACGCACTGAATCTCTCCTACCTGCAGAGGATGGGCAAGGCTCACAGTGTTTTAAGGGCAGACTCAGTTAAGGCATAATGGGTATCATGTTGGCCCATCGCATATGCAACAACATCAGGCCTTTCTAAGAAGGATGCTGTGAATGACTTGTCTGCCTGTTAGTGACTATAGGTGTTGCTGATATTTGGGCCAAGGACAGTGTCTCTCACAACTCCATATTGCTGGTCGGGACCAATTTTAGGCCATGGAAAGGGAAGTCCAACACAGCCTGCAGCTTTCTTACCCACCATGTCCCCAGTGGCACTCACAGATGTGTGCTTCTGTTGGAAAGAGTTTTACCCCTTTGCACCTGAATTCAAGATAGTCTTGAAGCAATCGTAATACCCTGTACTTTGATAATGCAATGCAGCCAGAAAAAAAAAATGTTTAAAAATTAAAATAACCAAATACAGTGCTGTAGACAGCACTATTGCTGATCACAATTATATGCCAAATGTTTTTCATTATCAGAGCTAACCTCTGTGCCTGTGAGTTTTGTACCCTAACATGCATGTATTTCCTTAAGTCTTTGACTCTAAATTTGTAATGCTTGCTTTTCAAGATAATTAAAATATCTTTGTAACACTTTTGCCTGTAGCCTTCTGCTGATAGTGTCAACTCTCGTTTTAGCCCTTTTGCACTGACAATTTAGTTAGTATAGTTCTGTGGCTCTGTGCAGACATGCTGTCAGGTCCACCCTCACATGGAAAGCTCAGTTGACACAGGCTCTACAGGAGGGATGCAGATGGGGTGCCCTATAAGCTGGCGCTGTGTCAGCGTACTGATTTGAACATACTTGTTGCACTTAACTCAGTGAGGTGCATTTGAAACTCCTACCTGTAAGCCTCAACTTACCTTGCAGAGATACATGTATTATTAACAACCATAAATGTGTCCAATACTCTTGTAAATCTAGCCTCTGGTATTTATTTCTGTGATGGTCTGCAGTCCTGAGGTGGTAAGTGTAATCAGATGACGTTAATGATATTGTTTGGTGGGCTTTTAGTCAAGTGTGCTCATCATGCTTTGCATGTGCTCAGACAGATGTCTGAGAGAAGGAAATAAGACACTTTCTGAAATGAAAGAACTACTGTGAATTAAAACTGTGTTGACCCAAATCCTTGGATCCAAACATTTCTTAATATGTTTAGTTTAGGGCCCATCTCAAATGAGAGGCAATATCTAAGCCAATATATTTTCCCCCAGTGGAATTCAGGGTTAGTAGAGGTTGCTGAGGTACATACTGTGGATGAACTTTTAATAGTATTCAATAATTTTCTGACCTTGGCTAATGGTGATAACTGTAATTGGATCTCTTGCTGCAGGGTAAACATGGTCTCCTGTAAAGTGACGAGAGAGTTTGTCCTTTCCTGGTACTTACCTTTCACTAAGATCCTGGTACTACACGTAGCTGACTCAGAAGGCGGCTGATTTGATCTCTGTTTTGTCATGTGTGTTCCTATAGAATTAAAAGATAAACATTCAAGAGACAGAATTGGGTTTTTTAATATGTTGGAAATAGAACTAAGTTTAATACTACAACCAGTGTTAAGTTCCTTTTTCTCACATTAAGGTTAAAACTTAGGACACATTTTGGGAGATATCTTAATACATAGAAGTTTGGAGATACAGGTTTCCAATTTCAAAACAGAGATGTACCATATCTGAAAGTAGCAGAAAAAAATCCAATTTTGTTGCAAATAAATAAGAGGAAACCTTCTAACTCTTGTTTTCTTCTTTTGACTGTTCGAGTTAGTAATTTCAGTCCTTTTCTTCCTTTAGGACTGGAGACTAATAGGTATTCTTATCATTGCCTGTTATGCTTATTAAAAATACAAAGTCCTAAGCACAAAACCTGGGCTTTGAACTTGCTCTTATTTTCATTCATATACAGTCATATGTAAAATTTTAGAAAAGTATCAACACCTACAGGCAAGATAGGGAACATACAAACATATGTTTAGAGATAAGCCTGGGGGCAGCCAATGTTTGAGGGACGGTGTGCTAGTGAGGTCCTTCGGTCTGCCGTCTGGAAGTAGGGGATGGAGATCCATGTGGCAGCAAAGACACAAGGGTTACTGATGTCTTAGAAACCATGGAAGCACCTGAGAATGGTCACATAGGTATTAGGGCTTCTTCCCCCAGAAAGGTGGCGGGATCAACAGCTGAACTGAAGTGCATCTACACCAATGCACCCAGCATGGGCAACAAATGGGAGGAGCTGGAAGCCATTGTGCAGCAGGAAAACTATGACATAGTTGCCATCATGGAAACATGGTGGGATGACTCGCACAACTGCAGTGCTGCAATGGATGGCTATAAACTCTTCAGAAGGGATAGACAAGGAAGGAGAGGTGGTGCAGTAGCCCTGTATGTCAGGGCAGTTAGGCAGCAGTCCTGGCTAACCAGGGAGGTCCCACTTGACTGGAATTTAGCAAATGTGATGCCCATCTGCAAGAAGGGCTGCAAGGAGGATTGGAGGAACTACAGGCCTGTCCATTTGACCTCGGTGCTGGGGTAGGTTATGGAGGAGATAATCTTGAGTGCCATCACATGGCACATACAGGACAACCAGGTGATCAGGCCCAGTCAGCATGGGTTTATGAAAGGCAGGTCCTGCTTGACCGACCTGATCTCCTTCTATGACAAGGTGACCTGCTTAGTAGATGAGGGAAAAGCTGTGGGTGTTGTCTACCTAGACTTTAGTAAAACCTCTGACACCATTTCCCACAGCTTTCTCCTGGAGAAACTGGCTGCTCATGGCTTGGACGGGTGTAGTCTTCGCTGGGTAAAAAACTGGCTGGATGGCCGGGCCCAAAGCGTTGTGGTGAATGGAATTAAATCCAGTTGGCAGCCAGTCACGAGTGGTGTTCCCCAGGGCTCAGTTTTGGGCCAGTTCTGTTTAAATATCTTCATCAACGATCTGGATATGGGGATCAAGTGCACCCTCAGTAAGTTTGCAGATGACGCCAAGTTGGGCAGGAGCGTTGATCTGCTCGAGGGTAGGAAGGCTCTACAGAGGGATCTGGACAGGCTGGATCAATGGGCCGAGGCCAGTTGTATGAGGTTCAGCAAGGCCAAGTGCCGGGTCCTGCACTTGGGTCACAGCAACCCCATGCAGCGCTACAGGCTTGGGGAAGAGTGGCTGGAACGGTGCCCAGCAGAAAAGGACCTGGGAGTGTTGGTCGACAGCTGGCTGAATGTGAGCCAGCAGTGTGCCCAGGTGGCCAAGGCGGCCAACAGCATCCTGGCCTGTATCAGAGATAATGTGGCCAGCAGGAGCAGGGAAGTGCTCGTCCTCCTGTACTCGGCACTGGTGAGGCTGCACCTCGAGTCCTGTGTTCAGTTTTGGGCCCCTTACTACAAGAAAGACATTGAGGTGCTGGAGCGTGTCCCAGGAAGAGCAAAGGGTCTAGAGCACAAGTCCTACAAGGAGCAGCTGAGGGAGCTGGGGCTGTTTAGCCTGGAGAAAAGGAGGCTGAGGGGAGACCTCATCGCTCTCTATAACTGCTTGAAGGGAGGTTGTAGTGAGGCGAGTGTTGGCCTCTTCTCCCAAGTAACAAGTGATAGGACAAGAGGAAATGGCCTCAAATTGTGCCAGGGGAGATTTAGGTTGGGTATTAGGAAAAATTTCTTCACCGAAAGGGTTCTCAAGCACTGGAACAGGCTGCCCAGGGAAGTGGTTGAGTTGCCATCCCTGGAGGTATTTAAAAGACGTGTAGATGTGGCACTTAGGGACGTGGTTTAGTGGTGGACTTGGCAGTGCTAGGTTAATGGTTGGACTTGATGATCTTAAAGGTCTTTTCCAACCTAAGTGATTCTATGGTTCTTGATTCTATATACAATATATATGTTTAAAATCACTTTTAATGTGATCTTGGAGCACCAGAAGCAATTGTGACATAAAATATGCAACCTGAACCAGTTCTTGTTTATTTAAAGAGCAGGTTAAATGATATGGTAGGTTAAGACAGGCAGAAGGAGGGGAGGGCAGTTAAGCTTAATGCTAACTGGCACACTTTCTGCCTCGCTAATCTACATATTACAAAAGAACTTTTTTGTCAACTTCCTTTTCAAAATTAGGCTTGCAGCTTGAAGCTTCTATGTAAAGAAGAGACAAGGCCTGATTTCGCCCCCATAAGCTTCAGAGTAAATCAAGAATCATTTTAAGAAAGTCAGTGGACCAAGATGTTATGTGATATAAATCGGCACTGATGATAATCAAGTTATTTCAGTTTATACTAAGTTAGAATCAGCTGCAATTAAGAGCTTAACAGTCAAGTAAGTGTGACTAAAATCAGGTCAACAGACTAGAAACCTGAAATATTTCCTTTTGCTAAAGCTGTTTAAGGACAGGTTTGATGCTGTTCCATGAAGGGCAGGCTGGTGAAGTTTCTACAGATTGATGCTGGTCTGAATAAAGGCAGGAGCCTGGCCCTGTAGCTTTGTGAAATTGCTTTGTTCCCTCAGTGGAAATCTGATCAGCATACTCTTGTCTCTGGTTTTCATGGATCTCTATCATAGAAATAAGTATTGATAGCTTAAGCACTTAAGCCTTTTTTGATGTTTCGAACAGATCGCTTGGCTTGTATAGCAACTTCAGAAATCAAGTGCTCGGTCTAAGTATCCTTCCAGTCATCCTAGGGATTCAGTCTGGGTTCAGATGTCTTATAACCTGTAGGTATTACAAGTCCTCTCCTGTATCAGTCAACTGAAAGCATGAATATTTTCACCCCTTGGCTACAGAGTCCTTGAAACAACTTACGGTGTCTTATCTAAACATCCCTTGCTCAGTCTCTGATGTATGAGTCAGGAGGACGAGTTTCACACAAGATATAAAATGTGTTACACTAAATTTCCCTTTCCTTCAGGCAAAACCTATAAAGAGTAAAAATTACTAATTGCACATTTCCAATTCCCTTTACACTAATGATTAGAAAGCTTTATTTAAAAGAGATTCCCTATATTTTCTTGGAGGGATATTCTCCCTATATTTCTTTCTCATGGAGGACATACGATTTTCAAACACCAACATTTTTGCCACTCTATAGGAGATGAATTCTAAGACCGTGTGTTGCAGCCACTGGGCTTGGCCATCCCTCAGTGTCTGTGCCCCGTCCAGTCCAGAGCCATGGTGCTACTCGCTAGTTTGTCACGGGAGAAAGTAAAAGGTGTCAAGATTAATGGTGCTAAGTGTAATGGTATTTGCTAAGTTGCTACCTGATATTTGTCTGTGTTGGAAGGACACATACCATGTGGGATGGTGCTGGTTTATTTGACCATAAACTCGACCTGACAAAGCCCTGTTTGCATGCAGTTTGCTAGTAAGGCCTTCTCAGACTCCTGAAGGGGAAAAGAGCAGCTCTGTAACTCTCTCTCATCCCACGGACTCCGCAGCGGCAACGAGCATCTACCCAATATCTGTTTTGCTTGTCCAGAGAGCCTGAGAGTTCACAGGGTGGAGCTGGGAGCTAAACAGATGTGATGCTTTCATAAAATATCACGTGTTCTGCGTTGACGGAGGGAGCGTGGCCTGTGGTTCTCGGAGGAATAATACCCTGTCTTTACACTTTCCAAAGTTTATTTCAATAAGACTAAAAAGTAAAGAAATAATGCAACAATGACGTGGTTAACCTGGACAAGCTGTGTTGAATTGAACACGTCAAGGAACTGGTGTTGTTTTGTTGCTCAGTTGGTGTTAAATATTCCCATTGTGCACACAAGATGTGTCAGAACCATGTGGTAAGGAAGGCAATTAGTTGTGCAGAGAAGATAAGCAGTAAGCTGGTGCTCGTTTTGTATACTTAGGGAATAGCAAGGTAATGTAATGTGTGCTACATTTCCACCTACAGTGCTTTTCAGACCCACTAATTTTTGTGTGTTTAGTCTGAAGATTTGCTTAAGAAACAGATTGACTTACAGGCGGCCTGGATTTTATACATTGCATTGGAGAGGGGGTTTGCACAGGTTGAAACAACAAAGCACAAGGCAACACTGAATCCACTGAGCACAAACACGCTCAGTGAACAGCACTCCCTAAGCTTATTTAGCACTGTACACTGCAAAATACACTAAACAAAGAACAAATTGCTGCTCTAAAGAGCTTGCAGACATAAGAACCTGAATCCATATGATACAGTGAATAATCTGTGCCAGATAAGCCTTCTAGCTGAAATGTTCAGAAGAAGTTCTTAATTGGAAGGAGCAAGGGGATGTATGTGGGAGTTATGTGTATATCATTAGCAAGAGAACAAATGTCTCCAGCTTTAACTAATGTTGACTACAATAAATTAAAATAAAAAGGAACAAACTGACACTTGATTTGAAGCTTGAGATGAGTGTTAATTTGAATTTTCTTGCCGCACCTGGCTTGTTTCATAGTCTCAGGATTACTTAATTGGAGTCTTTGTACTTCAATTTTTGTATTTTAAGAAATGTCAGGTTATTACAAGTTCCAGAACAAAATAATGTAAGAAAAATTCCTTTCAAGTCAGATACTGTTAGAATTTGTTATTCTGTGACTTTGAATGGAGTTTGACTCACCCTGCCTAAACATCCCCAGCTCAGCCTCAGCTTTTTTTCTATCTAAGCATTGCCTTCAGCTCTTCCTTCAAACATGTTCCTGCTGATAGGTACCCTGTGCTGCCTTTGAGTGTGCAGCTCTTTCTTGGGGGTGACTTGCTGCCACGAAGTTCAGCTTTTCAAACCACTGCAGAGTGGATGGGGGAGAGGATTTGCTCATCTGTAACTTTTAAATGCAGGTGATTGTCTAAGGAATTCACATACCATGTTCATTTACTGATGCACATCTTTGATGGGAGGAGAGGTAACGAAGGATCCAGGACAGGGAAAGTATGTTTAAATTTGAGCCAAAAGCTTTGACATTACAGTGGTTAGCATAGCATTGCATTAGCATGCTTTGTTGATACTTCTCAAGAGCTTGTGTAGCAGTGCTGCTTAGGCACCCATTGAAATCAGTTTTAAGGAATGCCAGAGAAATTATAAGGTGAATTATGCTCAGTTAAAGTACAAGGACAGACCATTCAGAGTCTGCTTTTTCATATTCCAGTCAGGTAAGAAATTTCATTTTCTAGTGGGAAACAGAATTAACTTCTCTAAGACCTCTTGAAATCTCTTTTTCATTTAAAGTTTGTATTGTCTCTTCCCGATTTAGTGCTTCCGCAAACTGCAGTTCTGCTGTGGGAGGAGAATACAGTATTTAGGGAGAGACCTTAGATTGACTCTTAATTCTTCATGTTTGGGGAGTTTGCATATTGAAATGCTG
The DNA here is from genome assembly GCF_900496995.4 of Aquila chrysaetos chrysaetos. Classification (NCBI taxonomy): domain Eukaryota; kingdom Metazoa; phylum Chordata; class Aves; order Accipitriformes; family Accipitridae; genus Aquila; species Aquila chrysaetos. Next base: position 45,807,533 of record NC_044009.1, on the reverse strand, counting down.
CCACATGTAGTACCCAGCGTTTCTCATCTCAGTCATTCCCCCCACTGGAGCTGGTCTTATCTTTTCACCATAACATATATCACAATGATGGGTGGTTGTGGGTTTAATAAGTCTCATGGCTGCTTTCTCCATAAGTAAACAGAGCAACTTGACTGTAAATAATGTCAAAAAAGTGACCTTTGTCCCTAATCCTGCCATTTTGAAAAAGCATTTTGAGGGATATTTTTAAATACGACATTTCTATACCCTACAGCATCGTCAAATTTACAGTTCACTCCTTGCTTCTGTAAACTTTTAAAGCAATAACATTGGCAGTTCAAGCAAGCAGAGTTATTCAGTTCTGTGCAGATCCTGGGATACAATGAAATTATGATGTCAAGAAGATTCAAGCCTTGCTTTAGTCAACTGAAAATATTGACAGAAAACAAATAAGATCCAGCTTTTTCTAGTGAACCCAAGCATCTTTTTCTCATGAACCCAAGCATCCCTCTTGGATGTGATGATGTGAGTTGAGAACATTGTTTTATCAAATGTTTTATCCAGCTGTAGAATTCCATATAATGCAATTCAAAACACATTCAATATTTCGGTTTCTTGCAATTTTCTATGATGTCCATTGTAGCAAATATTTCTGAGATAAACAAGCAATAAACCTGTCACTGAATGAATTCTGTTTGTTCAAAAACATAATGACTGTCCTTGCTACAAAAGCTGTATCTTCAGCTTCACAAAAGATGAAACTGCAGAGAGAGAAATTGCACTCATAATATGATTCTATAAGCACTTGTACTTTAAACCTAATGTTTTGACAAAGTGTATGTAACAAGTACAATACTTTAGAATAATTTTTCTCTAATGATAAAATAAATAAGTAAATGAACATAGTTTAAAAATTGGAAACTTTTTTCATTTAATTTATTTAATGTATGCATTTAACATATTAATATGTTATAGCTGAATGGAATGCTTGATGGAAATTAGTCTTTGGATTCAAAGTGCCTATAATTAAACCAGAACTGATGAGGTTAAGGGACACTTTTGCCATGTTGTCAATAAGAGCCACTGGAGGGCAAAATGGTTAAAACTGGGTCTAAATCCATCTGGTAGAGGCAATGATGCTTCTTTGCCAGTAATTCCTCTACAGTTTCATGAGTGAAGACTTATTGTATTGCAAATTTTGCCTATCCTCTTAAAAGTTCACAAGATATAAATTAAGGCGGGTTTATTTGGAGGGTGAGCTTTGTTCTGGGGTGCAGAAATAGGATGGGACTGGAACTTTCGACCACTTGAACTGGTTTGCAAGTGGAAGAAGCTACAGAGATGACAGGTTGCCGCAAGCACCACTGACTAAAGCAGGCAATTACATGGACTCCTCACCTGGCACACTCCATGTGAGTTTAAGTGTGCAATAGTTTCATCTGATCAATTGACATGTCCTTACAGCTTCATGTGTGAAAGCAATCAGGAAAAGAAAACAAAATGTCCAGCATCTGTGTGTGGGCTTTCAAACAGGAAACAAATGGCTAATAAACCATTGACCCAAACCAATTCCTGCCAAATGGGCATACACAGAGTGCAGCCAACACATCACGGTATGGATAGAGGAAAGCCACCTTTGTAAAGTTGCAGCATTTCCATACATATAAAGAAAGAACTGCAGTGTATTAAATATCATTAAGTTACAATTTTCTGGACGAGTACAAGCCTGTGAGTTACATGGGAGGCACATTTGATATGGTAGAATGTAACATTTGGTCAAGCAGTTATCATCAAGACCTCTCTGAAAAGAAATGAACTTAGGTATTCACAGGAACCCCCTGAAAAAGCAGGGCTGTCAAAGGAACTACCACTATCATCATAGGCTACTGCAGGAAGCCGGTGGTTGTGGCATGCCTTGGTGGAGGTACAGGCATGGCTTTTGGAAGATTTTGCTGCCCCGGCAGAAAAGGAAAGGTCAGAGCTCTGTGAGGCACTTGTCTTCTTGTGGATGTCCTCACCGCAGCTTTGGGACACACAGGGGTTTGGGGAACGGACTCTCCTGCTGTTCCTGTAGCCAGCAAATGTCCCCAGCCTGGCCACGGTGAAGTGATTCAGAAGAAGCTCCCCAAGCAGGAATTAGGAAAGCTCAGCAAGAGAGATCTCATATTGGGGGTAGCATCTGTTGCAATGGGCTACTGTTCATTTGCTTAAAATGCAGACAACTTACAGCTCATGGTGAATTTTCTTATTTGATAAATTGGCCCAAGTTCTGGACTGTTTAGCATGGACGCTTGTCTATGTACTTGCTTGAAGGAAGGAGATACCGCTGTGTTTTTAACTGTCATTTCTCTCCTGTAAATTTGATGCTATTAGTGTTTTCTTGTTTTTCATTCTCCTGGCTCATTCGCCATTGTTTTATCCCTATAAAATAAGGATAGAAGTAATCCTCGAAGCAAGGTTTATGCAATGTTTTTCTAGTATGATGTTTTTCTAGTATTTGAGATAAAAAAGCCTTGCCAAATTTCTTTCCAAAGACTGTTTTCATTCATTTTCTTTCCCTTCCCTACTGAGGTTTCTAGGCAGTACAGAACTAGAAAGCAGCAGTAAGAAAAGGCAGAGCGTGGTGCATCCCCAGCAACGTTTTGATTTTTTGCTCTTTCTGTAACTGTGAATAACACAGTTTACTTTCTGTTGATGACAAACAGGCAACGTGTGCTACCCTGGAAAACAGATGGGTGTTGGGTCTAGCCTCAGAACTCTGTCTTTGATAAACGCTCCCCTTTAAGTTGCATTTTCTGTTAGACATGGCAACCACATGAAATTCAAATGCAACTTTCAGGCACCATTCTTGCATATTCTATGCATCCCAAATTCCCAAACAATGTCAGGAGTTAAAGTAATTCAGAATATAAAGCTAAATTTGTAGGGCAGCTGGCCTTTGTCTCTGCACGAGGCTAACCCTGATTCAACATTACCAAACTGAGATGCTCCAAGTCATATTAGAGATGCCTAACAACTCTAGTCAGACCTCGTAGCCCTACCAAAGCTGCTTATATGATTGTGGCCATCTGTGAATCGCTGACAGACTTTCTGAGCTCATGGCATAAGTTTGTGCAAACAAATATGAAATAGACTGTAGAAAAAAGTGTATATTAGAAGGTAGATGGTGAAAGGGATTGGCTCAGCTCCTTGGTGAAGGCTCCAGGACTGGGCTGGACTGTGGTTAGCTTTAAGCAGATCTGCTGTATAGCTGGCCAGTAGCTCAGGGCTTCAGGGTGATGGCTCTATCCTTGTAGATACAGCCTGGAAGAGTTGATAAATGAGCAGATAAATGAGGATAAAGGCTTATAAACAAAGTTTGCCAATTTTTATATTTGGGCAGTACAGAGTTAACCTAGCTTTTACTGTCTGGAATGGAGCACCCAACAGATAACCTTACCTCCTTTTAACCTTACTACTACCTCAGTAGTCTCAAGAGCTGCTTTAGCAGGCAGAATCAAGCATCCCTTATTAGTTCTCTCCACTGACTGAATTACGGAATGAAATTCCGTGGCCTTCATTATGCGGGAGGTCAGACTTGAAGATAATGATGGTCCGGCTGCCTATGAAATCTGGTACTTCTGCATTTCTAGAGGGTTAAGGATCAGGAACTGGATTTTGGTGTCATGCCCTGGTATTACCTCTCCTTGTTATTCAGCTCTGTAATGCTATGAAGCCACAATATCACTAGTGTGATTCTTAGAGGCAAAAGAGATTTGCAGCAGTTTATTCTTCTTTGTAAGCAAACAACCAGGCAAGGCGAGATCTGGCATAACTTTTCAAAGATGATGGGCAAAATGGTGGTGAAAAAGAGAAACCAGTAATTAGGGGCTGTTTCCAGTAATGGCTGTCCTTTTACTGTGGCTAATGCTCTGTCTCAGTTTCGTCACTGGTAACTTGAGGCTGATAGTTTATACCTTTCTGAAGTGCTTTGCAGTCTTGTGATGAGAATGCTCTGGAGGACAGGGTATCATTATGGTACGTCACTTTTATTTTATGGGTAGAAGTGACTACCAGTAATTTGACACATGGACAAACTTTCATCATCCCCGGTGGAAGCAGTGCGTGAAGAGTAGCTGGAAGCAGTGTATGAAAAGTAGCAAGGGAAGTTGGGTGAAGGAAAGCAAGGGTAGTTAAAGGAAGAACCAAGGCAGAATTGTTTGACCATCTAATGCAGCAGCCGATTGCCTTGAGCTCCTCTTCTTTCCCTGACTTTGGGGACAGAGGGAAGAGCTGCTGTACTTTTAATAGAAATGTACCAGCTTTAAAATTCCTTTGACCTTTTGGCCGGAGGAAAATGCTGTACTCAAAACATTAATTTAAAACCTAGAATTCCTAAAAAAACGTATGAATAGCAGGTGAATTTTTTTCACCAATGAGAGGGCTGTTTCAAAGAACAAAGATGCTTTTATATTTACTTTGTGTTAAGCTGGTTTGTAGAAAATCTGTCTGTTCCTGTTCTCTCTGGACTAATGCATCAGATTGTGACTTATCTTGTCTGTTTGCATTAATAGCATTGGTTTATGATAAATGTTATAACACAGTGTGACTCATCCGAGTTTTCTCATGCCTTCAGTGCAGGACTGTCACAATGAAACCTTAAAGAATGTGTTTCTTTTGATTCACTACTATATCAGCACTGTGCTGATCCTCCAGTGATTTTTAGAGCTATTTGTTTTATCTTTGCCATGTATTGCATGTACTTTGCTTTTGCTTTTGCTTTTGCTTTTGCTTTTGCTTTTGCTTTTGCTTTTAGAATCCCAATAGAATTTTCAAACTGATCTATCAAAGACAAAGGTGATCTGGTATAAATAAAAGAAAAAAGGAAGAAGAAAAGTAGGATGTCTGAAACATGCCAACTTGTTGCATCATGTTCTTCACACTAGGGCCAAAACTCAAGAGGGGAAGATGGGGAAAATCCACAGTTTGATTTTTAACTACGGATTTTCCAAGACAGAAAAGCATTCCAAAGACGACCTGGGGAACTGTTTTTGAGGACTGTCCCAGCCAGTGCAGACCATGTGATGAGTCTAAGATAGATGCCTTTATCACTTTTTTTTGCATCCAGTACAATAAAAGGAATATCATTCTTTTTTTTCTTTCTGTTGTAAAATGCCAGTTTAAAAATTATGACATTTCTTACTGAAATGTATCACATTTTTATTTTTAAAGGTCTCTTGTTTCCCAGTCCAGCATAGGAAAATTCTAAAATGTTGTGTGCTGAGACATTTCTTGCCAAAATCTATTTGCAGTATTTGCATCCACTGTGGGATATTTTAGGTTGTGCCATTGACACATCACATGAAAATTACATTTTACTAGGAGAACTGGCATAAACAGTGTGAACATATGCTGAAATGGGAGATTTCTTCAAAGAGGAACTATAGGACATGAGTGGGGCGAGCACAGAAACACAAGCTAGGAGCTTATTCTGACACTGACTTTCTAGCTAGTCTTTCCATATCACAGAAATAGTAATACTTAACCCACAAGGATTTGTGAATCATATTTGAATGAAATTGCAATGTATGAATATTGTGCCAGATTTCTATTACCTATTTTGAAGTTGTACATTTTTTATCATTTAAAGTATGCTAAAATTGGTCCAGATCTCCTGCTTGCCTGTTTCATTTTAACCAACGTTGACAGTTAGAGCTGGTAGAAACATTCTGAATTAAAAGTCAGTGCAAAAATAAATCCTAACTTTTTCTGTAAAATAATTCATTTTGTTGATGAACTCCATTTGCAATACACTCTAAGTCTTGTTAAACAAAGATAACAACAGAAGAGAGCTGCACAACATTCAGACACCTGAGGCAGACATTTCTTTATAAAATTCAGGGGCTAGACTGTCCTCTCGTATTCTCTCTGTCCCCTTCACTTTCTGTATGTACACACATACACATAATTATAAATGACACATCATTTTTTGAGGGCACTATTTGGTTCTGAGTTAGGTACAGTGTGTTTGTGGAACTAATGGCTATAATATTTCTTTTTAAATGCTATATTCTGTCTTCTGTTTCTATTTTTTTTTTGCCCTCTAGGTAAGCAAAAACATTTATAGTCAACTGATATCAAGTGAGACATGACTGTAGTGATTGTATAAGGTTGGGAAAACAGAAAACCGAAGTTAAAATTTTTAGATTATCCTCCACTCAGCAGCCAGTGCATGTACTGTTGACAAAAGAAGAAATCACTTTGCAGAAGAAGAGGCATATGGTTTGGTTAAAGGTCTTGTATACATACAAGGTATGCATGAAAGTGGTGAAGGACTTAATTTTACTGGCAAAAATAGTAGTTTTGGCACCAAATCCTTGACATTGTCTCATTCAAAGGGATACCATCGCTCAAAAAGCTTACGGGTTAGACTGGTAATGCTTAAATATTCAATATCTAAGGGTGAAATGAAAATCAAATGAAAGTGTGGTACATGGAGCCACTCTACAGATCTGTTCCTGTGTGTGTTATAAGCTTGATTCTCAACATACTGAGGAAAATATGCAGCACTGTCATTTCTGGTATCCTTCATGGACCATGTGTTACAGTGTGTAGTAAAAGGTCTTTGAAATGACAGACTGGAAAATCCTCTTGCATCCTACAATCTCTGTGCTCTTGTAGGGATGGCATCCCAGGACCGTGGGGATGTATCTCTGTGGATACTGGGTACCCCACATCCCTATGCATCTTTCAGCTGCAAGGAGGGAAGAGATACAGGATGGGGGAAAGGGAAGCAAACCAAGGGAAATCTTGGTCTCTCTGGGACTGGATAGCTTCAGCTGTCATCGTCCTGTGCTACAGTCCCAACATAGTGTACAGCACCCCATCTGTGTTTGGGTGTGCTACCTTTTATATTCATGCAGGCTAGAACAGTGAGTCAAGAGCTGCTGGGACTCAGAAAAGCTGTTTTAGCATTAAGTAATCCTGTTTTCTCAAGTGGGGTTCAGCTCACATGTGGAGGGGATGCCAGGGACTCAGAGGTGCTGTTCCCTGCATGCTTCTCTCTCCTGGTTATGCTGTTTGCTCCAGACACCTGTGGAACTTATCAGTGTAGCTTTGTGAGAGAGGAGCAAAGCACATATAAGAGTAATGAAAAGTTCTTCTTACCGTGGCCCTTGAAGGGAGTGTGGAATCTTATGTGTTTATCTTGACCTGTCCAATTTATGTAACAGAACTTTAAAAACTAGTTTAACATTACTTAGATCACTTTATATTTGTGCTGAAAATGTCTGCAATTGCATTTGATGTATTTATAGGATGTAAATCCATTGAAAACAGCAAAAAGTCTAATTGAGAGAGACGAGTTTTTAATCAAACTTAAATCAATCTAATTTATTTTTTTTCCTCTTTATTATTACCTCCCAACCATCTCCTGAAGGTCCTTTAAAAAGCTTCCTGACGTGCATCCAATAATTTGTAACTCCCATAAAGATCCAATGTCCATTGCTTGGGAACAGAAGGCACTGAGTTAGCAGAAAAATGTAGGCTACCATCTGAGGCTGTACAACTGACAGCCTGATGCCAAGCCAATAGCCCGGGAGTTTAAATCTGGACTAGATACTTCAAGGCCAAAAGAAGTCTTGTTCATGCATGTGTGTGTTACGTACATGCTCTTGCAATGGCATGCTGCCTTTCTCTGTGCTAAGAAGTTGTCCGAGTGATTCACAGGCTCAGGGCAGGAGTCATGATGTTGACTTGTTCTTTGACTGATAAATTCAGTCCCCAAAAAACCTCACAGAAGCCCTTGCACGGGGTTGAAAGCTTTGTAATGGGGTGTATCAGAACTCTTCAGTTTCTTCTCTGTAGTTAAGTAACCTATAGTGGGGTACAACCTCGATGAATAGGAAATTACTGGGGGAAGGATACTGTATGTTAGGGTGAAGCTGTCCCTAGAACCCCAGCTCCTATGGCATTTATGCTCTGTATTAAAAAATATGGTGTCAGCACAGCACACATCTCATTGACTTCCACAAGACACAGCTCACCTTCACCATTCAAATGATCCAAAGCCGTTCCTCTCTTTTTGACTCAATTGGTTTTAGATCTTCTTTCTCAAGGAAATAAAGCAGTCCGAAGATTTTTCATCCCATTCTATTGAAAGGTTCTGCATTTCAGAACCAATTTGTGTAAATACTGTGTCAGGGTATGCCACTCCTAGCTTTGGTCCGGGTTCTTCACTAAAGATCCTTCCCATGTCCCTGAAGAAGGCAGCTATGCTGTGGACTTTTCTGTATCTGATATAAGCTTTATCATTTTTTGTTTTCTGGTACAGAATTGAAAGATAAATGCTGTAAATCTACCTCTTACTGTTTCACTAGGAAATTATTTTGCAAAAAGCTCTTTATTCCCCATGGAAGAGGAATAATGATTTGGTTGGAAAGACGGTTTCAACTTGTAGTTAAAAAAACTTTAAAATTAACTTGTAGTTGAAAAACCATTATTTTTTTATAATTTCTTCTCAACTCTGGATACAGATCCTGAGATCATTGCTCTATTACAACACCATTTTTGCTTGGAAGATGTTAAGCAGTTGAAGATTCAAACTCTATATTGTATAGCTGTCATGTTGGCGTTGATAAAGAGCTATAAGAAGGCAAAATTTGTTTTCCAAACAGATTTTTCTCTCTTAGATTTCTTTTCAATCAAGCCTACAATTTCATAAGTTTATCAAATGAATACAAACTATCTGCTAGTTACTCTCTTTCCTGTGGAGTTTGATTCTTAGGAAATGTTATGTCAAATAGTATCTTCTGGAGTATCATTTTTACAAAAGAATAACTTCACTGTTGAATTAGTGAACCTTGGACTCTGAGAACATACAGTTAAAGATTCAATTCTATAGAAACCTCCTACTTCAAAAGATAATTGTCACAAAGCTTCCCTGTAATAATGGGTGATATGCAGGTTTCATGGTATGATCACAGTTCTAGAAATATGCAATATCAAGGGACAGAAAAATTATTAGATGTTAACACCACCATGGTATTGTATTATCTGCATTGCCAGGTTTGCAGACCTGGTAATCCAGACCTGCACAGATGACCTTGTCCCCAAAACTGGGGGATGCTAGCTGTGTGCCTGCCTCACCATGAAAAGGTTGTGCTTTTCCTTTTCCTCCTACACCCCAGTGCTGCACCCAGGCGGAGCTCTGCCAGGGATGAGATCTGTCAGTTCTGGAAGAGGCAATGAAGAGGCCTTTCCTCCAGGTGGCCGAAGAAGAGGATATACTCTGACTCAAATACTGTGATAACCAGCACGGGGAAATTTTATTCAGGGGTAGGACCCTGCCTTCCTTTCGTATCATAAGATCACAGAGGCTAGGGAACACAAACCGAGTGTGTCTTGCCCTGCTTACAGTCCTCTAAAGCCCCACTGATCCCTTCCCCAAAATGCCTAATGGAATTTCAATATTCAATAATATTTTTATACTTTTGCTATTAAAGGCTTCTTCCTCTGGAACAATAGTTGTTTCTGTTTCCTTGAATTGCTGTTTAAGTCTTGCCTGCTCATCTTCCTAAACATTGATCTGGCTAGCAGCTTAGAAACCAGGAGGATTTTCATGGTTTGTGAGGCTGTAGAAGAGTCCGTGCTCAAAATTAGTAATCTTGGGCATAATTTCTTTCTGCTATCTGGGAGGACGGGTTCTGTGCAGAAATACTTGAGGCCTCTGAGCGGCCCATCGCATATGCCAGTGTTACATATACACGGACAGTAACTGATGTTCTAATTTTAGAAGAGGCTGTCAAAAAACATGTTAAAGCTGTATTACTCTCAGAGGCAGGGAATCAGACTTCAGCTAGAAGTCTGGAGCAAGCTGAGCTGTAGACTTCACCCTTCTGTGGCTTTCAGTGAACTCCCACTGAGGTTTTCATCACCTTCTCGTGTTTCTGCTGCCTGGGTGAGAGGAGAGGAAAAATATTGTTATAGAATAATGCACTGTAATTCTTAAAGGAGAAATTTTGCTTTAGGGCAGGGTATGAGATAATCAATAGGTTTAATATATAGTTTTCCAGATGATATGTAGAGTTTCTGGGCTTGTGTTTGTAAATCAGCAAAGAACTTGTGTGAGGAAGCCTGTTTGTTTAGGAATTGTGTGTTTGATGAGTAAAATGCAGAAAAGCTGGAAAGTCCTCTTTTTTTTTCCATTGTATATGACTTTCAGGATGAGCAAGTTTTACCCACATCAGTTATTTAAAAGAAAGGCGATGATAATTTTATTTATAGCCCGAATGGATGAATGTTGTAAATAAGGCAAGATTTGAGGCACGAAGCAAAATGTTTCATTCAGTTGGTATTATGAAAAACAAATAGCTTATTAGGAAGAAGTTGTTACAGGAGGCTACCTTTAAAAAGAAAACGAAATTGCAAAAGCTTATAATACCTTTTCAGCTGAAGTGACTGCTGGTAAGAACGAATCAAGCAATAGCCGGGAATTCACAGACCCATGGCAGAAGCAATTTCAGAGTCAAGTTGCAAAAAAATCAAAACGGAAACGTATATTAGTTTTATCCATTTTATACAGGAAAAAAAGTAATCATTGAGGATATGTACATCATCTGTTACACTGACCTGCCAATACAATAGTTGCAAATGATGGGAGTTGTTTCTGGTGAACCATTTACTCAGAGCAAGGACAGTAACTGCAATATTTCTGTGGTTCATGACCTCTGAATACTCCTCTGCTGACATTATTGGGATCTATTTTTCACTGTAGCTTAGCAGTTCTTATTTCACATGAATTGAGTTGCTCTTATATTTTTAATGTACCCTTTTACTCCTCTTGTTTAAAACCATATACAATAATTTCTTTGTAAATAGATTCAAAGCAGGAAAGCAGATGATTTCTGAGCAACTTGAAGTATTGATTTAGAAAATGGCTGGCACAACCACAGCTTGAGCCTGTGGTTCTGCAAGTGGCCAGAAAGGCAAGAAACACTGACACCAGTTGAGAAAGAGAGTTTGTTTGTTGTTCTGCCTGGTATCCTGTAAGTCATGGCAGTATATTTCAGAAATATTGCCCAGAAGCTGATAAGCTTGAAAGCCCAGTGTTAAAAGTGACCTTTCCCATGCAATTCTATACGAATGAAAAGAGCTGAGTATTTTAATGGGACGTGTTGTGGGTACAAACTGTTTGTGGGTTTACTTGCCGTGAAGAACATCTCAAGCATCTTTGTCCAAATGAATAAATTATCAACTCTTGGCACATCATAATTATTTTAAAAAAAAATTGGCAAGTAAAATTTTTATGGTTCTATGGACACTTCAAAAATTTACGAGCATTTCAAATGCCTTTAATTATCGCTGTAATTTTTTGAATGTTGTAAATAAGGCAAGATCTGAGGCACAAAGCAAAGTCCTGGGACCTCAGCTGGTCTCGTGTCTGCAGGATCAGACTCCTAAGTCTGACTGCTGCAAAACCAGGAAAACATAGTATTCTTCAGCCTTTCACCCCAATTTCAGATCAGTGTCTCCTAAATGTTTGTGTGTTATGGTTTAAAAAAATAATAAATAAGATTGATAATATAATTCTTGGACTCACTGCAGACTCTTCCTCCCTTTAGTTGTTAGGAAAATATTTTCTCTAACTGATCATGTTGTAAAATGTGTTATTTCAAACCACAGATATTGACAATTATTATAAATCAAGCTGAACAGGGATAATTAAAATTTAATTTTAATTTTGTCAAGGTCTTTGGAAGCACACCCTTAGGGCCAACTGTGTCTAGGTTGTGGCTTGTTTCCAGCTGACTTTGGGCCAAAAGCTGACGTTGTTGTTCAGCCCCCTTTTGAAAACATTTCCCAGGCACTTCAGAGGGTGAGTGCCTGTTAAACTGAATAAGAATTGAATAGAGTTTCCAGAATTCATCCTTAAATATAGGTTGTGGGAAGAAATGGTTCTAAGAATTGAGATAATTTTAACCCATGTTGCTTTCTAATTGCTTCTGATGTTCTTTCCACTCCTGACGAGTTCAGTACCTAGCATTGCTACCATGTATTTTCTGACAGCCCAACTGAGAACGGTAGAACATCAAGGAAATAATATGACTCTAGTTTTTTTTCACTGGGTTTGACATGTGCATCAACTTGGCTGTCATGTGGAAAATAGTGAGGCTGTATTTTGAGAGCAGGCTTGCATCCTTGAATTTGCCATATACTTCTTCAGGTAGCTTGCTGAACCTCTTAGTCACTTCTCTGAGACAACGCTGCACTTCACTGCCACTTCTTGTCCCGCTGTTCAGACTGAATAGACACAGCTCTTTCATATACCCTTGTGTGAGTGTTTCGCTTAAAACCACACGTGGTGTATGAGGACAGTTGTGTATAACTAATAAACTGATGCAGTGGTACCATGAACTTGTGCTAAGCTGTTAGTGTAGCTTTTGCACTTTCTTTCTGAGCAATGTGGTTTGCAAAATGTCAAATGTTCTTGAAATGCATGTGAGAATGTACATTTATAGCAAATACCGAAAATCTATGAGTTGAATGCTGTTTCTGTAGGCTTTCCCTCTACAAAATCTTATATATGTTTCACTTCTTACTCATTGTGCCTTTTCTCATTGACATCAGCCAGCCTATTTGCAGCATATAAAAAAGCATGTGCTTCAGTCTGCAAGTTCAAGGCTTTAGTGACTCTTGCATAGCTGTACAGATAATATTCTGAACAGGATTGGCTCTGGGTCAAAGAATACACAAAGTAATTCATTGTAAGCTAAGACCTAAGCTGATGCAGCCCCCAGCTAGTGTAGGTAGATGCGTATGTAGTTACTGAAGTAATTTATTTGTGAAAATAAAAAAACCCAAACCCAAACCCAATCCCAAACCCTTGCCTGCTTTCAGCTTTATGTTTACTCTTAGCTACCTCAAGGGCTGATGTAAATTTTCAGCATGAATTTGCTTAGCAACTCTTACGAGATATAAGTAAATGGTTATTATTATTATTCCTTTTAATATGGGCACAATCTTGCAATTCTGTCAGAAGAAATTCTGCAAGCAGAGCAGCGAGACAATGACCTGTAACTTTCAATGGGTCACGAGCAACAATATGTAGCAAGTCATGTCTTAGTTCTTCTTTTCTTTACTTTCCTTTTGGTTATCTTATAACTATTGATGATATACAGTCAAAAAGCCAGGGATTGCTTCAGTGAGAATATCAGGACATACCTGTCAGTAATTCTAATGCCCACTCTGTGATTTTGGTGGAAAAAAGCAACAGCCCAAGAAACCAAAATAAACCCCTCAAAATTCTTAGAACATTGCTTGCTTTCTGCTTTTGAATGTCTGAAAGCAACTAAGAGATCATTGGATGCATTTATTGCTCAGGTATGTTCCACAGCTGTATTTTAATTTTAAAAAATTATGATTGCTATAGGGATTGGTGATTAGATAAAAGTATTCAATATATTCAGCATAGTCAGATGGGAACTAAGTGCTACTGTTCACGAATGAGGCATTATAGTTACTATAGATAGTTTAATGAAAATGTCAGCTCAATATTCAGTAGCAGTCAAGAAAGGAAATTGAATTTAGGAATTATTGGAGAAGAAATTGAGACCAGAACTGTCTGAAAGTGTCCCATGAATGTATGACAATATGCTTGCCATGCTCTTACATTCTCCCTTTGTCATCTTCTGCTGGCCACTTTCAGAACCCTTGATCTGACCCAGTTTGGCTGTCCTTTCCTTTTCTGATACTTGAAATTCAGACTGTGTTTTGTCATAAATCACATTGCTGTACAGTGTTTTTATCATATGGTGTAAGATTTCCTCTGGTTCTTTTCTTCTTGCTCTGTTAAAAAAAAAGATAAATCAAGCAGTGCTAAATGTAAGGAAGAAAGCTTGTTGAAAACTTATTCCTGAATATCCTGTAGCGATTCTGGAAAAGGAAAAACATATCTGAACTAGAAGGTAATTTTACTCTTGTGATCAGCCCAACAGAGGTCAATGAAACTTTTCCAGTGTGTAATGTCTGGCAGTTGCTTGGATGTCTGCAGCTGCATAGTAGCTTGTAGAATGCTTTTCAATTATTCTAATAGATAGTATTATATGCTGTTTAAATGAATTTATGCACATTTTGTAGGCAGCAAATATATGATTTAACTGGAAAGTCATCTTGTAGCGATAAGAAATCTTTATACCTTGCATGTGGATATTAGTACAATACAAAAGATACTCTAAAGCAGCTGCTGAATTGGTTTCTTACACCCTGACTCTCCTCCTGCCCGCAGTCACGATCCATACAGCAGAATGTTTGAGAATGTGTTTGGTAGGATGGGGTCAAACAAATTGCCCTGAGAAGATTAAAACCTTAATTATTTTGATTAAAGATGATGATTAATTCTACCAGGACTCCTATTGTGTTTATTAACTGTGATAAAATATCACGTGGGATTACGAACCGGTGGCTACTTCCGGTTCTGAACAGAAAGTAACAACTGAATACATATTTGAAGATTAATTTCATTAATAAAATCTGTCACCAGTTAAGACATTAATGGGATAGGACAGTATCTGTGAAATCAGTGTGATACAAGATTACTTATCCTACATTGATAACTGTGCTTGTAACCTAAGAACTTTGTCAGCAGAATTGGCAACTTTAATTACATTGGCATGGCCATTAGAGTATTTGAGTGTCAGATGATTAGAATTGATGAACCTTGGTTAATGAAAAGCCCTAAAGGTTAGTCAGTCGTATTTATATAATTGAAGACAATCTCAATTAACTGATAAGGGTTCTTTTATTTTTTAATTTTATTTTATTACACAGTTAAAGATAAAAGTTAGATTTCACTTTGTGTTCCATCCAGTTAAGAGGTTTATTTAGATGGGATTAGTGAATTAGTGAATTTGACAGTGTTTTTCACTCCCTCAGTCACCTACTATAGGAAGTCTGATTATGCCCTTGTTTATGCCCTGCATCACCCCATGGACTTCTCTGGCTTGATGCAACTGTAAATGAAGGAGGAATATGGCTTCGTAATAAGAATGACAAATGCCATATTAGTTCCATAGCTAAACTGGTTGCCAAAGCATGCTGGTGTTTCAGGCGTTTCATTGAGTTACCTGCTGTTACAGAAGCGGCAGACATAAGACAGTAATTTTAGCAATTAAGATGGTCTGTATGTGAAGTGATTCATAATATGCTTGTTTGTATCTCATCAAAGCAGATAGTGGGTGTTATTATCTATGAATGCTAAATACAGTGATTAATTACACCGACGTACAAGAAAACAAGATAACTTGGATTTTTATGATAAGAAAATGCTGATTCCCTTTGTCACTATAATAAATGGTTCTGTCTTCCCTTGGTTGCCTGTTTAGATGCATTGAGATAATACTAATTACTTTATAATTAGCTATGTGTACAAATGAATATAGCCCAACAAATGCATATATTTCAAAGCATCTCTTTTCAGTCCACTGGGAGCAGGAATTTGGGGCTATTAATCTAGATTCATAGTGAAAGAATAGAGAACCTAATACTTTTCCTATGGTGCCAGGACTCCTGGCATATAATCTAAGCCCCTGAATACTGGAAAAACACTGTCAGGTTAGAGACAGTTCAGAAAAAATGTAAGCCACCTACTGTCTTTCATTAAGCCACTTAGAAGTGTGAAGCTTTAACCACGGAGAGTTGAATCTGAAATGCAGAGTCCAATAATACCGGATACTCGTGCCAGGCTGGCAGGAGGCCACTCCGAGGACCATTTGGGAAATCAGGGCCCATCAGGCTTCCCTGGACCTGCACTTTCACAATCAAAATTGCACGTGGTTTAGGTAATTCATGATGCCATTGTACAAGGTTGTGCAAGTTCTGCAGAGCTGGATGGGACACTTGCATGGCTAAATTACCTAGACAGGAAAAATGACTAACTTCTCTCTACTAAAGAGATTATGGGCCTGGTTAAATTTTAACTCTGTTAGTATGCGGGCCCCAGAAAGTGTTATTTTATATCCCATTTCCCTACAGGTACCTCTCGGACTGGCTGTTGAGATGCCAGCAGCCTTTGCCACATGGTGGGGAGAGAAGCAGCCTGTGCTGTGCCCGCCATGGTGCCACACAAAGCCTACGCCATACAGAGAGGCTTTTTGCAGCTGCAGTTTTACATACTCATTAACCACGTAATCTTTAATTTTATCCACTGTCTAGTTTCTTTAATAGGAATATGTACTTGAGCTGGTCTTTGGAAAGAATGAAGTTAATGCTGTTCTTATGCATAATTGTGTTTATCCATGGGAAGCACTTTAGTTTATATTCTTGTGGCCAGATATGAATTGGCTTGCTTTTTATCAGTACGTGGTCTGTGGAGGCGAATGTTTCTCAAGAAAGTGGACACTTCAGAATTTCATTCTCTATTTGAGGGCAACTGTCTCCAGATCTCATGCACATCAGTTTGAAATATGTCTGAATTAATGCCTATCTTAATAGGCATTAAAACCTTAATTTTGGTTTTATGTCTATGAAACTGAGGGGAAAAAGAAAGCAGCACCCCAAACAGCAAATAGGGTATTTTGGCATGCATGTCATGTGAGCATGTTCTGCAAACTATGTCATGCCTCTACTGAAGACTATCTTTTTACAAAATATTTGTTTTAAAAGAAGGAAAAATATACAAATGAAGTCTATTAGCAAGGCAAATAGCTACCAAATGCATGCTATGCATTTATATAAAATATATATGTATAAATTTACCATAATATACTTGCATTTGCAATAACAAATAAAGTGGCCTGGAAGATGACTGAAAATAGAACGATATGATTAGGGGAGTTAAACCCTGATTTTTAGATGCACTAAAAAATGTAGCGTATGCTCATTTATGTGCAAATGTAATGGAAAAATGCTGCAGGTAAAGTGGCGAAAGCCTAAACAAAATAAACACTTAATTTTCTTTTATTGTACTTTGTGACTATTAATAATATTACGGTACTAAGGCAGAAGCATTAAACTAAGCAGGGGAGCAATAAATGTTCCTAGACTGTGCAATGCTGTTGATATTAGTGGCTAATAGCTCCAGAGTTCACATAAAATGCAGATTGAAGTACAAAGAAGATGTTTAGTGGAGTCAGCAGTGGCAGTGAACTGTTTACAGGTGAAACTAATAACCAGAGGGCAGACACAGCAGGGGCATTTTCTGCAAAAGATATCTAAAATGAACTTTTCGAAGCACTTAATCAGACTGTCTCTGTCCTCAGGGAAGAGATTTTATAATCCCAGTTTATTTCTCTTCAAAACTAGCTTCTGAAATCATTAATTATAATGTGCCGTGTTTCCATTTATAAATATCATGAAAAATGCAAGGACTACAGCGTGAGTTGATATAAAAAAAGTCCACATTGATTTAAGAACATCATGCTGAAGTTATGAGAGATGACTTGATACCACACTGTTGGGTACATGAATGAGAAACTGGATTTGGGCTTAATGAACCGTAATTAAGTTCACTCACTGTGACATACAGAAGAATGTAATACTCGGCAGTAGTCATACTCTGTTTTGTTTTGCCTTACAAATCTGGACACAAACTGTTTCCCACATCTTCATCTGAGAGACCGTAAAGAAAATACTGACTGCAGAAGAAATAAATAGCCATATATTTAATTGAGGAAAGAAGATCTCCTCCTCTCCTGTGCCCTCCATGCTGAATGGCAGGGGGCAATAAAAGTACAAAACTGACATAGCATTAGAAGATACTCATCTTAACAGTGATGCACTTTACCAGTGTCAGGAGAATAACTAAAAAGAAAATAGGCGCAAAATTATATTAATATGGAATATGATCATTCAAATCACAAAGTAAAAAACAGTTGGAGAAAATTTTCTTTTCTGAAGTGTTTTTATCCAAAACAGGATATCATTCTTTTTTTTTGATATTTTATTGAACAATATAATCTGTACTTACTAGCCAAATAGAGAGAGAAAGTATCATTCTTTTGCCTGACTTTGATCAGCATATACATTTCTTTAGGTTTTTCCTCCTTGATTTGATTTATGATTGGAATAGTATGATAGGTTACCTGAGTCATTAAAATATCTTGTTAGTGTGCACAGTTGCACAGTAGATAAGTACTGATTAGTGCATCTTTCTAAATGTATAGTTCTCCAAGACAAACAACATAGTTTAGGGACTGGACTACTAGCAATAATTAAAAACACAATGAGGCAAACCAGATAAATTGTACAGATTATTTATGCTCCTACCCAGTTCTGCAATGAGCTGCCCTGTTGGGTTTCTCAATGCAAGAAGAAAGCACAAGCTCAAAGAGGCGATTTCTTCTGTGAACAAAGAGCTGGGATGCAATTATCCTCTTAAGTATCTTTGTCTTCATATACATATATCTAGGAAAAATAGGGAAAAGACAGCTGGTAGGACTTGGCATATCATTTAACTCAAGGGCTAATTAATGTGGCTTTACCCAGAATTAGAAATGGATAGAAGTCTGTTACTAAATAAATTGGTTAAATTTGAACATATTAAAAGATGTCAGGCTTCTACTTTCTGCCGTGACATCCAACCTTGTGCTAAAACTGCACAGCTTGTCTCCAGAAGAGAATCTCAGCATTAACTTGTCAGCAGTCTGAGAGTCTTCCTTCCAACAGGAGCAGTCTCACTGGAAGTCCTGAGGATCTTCGTCAGTACGCAAGGCTGAGCCACCGTAGCAGACTGTCAGCATAGATGATGATGGTCACCCAATATGAGACAGTGAAATGTGTGAACTTGACTGGAACACAGCTTTCTCTAAGCTGGTCAGAGAGTGCAATAGAGGTCAATTCGTTTTTTCTTCAGTAATCTATTATCATCGAATCATAGAATCTATTAGCCACGTTAGAGGTAAAGCCCACTATTTAAAGTCTGTCAGAGGGAGAGACTCATTTTCCTATCTGCTCGCTCAGTCAGATCGTCTCTCTCTTTGTGGTCCTTCACTAGCTCACCTTTCCCTAAATGCATTTTAAGGAAATTTCCCTCTCAAGGCCTCTTGTGAAGAGTTGACTTGGCTCTCTGGCCCGCCATTAGCGTAAAGTTTAACTCCCCGCTCTGCTTGGAGAGGTATTGAAAGGCATTTGTACTACTTCCCAGGTCTTCCTCATGCTTCAGAAAAAATACTCCATCAATAGCAAGAAGATACTTCACCGCTCTCCTTCAAAAGCCTTTAAAACACGTCTTTATTGACCCATGTATTGAAAAAAATGGTTAGGGTGGCTCCTATTCTGAAACCCCTGCTTATTCTCTTGCCCCAAATCCACAGTTTACACAGCATCAAACCAGCAAGGGTTCTGGATAATAAGTGGGTCTTCTAGAACCTAAGATAGCATAAGGAATTAATAGTGATTTCATACAGCAGAAATGGAAACAAGATTCTTGATGGTGGGGGGGAAGGTTTCCCTTCACTTTCAAGATCTGGATCATTATCCTTTGGAGATGAAAATTCATCCGAGTGATAAGTATTTAGTGTTTCCTCAGTGACAGAAGATTCTCCTCCCTGCCTTTCAGAAGTAGCTGGCTGTCATTAGTTTACCTCGTGGTACAACTGCAGTCCATTAAGTTTTTACAGCAGGATGGCAAATAGCATTTCTGAGCTCCGTTACATGTTCTGGCAAAGTTCAGTTGCCTGGAAACTGCTTGTGAATTTGGGTCAAATTTTCCTTCTCATTTCGGAAAAAAAAAGCAAGACAGCAAAAGAGCTCTATTATCCAGGGAGAAGGAGATGATTTTGTCCTGCTTTTATAAGCTTCAGTTCTCTCCTCTGCCTTGAGAGCATGGTAGCCTCTGAGCGATAGGTCATTACGTTGCACGTGGCATTCACAGTCCCTTCTGTTGACTCACTTCTACTTTGTGTAAATAATTGACTGTCCACTGGTACAGGAATAGGAATCTAAATGTCCCACTACAGAACAAGAAAATCTTTCTGGCTAATTAAATATTCTGTGCAAAATGGGGAAGCTTGAACACAAAGGGAGGGAGAAACCCATTCAAGAATCACTTATCTGAGGCTTAATCAAATGATCAGTTCCAGTGGCATCTCTTCAGTTCATCATTTTTGTCCAAATCACACTTTGGTCCCAAGCATGGGATGTCTCCAGCATTCCGGGTCTTATGCTTTCTATTATTTTTTTCTCAGGGTGTTGAAATGAATTTCTGGTCTCGCTGTCTGGAGAAATGAGATGCTGACAGTGGTAGGCTGCTGCAATGCACTGTCACACCAGTACAAGAACCTGAGTGAAATGTAATATTCAGTGAATATTCAACTGAAAAAGCAAGTTAGGCTTGGTCAACGCTGTACTAAAAGACTGAACACACCTTCAGATCCCAGAACATGTTGTATCTGAATAAACTGAACACTGTTTGGCACGGTATAGCTCAGGATTTCCAACTGTGTCAGTCTTAAAGGAGCCTGTAAGCTTTTGAAATAGCAGCCTATTTACCACCACATACAAGCCATCTCTTTGTCTAGGTCATTCACTCAGATTATTGAAATGATACTTTATGAGCAATGGCTTGACTCTATAGTTATTTATGTTCTTAAGCCACAATCCATCTGGTATGCTGCATTTTGTACCTTTATTTTTTAAATGTCTTCTTATCCTTGTTACGTGATAGCACTTGAATTGCAGGTTGTATTCATAAAAACAGGAAGCATTTAAAGAACATTGGCACTTAATACATTGCAGGTTACAGGTTTTGATTTTAAGCCAAACTGTTGTTGGTTTTGGCAAGTGTATTTTCCTCTGAACCTGATGCATTTGAAATATTGAAGCAGTGGAATTAACTATGTGGTTCCTGCTCAAGAGACTTATTCTGCTGGATCACCTGTCTAAATGTTGTCCTTTCTTTTTAATCTCATTAATGATGCAGGACTCTCATGCACAGGTCAAGAGGTGACTTGGTCCTCTTTTGCCCTCAGCAGTGCACACTGAATTTGTGTAGAATCAAACGGGAACTCCATGCTGGAATGTAGATATTAATACAACATTTCAAACAATGACACAAATACTGCTAACTTTAATGCATCTGGGAGGGAGAATCAGGCAGTGGTGCTTCTAGAGCTCATCATGCCCTGGTACTCAGGTAAAGGATTCATGTCTGTTTCATCACCATTTTCCACCATCATTTTGATTCTTTTGACTACCAGCACAATGAATCTGATTTCAGAGCTGACAAATATGTATGTGTTTGCATGAGGGACAAATGCTACAGTTAAAAATTTTCCGGCAATTGTTTTGTTAGTATTTGAAAGAGAACAGAGTGGTGTTCTTTCCTGCAGGATTGTTGGCTCAAAGACTTAAAAATAATAAAATACGTTTTCCTCAATGACATAGGCAAATGTGACATCAGATTAAATAATTGGCTATGCAATTACCCTTACAGTACTTCTGATTATGAACCTGCACTTAGTCAAAACTTATGTCCTAAGCAACTTGCTAGTGCATTCATTTCAAAGTCCTCTTGAGGACAAAGTTTTGAACATCTTTGATCAACTACAGAAAGAGAAAAATTGGTTATCTGTTTTATATAATATATGAAGCCCAGCAGTGTAGAAAATTTGGAGTAATTTGCTGCTTCTTTTGCTTATGTATTCATCTTGAGTCTTGTGGCATCTCTGATTCCACGTGCCTGGTGCAGCACTTAGGATTTACAGGTACATAGCTGTGTTTGAAAGTTAGCACAAGTGTGCTTTATTATTTATTATTAGATATAGTTTCTGTTGGATATATCTCAGAACTGAAAATAGGTAGGAATGGAGACCGAAGCTGTGAGATATGACTGTGGTGTTTAAGTGAAGTTCATCCCATGGTGAAGATGAGAGGTACAATGTCCGTGAACCACTTACACCCTGCTGATATTCAGGTCTGAGGACAGAAGGGAGAATTTAAACACTTTCCTGCTGGCTTTTGTTAACATTGAATTTCTCACAGCTGTGGACTCTATGCTGAACATGTTCATCATTTGGTTCACAGCTTCTCTTTCTACAGACGTTTCTCATAACACCATGCTGCAAAGAAAAGAACTGAGGGGTTAAGCATCAAAGCAGTGGAGTAGAGGAGGAGGAGGAAAGAAGTCATGTTGGAAATTATAGACGACGGGACTCTGGAAGAATGAAATGTAGCAGATTATTTATAGTTACGCAAAACTGGAAGTCAAATACAGCCAGGAATCCACTGTCATTGGCAAGAGAAACAGGACCTGACCCTGCACGAGTAGAGCACAGGATCCCATCACTGAATTAATTCAAGTTGCTAGAATGTGGGCTGGCTGCTAAGCCTTCTTTTAATTTTGCTCTTGGCTCTTCTGATGTCTTATGAGTCACAAGTCTTTTACTGGCCTTGTTTTACAGCTCTGAGAGCAAGGGAGTGACAGTGTTTACCTATCTCATATGGAAAATGTGAAGGCTTAATTAATGTTTGTAAAGACTTGGTGGATCATCCACCAGAAACTTTACATCTGTGCTGTGTTATTCTTATCCATTGCATAAAGTTCTCCCTCAACCTTTGCTCACCTTCTAATGACCTTTTAAAACTGAGCAAATATTACTGAAGATGGCTCAGGGTTTTGTTTAATATGGATTACATATTTTTCAGGGCCGGTGATGTGAGGACATATGTCACTTATGGGCCCAATAAACTTGCATTATGGTGCTTTCATAACAAGTACCATAAGTTGCCCAGCCCTGCATGAATTGCAGGACAGCACTTTGAAATGAGGATACAAACTTCAGGAAGCGCAAACCTATGAATCTGGGCTCACAGTGTACAAGGTGAACTCTGAATGCCATGAATGAGAAACAAAAGATATTTATTCAATTCTTTATGCATCAAGGCTAAGAGTGTTTTTCCCAAAGTGTAATAGAAAACAGGAAATTCTCATTGATGGGAAGAAATATCTCTAATTGACATTACTGATGTCTTGTGGAATGACTCGAATTATTTATGATGGTAAAATCATTGTTTATACTGTACTCACAAAATGGAGGCAAGGAAGGAAATATGGAGAACAGTGCTCTGTATTAGACACAATTACCATCTATTTTTAGGGGTATTCTTAAAACTCAGAAACACAAGGTCTTTACATGTAATCTATATTTATATATCCATGTGTATGGCTCAATGCACTAATTAGCAAAGCTCAGGAAGTGGTGCCAGCAGAGATAGGGATAGAGGGAAGTGAAAGATGAATGTCTGACAAACCTAAAAATAGAGTGAGTTACTCTCTATACACTTGTTGGTACAGTACAGAAAGGAAAATTGTGCTTTTCTGCGGCACCTCTACTTGGGATACACATTCTGGGTATTTGTGGCATCCAATATTGTACCACAGGATTTTCTAAAAATCATAAAATATAATTTTCTAACATCCAAATATCCCCCTTCCCCAGCGTGAAGTGTGTCGATTTTGGATGTCACTGTGCTGGCTAAAGATGAATTAATCAGTGGACTGGAAGTTGGCGTTTGCCCACAGACCAGTGACCAGAACCTAATTACATTCAGTGTGCGTAAAGCGAGGCCAGTGCCAAGCCTGCATCACGTCAGTGCATCTGAAAATTGTATCTCTTGTGTATGCTGGAGTGTGAAAGTCTTTTGTTACTGAGAAAAGCTGCCTAAACAAGCGGAGGGCAGGGCTGGTTAAACTCAGCGGAGAAATCTTCAGACAATGAAATTAAGCTCTTTCCAAGTGTTGTTTTTTGTTCTGGCCTTACCCAGTCATTCCCCTTGACTGATCAGCTAAAACCACTGGATTTGTGATCTGCCTGTGTAAATACTTGCAATGCAGAAGTCAGTCCTGCTCTTTTTTTTTTTTTTTTTCTTAAGTGAATGAGCCCCGTGGGCCTCCTCCAACCAAACTCCCTGTGAAATTAGTGGACTGTATTCTTTCAAACTGGTTCACGAGTCTATGAAATGCATCTCTGTGCACCTGCGTGTGGGGCACCTCATGTCCCCAGCCGCATTCGGGTGGAGAGGGAAAGGTGGCGATGGCCCCGTAAAGCTGCTCCTTCCCCTGTGGTGGCTGAGCATGGGCTCGCGGGCAGGAGGAGCTGCGGCAAGGCAGGGGATCAGGCACAAGCTGCAGGCTTTTTCTGTTTATTTTAAGGGTGTGCCTGTCTGAGCCCTTTTCCTAAGCAGACTTCAGCCTTTTCTTGTGATGTGGGTCTTCTCCAGGCATCTGTTGCCGTTGGGTATTTTTCTTAGAAGGTAGCACATCTCCTAAGACAAATGCAAACAAGTGGCTTAAAAGGACACAGATATTATAAAATAAAGATCTTTAGCTGAATCCATGGTAAACAATTACTGCTGCTTTGTATCATTTAATAGGAAATACAGAAAGGGTATCTCATATTTACAGACTGGGGATCCCCACGCATTCATGAGGCTGAACAAGTGTGCTGCTGTGGTGATGGGATTGCCTGGTTTACAGGGCTTTTGGGTAGGAATGGACTTGTTTTTCCAGACTCTGAGAATAATGAGCATTATCACACATTCAGAGATTATTTAAGCAGATTCCGTCCTGATTTACAAACCTCTCAGAAAGTCCTGATAATTAATAAGCTTACAAAAAGAAATTGGGGGAAGTATCTGCACCGTGTATGACAGTTTTCATTATCCTAGTATTTCTTGTGATATAAATGATGACTTGTTTTCAGTGAAGAGCCATCAGAGATAAATTCCACCCATCTCTATGAGAAAGAGCAGAGACTGTTAAGTAGGGCTTTATTTCACCAGAATGGTAATACAGGGGTTTATGAGCTAATCAAAGGCAATACATCTATTGCCCTTTATTGAAATCCTTGATAGCCTTTCAAAACAGACAAAATTTTCTTCTCCTCTTCACAAGGAGGTGCATTTTGCCCCATCCACTTGTATGTAGGCTATTTCCCTCAGCACAGATGGCACTCCCCCGAGTGTGTCCCCACTGGCGATGTCCATTACGCTGTGTCAGGAAGCCAACCAGTGAATGGGGGACGGATATGCACTTGCTTTCTCTGTTGTCATTGCTACGTGAACAGAAAGGATCCCATCTTAGGCAGATGTGACAATTGAAAATATGAGTAGCAAAAAGCATTTATATTTTCTATTGGAAAAAATTCCCAGCGTATGTGGCTGCTCTCAAAGCTGGGGGTAATGTAGCTTTTGTCCCTTTGGTGGGGTAACCCCTTTGTAAATGGAGGATGGAATCTCATGCACAAGAGCACTGAAAGCCAGAGTTAAGTAGTCAAGGAAAACAGCAACAATACAAGGGTACATATAAAAAGAGATGGTTTTCTCCTTTGAGCCCTGAGGACTCGTGATCCCAGTCTATACTCGTTAGGATATGGCACAATGTAAATTCTCAGTAGGGAACTTTGACCTGAGAGAGGTTTTGATGGCCTTTGAGTGAGGCAGTGGTATTATAGCTAACAATAACGTACCTGTCTTCTTTCTATAATCTTCCAATAACCCTTTAAGGAAGGAAATAATTAACTAAGACCTTTTACCTTGATTATGGCAGTTACCAAAACATGATGAGAACAGAGGATGGCGCATTGATGAGGTCTACTTCAGTGTATGTGGAAACATATCATAGACAGAGCCTGTAAAATAGCAGAGTCCAATCTAGAAAAGCAGTTTATAGAAATTCAGAGCTGACAAACTCAGTATCAGAGAAAAACAGGCAATTGCTCAGGATAAGGATTCTTTCTTTTTCCAAAATTTGCAGTACAGTCTGTATGCTGAGAATGGAGAATCAAGCTCAAGAGAGAACAAGTGTCAAAGAAAATTCACATTTCTAGTGGCTGTAGAGATGAAAATGGATTGAAGAAATGAAATTCTTAAGCAAAGATATATACTCAACTGTGCTCATGGTCCTGGGGTATGACTGATCTAATATCTAATGCAGAAGATGATATTTAGTGCATTCTCCTTGGTTACAGAAAAATCCTTTTACCATTCTAATGTTTAAAAAAATTACAAATCTTGCAAATATTGCCATATTTTTGAAAGAATTTGATAAATGTTCAAATGCTTGTAATTTGCCTTTTTTCCTAAATTCCTGTAGAACATACTTAGTTGGCCAAATAAAACACAAAGCTCTCAGTAGGGTGAAAGATAATTTTCACTTCAGGCATAGCAGTAAAGATTGATTTCCTTTTCCTGAATCAGATAAATCACTTGGTTTTTTGAGAGGAAAAATAATTCTTAAATATTTTGTCCAGCTTTAAGTATGACTACAGGGGCGGGAATTTTTTTTTCTTGTATTTATGGAGAATACTTACTAGATTGTAGGTGCTGCAGCAAGCATATATAAAAATCAAATCTTAAAGCAGCTGAAAAATCTTTTGACTCTATTCGGGAGCAAACTCTATTTGAGTTCTCAACTTTGATCACATAAAGGCTGAAGTGGAGGCTTTCAGGCTCTCCAAACTCAACTGGGTTGGGAAATGCTTCATGAAACTTCTTGTTTAGTCCATGAGACCAAACACTGAGTCAATATTTAGACTAAGGGCTGGGTCCTCAGCTGGCACAAAATCACATACTTCCACTGATGTGAGCTGGAGCTGGACAGATTTTGCAGCCACTAGCTCTCATGGTTTTGTTACTTGCCTTGTGGTGTTTGATTACAGGTTTTTCCTTCATTCCCTGAAACCCAGACTCGGGGAACTACCTGCAGTCTCCATTTTCATGAAGGTGAAATGGACACCTTCCAGTGTCTAACTGTCTTGCCTGTCTGATGTTGGAAAGAGCCTTGAAAGCAATAGCCTAGAGGCCCTTAAACTATAAGGCAAAGAAAACAGACCCCAGATTTATCATCTCAAATAATATGGTTTATACAATGATGTCAAGATTTTTGCAAACATAGGGCTAAAGATGCTCTAATTTATCCCAGTGGAGAATCTGATCCTAAATATTAGTCAGGAGACAAAAATGAACTCTGTTTATCCACTATACATAACCTCCCTCTCTCTTTCTCACTCTTTCTGTGTCTCCGAGTTGACTGTTCCTATGGAGATCACCATTCTCTTCTGCAAGCTCATCTTATATTCTGTCTTAGATGGCTACTTACAGTTGAGGTCCACAGAATGTTGGCTCATTCCCATTTGCTCTGGAGACTGCAAATTTTGGCAGTAGAACAGCTTCAAGTGCCAGCTGGCATAAGCCTTGACACAGCTGTAGTAGTGGGAGAAGAATTTACTTACAAATAAATCTCCCTATTTGAACCCTGTGTTACCATCCTGACAAATTGTGAACGTACTGAAATGTTTTTGCTGAACTCAGAAGATGCTCCCGAAGCTAAGATTTGTTTGACTCAGAGTCCAGGAGGCAGCCAGTTAACTTAATCCCTGCTTCTCACTGCTCTTGAAACACTCTACTCAATTCCCATTCCCTCACACAACCTCCTTCCACCTTGTAGGTGTTCAGCGACCTAGATTAAAAGTAAGGATTTGCTCAATGCAGTTCTGTGGACTACCTAGTGGAGACCTGGGTGCTGCGAGAATCATTGGTTTGCTTCTGACCTAAGGCGCCATGTCTGCCCTTATATATTTATTAGTTACTGGTAGGACCCACTGGGAAAGGTGATGCATTATCCAGCTTTGCCTTATGTGGCTGCGTTCTGCTGTTTAACTTGGGTGTTGCGAATAACCTTCTGTTTAAAAGACGTGCAGAGGAGAAGTCAGTGTTTCTGCTTAGTTTCTGAGGCTGAAATGTGGAAAGCAAAGGATGCAGATCCATACATGAATGATCAACAAGAAAGCAAATATTTCCTTTATTAAATTCAGTCAGTTCGTATTAAGCTTGCTAGGGGCATTCCAAAATAAATATATACTTTACCGATACTGTAATAATGCATATATTTTCATTGCCATGGATTTATCTTTCTTCTGCTGGATTTTCTTCTAGAAACAAGAGATTAAGAGAATACAGCCTCATTTAAAACCACTGCCCTGAACTCAACCCGCCCTTTCTGCTTTTGTTTCCCATTGGTAAAACCCTTTGTAATCTGGTAAAGCAACAAGAGAGCCTGAACAAGGAACTTTTTTGTGTAAAACAATATATTCCATCCTCAAAGCTTGTCTAGCTCTCAGTCTTTAATCACTTTCAAATCAGCCTTTTTCTTTGCCTTTACAGAGCAATATTCCAACACCCATTTCTTCACATGGTAGAAACTGTCTGGCTGCAAATGTTCTCCAGAGATTTGGAAAAATCAGAGTAGAGTTCTTCCCCAAAGGGAAGAGAATGATAGAAGCTGAAGTAACTGAGAAAACAGGGTTCGAATTTAACAATATTGAATGGATTCATCAGTTTTCTACTCTGTATCTGCATGGTCAGAATGAGAAAAGCAATAATTAACATTACCATGCCAAAAATGATAAAACTGATTTACAAAACAGGAGAATGAAAACATATATTTGAGATTTGTCGTGTTTGCCTTGTTGGCTCAGACCTTTTGGTTTGTGCATGGATAATTTCATGTTTGCTGAGTATTAAGAGTCCCAGATACTCACATGCCTCCCCAGGAAAGCAAACAGAGAGCAGCCCACATGTCCTGCCCAGCTCTGGGAGCGTGGGCTTTAAGAAAGAAGACAGCTGTCACTAACCAACTGCAAGCTACGAATAATGCCGTATCTGTACCGTGTGCTTACCGTGGTTTTCGAAAATAGTTTGGTTTCAAAGTCTTCGAAGACTTCTGACTGGTCTTGATCTACGCTGCCATAGAAACAATAGTCTGTCAGCTAGAGCCGTGTTTATTTTTATATATAGGATTTCCTAACTTAGAGACCTGTCAAAAGTCTGTCTAATGGAGGTCTGCTGGTTCCTCAAGTCCCGGGAAGCCCATTTTAAACCCTGTTTTACAGCTTCTTGATTCTCTCCTTCCCAAGGGCAGCCTAATGGTGAATGTGAAGTGTATCATAATGGATGTTTTCCCTCAAATCCTTCAGCTTTAAATCCTTTCTTTTTCTAATTCTAGTGTGAGTTCATCTCACACTTCCCCTTTTGTGCTATTATCTGCTGTCTATGGAGACCTAGATTTGATCTAGTAAGAAAGCGCTGTGTGTCACAGCAGATACTTTACACATCCTTAAGGTTTCTACTTGGCAATAAACAAATAAATAAAGTCAGCATCAGAAAAACTTCCCAGACGAAGACCAGAATGATTTTGTTTTCCTTTTAACTTTACAAAGAAGCCAAGGAAGATAATGCAATAGTAATACGTTCATAAATATAAACCGCTGTAAACATACTTAAATCAACGTTTACGTGAATGTACTCAGTTTGGTAACTTCAGTGTAGAGGCTCATTGCTCTTCAAGACTTTTTAACACCTTCTGCCATCGTATCCTGGGCCAAGTGTAATAGATCCTTCTCAGCTGGCCAGTTTTGGTCTTTTACTGATCTTTCCTATTGTTTGGTAGCTGCTAAGGAAAATTAATCCCTTGATAAAGTTTGAAAGAGTCACAAGCTCAAACATCCTCCAAAGAAATTAATTTGTCCTCCAGCTATTCAAGTGCACATCAGCATTTCATTTTCTGTAGCAATCATGGTGATATGCAACTCTCACCATAGGTTCAACTTCCGTGAGTTTGTTTTGCTAACTTGTAATTCTTAAATGAACTTAATAGTTAAATGTTTATAATCTTTTATCTTACTATAGATACAGAAGACATACCTTGGTCATAGACATTTTCATCAAGGGTTAGAAGCTTTTTTCTCCATTTGGTTTAAGTCCAGCAAATTTCTACTCAGTCTAGCAGTGGAGATGGAAAAAAAGCTGGCATTTGTAGTGCCAGCAAGCATGGTTTGATTCATACAGGAGATAGTGGTCAAATTAAGCAGATCCTGTTTATTCAGAAGTTATTTCATACTAGAGTGACCTGATGTGTTGCACAGCTGATGGTACCTGCACTTTGGTATGCAATGGCTCCTCCTCTGTTTTGAGGAGCTCTTAGTGTCTTGTAGAAACAACATTCAAATCCCCTCTAGCTCTTGTAAAAGGTGACTATTCACAGTCAGCAGGCAGCCATTTGACAGTAAGTAGTTTCACGTTTCTTGAACTTTGCTTACAAAAGCTGGCAAAGTATCCAGAGCACTCTAGAAAGTTTGGCCTTTTCAATAATGTTTGTGCTGCGAGTGTTCTCTCCGGGTGCTAGGTAAGTCATATGTATTGACAATAGTCACTCAAATGAACAAGGATTTTTTTTGTTGTTCTTGGTAATTTATAGTTTATTACTGCTTTCCTTGCATGGATTAGGCTCACCATAATATTCAGCAAATCCATTTTCTTTCTTTGAAATAAATTTTTTTTAAATCTGTGTGGTTTTCCTCTTAGTCTGCTGTACCTCCCACTGGTCAGTATCAGCCTTTCAGAGCAAAGTAAAGGAGAACTGAGGGACTTTCTTTCTCTAATGACCTTCAGCTGACCAACATTTGATTTCAATTTTATGGGTATAACATGTTGTTAATCGCACAGCTATTTGCATTTATGGCCTGCAGCCATCCTTCCCTGGGCTGTGATCTCTTTCAATCTCACATTAAGCCAAGTTTGGTTGGCCAATATTTGGACGTTAGTTTTTCCACCCTTTCAATATATGGATACCATGGGAAACGGTGTTTGTAGCTCTTGGGTGACACACTCACCTCAGATCCACTACAGAACCCCAGAATGAGCTAATACTCACTGTACTAGCTGAGGTGCTATCTCTTGGGTGAGATAAGGGAAGTATAGGATGTATAGGGTGAGGCACTGAGGAGATAAGCTTTTACAAGCAGTACTGTGACTGCTCTTGGGAAATAGGGCGACATGAGTGCGAATGGGGAGGGAAAGGAAACAACCAATTTCCTCCTCATTCTCCCTTGGCATCCATGAATACAGAAAAACTAAGAAGAGTGAGGTCAAAGGAGGGTCTTTTCCGCCTCAAGAAAGTTAAGATGCTTTCTTGATGAAAGGCAATGAAGGGCAAAGAATAAAAGAAATGTCCACTGCTCAGGTGATAGTATGGGGCAGAAGGCAGCAGAAGTTTGGAAGGGATGTGGTGATGCTCTGCAGAGGAGTTGGCAGAGGAGGAAAGCACTTTCCTTGTTTTCTCTGTTGGTTTAAAAAAAGCTTAGTGACCTCCTTGTAGCAAATGTCCTTATACAGAAGAATGACCTTCAGGTCACTGAAAGCTGCACAGGCAGAGTGTTCCCACTCATGCGAGGGAATGCTGGACTGCAGGACTAATTACCTTCTCCACCATCAGTCTTCTTGACGTTGCCGCATTCAAAAATATTTAATGTTTCAGAGATTTTTTGCCTAATTGATTCTTTCTGAAAAGATCGAAGTAGAGGATATGGAGAAAGTATTATTTTATTTCTGGAAATGCTAAACTGCCTACTGCATTCTGCGAAAGGCAGGTATTTATTTTTTAGCCCAAGGCCATAGCTATGTGTAGGACAGCAGTGAGGGTCTTGAATTCCTCCATGCCTAAGAAAGTGAACTGTAGATGTCAGACAGTGCTCTAAACAAGGTATTGGGGTGGCTGGACCTACTGTAAGAAAGCCAAAGTATTTAGTGTGTGCATAGGTGACACGTAGGAAGAGATATTTTATTTTCATTTATGGTTTTTCATCCATACATACTGAAAAGAAAATTTCAATAATTGATGAACGTTTTTTATTGTTTCTCATGAAAAAGTCATATTCGGTTTGTTGTGTAATGGGGCAGACATGGCAGTGTTAGAATGGCAGTTATGTTGGATGCTGCATGGTGTATGCTGTTCAAAGTTTAATGAGCACATTCTAAGACAAAGAAAAACATTATGAGCTTATCAAAAATCATCTCATTCAGCCTGTGCCACTATATGCATTTTATTTAAGTGACATTGAAAAACAATTGCACTTCTCAGTCTCTTCCAACATCTACTGCAAAAGATGCATTGCCAATAGATTTGATGGGAGAAAAAGGTTTATAATAGTGCTCAGAAAGGTATGTTGTCCCATACATAAAACCTGCATACTTGGATTTTAAAATGCTTAATGTGAGTTTAAATCTGTTCCCACTGAGGTCAATGGAAGTTTAATCACTGACTGATTTCACTGGGAATAGAGGCCAAAAGTAAGTACCTTTTAAAATCCCACACAACAGTTTCTGGCACACAAATGTGGCAGCTACCAAGACAGTTCATTTTTCTCCCAAACACAGAGCATGGTCCAGGTTTTTTTCATTTCACTTTGGACAAATTTCCACTGGGGGCAATGAGAGTTTGACAGAATTAGCTCGGCAGTCATTGTAAGATGGTAGGACCTCAGTTGATATGTCTAAGATGCATAAGTGAATCTGTGAGTTACATTTGCTGCAGTGTGTACAAGGAAATGTTGCCTCTATGCACGTGCAAAACCATTAATATGCATAAATGGGTTTCAAGAAAAGGATGAAAAATCTTCAGTGAGATCTAAAGGTCAGAATTTACTCTCGTTCCCTGAGCAACATAGAATGTCAAGCAACATAAATACAGCCTTAAAAGTCCCCATTTAACTTAAAATGTATTTTAAGAATGCAAAAACGGGAACTTGAGATGGAAGCACCGGGTAACTCCTTGACATGGATGCTGTGGCAAAGGCAAGTTTTGGAGACAATTGCCAGAAGCCATATGGCCACTGAAACAGCTGCTTTATACTAGGCTGAACTGCTCCACAGACCCATTTATTAAAGCGCTAATTCTGCTCTATGTGAAATTTTTGGTCTTCAGCTCTGAGTACTGTCAGGGGAGACATCAGTTGGCTGCAAATGTGGAAAGCTATTCACGTTGGCAACCCAAACAGCTTGGCTGGGGAAGTTCGCGCAATACTTAAATAAATAAATAATAAATAAGGAGTCAGAATTGCCTTAAGTAATGCAGATTTGTACCAGATTTGTAGTATTTCCTTCTGAGGTTCATGGTATTTTATATTACTTAAAATATTAGGCAGAATTTGACTGTTTTCAGGTTTTCTGCACTCCTCTTTTTGTTTGCAAACTTTGAATCTAATTATTTTTTTGCAAAAAAGCAGAAAACACCCAAACTTCAACACAACCCTGAAAACATTAGCAGTGTTTCAGCTTCATAATAAAAAACCATTCTAGGCTAAAAAATGTAGTCTTTTCTAAAGACTTTTTGATGGTTAGCATTCTTCTCCAGATCTGCAGATTTCAGGTATTAAATAATTTTCACTAAAGTTACATTCAATGATAGTTTTTTAAAAATAGCAGTTCAATTACACTGAACAAGACCTCATGACAAATTGATGTATGTTATCTTGTAATCCCAGCAGCTAGGTGAGCTCTATCACACAATATCCCTGTGACAAATCTCCTGGCCCCCCAGTATCTGCTTCCTCCCCTTGACTGTATGTGCTGATAGTGATGAGTCCACAGAATTTCCCCAGTGAAAAATAACATTTAATAAGACATAACTGGAATGTCTCCACTTTCTCCTTTTTTAAGCAATTAAAGAGATGTAAAGAACCACGTTAAAATCTTCTGTCAAGTGAGTTCCAACGCATTTCCTCCTGTCGAGGCCACGTGCGGTGATCTTGTACTCAGTGATCTGAGAAGGAGTTTTGCACTGGGATCTGGCTCACAGCCCCCAGCAGCTGAGTGCTTCTAATGATAGTGTCAAAGAAAGCTTCCCCACTGCAGAGCTCCACTAGTTATGAAATATGGGTCAGCTGCTTTGGCTATGACTATTGCACGTCAGTTACTATTTATCAAAGACAAAAATATCTTGCTGCAAGAGAGTAGCATTTGTTCCACTAGTTTCAGAGACCAGTTGTGCATGGTTTGGATTTAGAACTACAAAATTGCTTTTGACTGTTTGAGGCTCAGCATCTATTTCAGTGCAGGCTGTGGGTTTCAGAGAAGCACCGGGGAAGGGGGTGGGGAATTAAGTTGCTCAAGAGATTGTATATAGATTCTAGATTTGTAGAGATTTATATCTACAATAACCATTTGTATTGCATACATGATCTCAGTGGCTGATAACTGTAACCTGAAGGTTAGTGGCCATCTATCTGAATGGCAGATGTGAGCTTCTACCAGTTTTTGGTGATCTGAAATCACATCATATGGGACAAGACCCTATACATCAACCCTGAACCATCTTGTGATGTTTTTGGACACGGAGAGTTTGTTCTGTTGGAGCCAGAGGTATGGGAATGGAAGTAAGCAACCGTGAGTGCCTCTGGTGTAGGTGTGTGGGTAAAGCCTGGCCCAGCCCAGACCCTGGAGAATGAGCAGGAAAACTTCCAGTTGCTTCAGCGGCCCTTGGGTCAGGCACAGTTATAATGATCTTGACCTGATAACTTACTATGAGAACTCAATGTCTACATCCATGTGTAGATAGACAGTTTCAGACCTGACTTTGTTATTAATAATGACTAGATAACTGTAAATAACTTTATAGGGATGTAAACACTCTGTATTATCAAAGACCTGGGAAATTGCCCAGCAGCCACAAACTTCCAGAAGTTTAGCTGGGGAATATGACTAGGTAGACTGCACCGTCTTGTACCTTCACTGCTCCTTGCAAGCAATGCGAATCTGATTTCTCCCATGATTTCGTTGAACTAAGCTCCTTGGCTCCAATATCCCTTTTTGTGAAAAAGCTTGGAGGGAGGATAGGGAAGAAGAGCTCTGAGGAATATTTGTATATATTATTCTGAATCCCATAGTCTTTTTGCATCCTATCCCTTTTTGGAACAAGCAAAGTTTGTTGTTAAAAGTCAACATTTTCCCCCCAAGAAATAACTAAGACATTGTAACATTTCTTTAAAAATTCTCCCTCCTGAGACAAAATATTGCAGTGGGCTGGTAATAATTGACTTTTTAATGTTAACTACTGTAGCTTGAAACGGCATATGGGCTTTGCATCATTGTTTTTGCCGCTTGATATTGTTAGTGCCTTTAAATTTGGAGAGCAAACTTTTGTTCCGTTGAGGACGGTGTTGGCAAATTGCCTGTGCCTGGGAGACACACTTAGCCTGCAAATAAATGTACATAAGTGGAACAAAAAATGAATTCATACGAGCCTGTTCACAGTAGTGTGTAGTTGCATCTTCAGCAACTCAAACAGAAATGGCTTGTTTGCCATCAGCAGAAATAGCTCTCTGGTCATGGTGGGGTAGTTGCAGGGAGAGAGTGGCTGCAGGCTGCCTCCGAGTGCTTTGGTGGGTGGGATCAGCGTTGCGGAAGCACTTCCTTCAGCCTCCTTTAAAAAAAAAAAGTCTGAAAAAACATGTTATTTTATGCTAGTCTGTTGAAAAGTATGTATGTATTGGAATTCCTTCTATTGCTGTGAATGATGTTTTTATATAGTCTTCATTCTGTGGCAAATAATCATCAAGAAATGCTGAAAATCCAACAAAGTCCTTGTTTTCTGTGTGTGTTGCTATGGAACACAGAAATCATGGCTGTTCGTTTACCATGTTGGTTTCTCTGGTGCATTGGTTTGGCAACCTTGTCACCTGTATATGATAATGCACTCAGGAAGAAACCTTTCAGGTCAAACAAATGACTTTGATAAGCTATCAATATTTGACTAAGAGCCTGCGTTGGAAGCACACCCACTTAGTTGGAATTAAAGGAGTAGGATTTAGGACAGGCGATATAATCCAGCTTGACAAACTAGTTAAATATTGACAAGAAGCGGAAGAGCAGCAGTGCCTGGGCTGAAGAGAAAAGCACGCTCTCGCTTTTCTGATTGAGCACATCCAGGATTTTCATACCCAGAATGAATGGCTGCAGGAACCCAAATGATCCAGCCCAGTATAATGACCTGTGTGGCTTATCGTTTCTTCAGTTGTTAAAGGTAAGTCTGCTCTCCCAGAAAGGCAGCTCCTGTAGGTGCAGCATCTTGTGAAGAAGCTGGGTGGATAACTCAAAGATGGTTTAACTTCAAGGGGGTATTTTTATCATGGGTTGCCCAGTTGCATGCAGGCGTATACTGTTCAAAATTTAATGAATAAAAAATAGGCAGTGAAACATAATGTGGTACATTTTCTGCCTTGTAAATCGGGATGATTATGCACATGTTTGTGTGTGTGTGTTCATTTTAAAATGTTTATTTAGTTGGTAGAATTATTATAAGACTGTGTTTAAAACCGGCTATTAGCTAATGGAGGGACCTCATTGTCAGGGGTATTAGGAGATTACAGCTTCATTTACCATAATGCACAGAGATAGTCCAAGTGTTCTGCTTTTTGTTTATGTGTTTGTTTAAATTTATTTACATACTTTAACCCATTCCCTAGCATTTTATCTTTCAACAAAATCCTTTTATAATCCAAAAGGTTGGGCAGAGATGCTGCTCCACATGATAACTGAAGAGCTATGTAAATAAAACCTGACATATTAACTGCCTTAGATTCCTGTAGTTTCATATTTGGAAATAAGAAAATGCAGTGTAGATATGGGAAACAGCCGTGTTTGCTTTTCCAACAGGGTAATTAGTCAGCAGCTGGAACTTTTGAAACAAAATAACAGGAGCCAATCACCTTCTCTCTATTCCCAGAGCAGCAGTGAAATTAGGGCATAGAGGAAAATAAAAAATATGTTGGCATTTTGGGTTATTAGCACAAATGATTTTATAAACAAATAATATCTAAACGAAATTGTAACAAGCACACAAGAGAGCAAGCAATAAAATATTCACTGTTTATTTTAACATGTAGTCTCCTTGGGAGACGTTTCATAAACATGTGGTGATACAGATGTCAGATACTGATTGTTATGTACCCCCATAACTAGAGCATTGTACTGTACAATTCCGGTGTGCTGTATGGCCTGAACATACCATGTGGTTCATTAGTGAACATATTATAGCTTTATATAGCCTCAGAGAAACGTGGCAACATGTGATGTAATGCTCATGGACAGTAGTTTGTTGGCTCATTTACCAGTGCTTTAAATAGAATGATGCTGGGCACATTAAATTTTATGTTTGTTGCTTCTAAAGCTGGGAAATTCCCTGCACTCTTTTTTTGTTAGCAGTCCCTCAGTATGAGTTGCTACAGGAAAAGAAGAGGGTTATGGAAAGAGGAAAGTCTAACATATATATGCAAACTGATGTACAATCGACATCGCCTAGTTCTGCAAACACTGGGCGCAACACTGAATTCCTGTTTTGTTCTTAGGCTGAATTCACAAGCGTGTTCTTGATAAAAAACTTGGAGCCTGTCCCATGGTAGACATATAGCCAAGGTACCAAACTGAGAAGAAAGCCGTACGTGACACTATTTGATTAAGGATTAATATGCTGTGACTTCATCTCCTTAGAAAATTTAATCAATTTTGCTGGCTTATAACATGATAACCTTTGGTATCTCAAATAGCTTCAGGTCACTGATGCGTATAGATCACTAACATCAAAATCAGCTTTGGTTTTTTGTTTTGTATAAGGTTTCTAAGTGTACCTTGGCACATTGAATCCATGTTTTGCAGTGTAAGGCAGCCAGCATTTGGTAAAAAATGAAAAGCATTCATTGATTACTCTTTGGACACATCCAGAACCCTTCCACATGTAGAGCTGCCTGGGTGTGACTCACTGTTGCCTTACTGGAGTTTTCTGCTGTTGCAGCTTTATTGAGATCAGGGGAGTTACTGCGGCTCAACCCAGAATTGCACAGTGGTGACATCAGCCTTGTTAATCCAGGAGGGAATTCTGCACATGGAAAGGCTTCCAAACTGAATATACTTTTTCAGAAAGGAAAACTGGGGCTAGGAATCCAATGCAATATAAGGAACTGACATTATTATATATAGAAAATAATGGAATGGCATTTTTTCTGCAAACAATTTAGTGATACAATTCAAACAACCTACTTCAAAGAATGATTAAGAATATAAAAGAATACTAAAACCGATAGATGCAACAATATATATGGGCATGGGGAAGGGCAGACATGTGATTTAAGGAAAATACTCCAAGATACTATGCAAATCATCATATAACTTTTGCATTCAGTGTTTGTTGCGACCACCTGGGTTGAATTTGACCCTCCTGGGGCAAGAGCCGGACTGTGGGTTATAACTGCTCTGTGCTGCTGGTGGTGACCTCATGTTCCTGCTTTCCTGGGGCTGATGCAGAAGGGAATGCAACTATGGATTTCCCACTGGGGATTCTTAATATAGAGACACTGCTTTCACGTGCCCTCAAGCTTTCAAAAGGACAGCGATTTTCTTTAAACCAAAACTGCACGTAGAAGAGCAAAGAAAAGAAATATCCCTCAAATTTGGGGTATGGGCAAAACTAAGAAAGAAAATCTGTAGATGGAGGTTGAAGCAGAAATGCATGTTCTCAGGCATGTTCTTTGCCAGAGCACAAGCTAAAACGCAGAAAGGTAAATTATTGGGAGAAGTGTGGACATAGAAGACTGTCTGTTGGGACCGATGCACAGAGCACCCACATATGTTCACATGCATCAAAACTGTGCAAATACTTTGGAAATGTGGTTTAAAAGGCCAGAGGTTATTAGCCCATTCTCCAGGGAAGAATCATGCGGGCCATGGAGGACAGTCAGTACAATGAGCAGTTACATTTTCTTTTGGCTTTTACTGAAGGAAGAAATATTTCTCCTGCAAACAAAGCCCAGCCATATCGTGAGTGTAAGATACCCTCTATTCATTTGTTTGGCCGTTCTTGCAAAAGTGTTGCAATAAGCATTAATCAGAAGGAAGTACATATGCAGGTGGGCAAAATGTGGTTTAAGATGAAGTTGGGGCAAGATTCAAGGCTTTCTCATTTTTCATTGTTGCAAGTGGACAGAGTGTGCTCTGTTTTACCTTTTTTCTCATATGAAAAAAGGGGCTCAAGTAACAGAGAGCTACTTATCACGAGACAAGCTCCTTGCTTCGTGCCTAGCTCCAAAAGAAGCACAGCACTTAGTGATGCACAGACAACTTGCAAGAGCACCTCTTCTCAGTAACATTCTTCCCAAAGGGAGCCTGCTCAGCTTAGGTGAATGGTTGAGATTTTCAGGACTGGGATACCAATCCCTGGGTCTAAAACCTGGTTAATAAAGAGACAAAGAAATCAAGAAAGTTGCTCTGAGTTGGCTAGAAATGAAGGAAATATCAGGAGATTTCTGTCAGTTGGAGTAGGAATTTTACAATAACCACTGCTAGGGACCTCATTCCATGCATACTTGAATGTTAGCTCTGATTTGGCTTTGAATCTGAATGCTGACTCTGTTCTCATGCTGAATCCAGAGCCCAAATATATTTTCTCTATCCCATTTATTTTCCCAGGCCTTGTTAATTAATAAGATCTGTGTGCATTCCAGTCCAAGCTCCAGATTTTGACATCCTATGGGCTTCAGCTATTTAAAGCACAATTCCCATGAATAAGTCATAGTAAACAAGAGTCAGCAGGAAGTTATCATTTGTTGCTCAAAAAGTAGTGAGTGCTAAATTAAATAAATACCATGTCTTTTTAATGTTCTGTCACACAGACTAAAATCAGAGAGCGCTTTTATTGTACCTGGCCCAGAGGTTACAAAATAAAATAAATATAATGAAGTTGATTTGATTCTCCTGTTTGTTTCACTGTAGTTGGAGAAAATGTTTGCTTATGGAGGCATATGAAACATTTTGAACAAATCCAGAAATACCTCTAATCTGCATCTCAGAAACTTGTAAGAAAGTATTGTAGTTTGGAGGAAACTTAACTTTGAATGACCAGACTTAACATATTCTTTTTTAGTCAGTTGTCACTTAATATCATACTCCAATTTATGCAGTGAAAACCCTGGAGCTATTCTCTGTGATTGAGCTAAACCAAATGTTTGGCAGGAGAATGGGGAGTTTAAAAATTTGAAGATGCTCCTTTTGGTGTCTGGTTTTGTTTAACTATGGAAACAGAAGCTTGAGAGGAACAAAATTTTAATTTGTGATTAAATGGGTGAAAATAAAATTCCATGCAAAATTTCCTATATAAAGCAAGGTAGTTTGAGTTTTCATGCTAGTTTGCAAAAGAATACAACATCTGTTTTGGTAATATTTTTCATTGTATTTTTCATCAATTTAAACAAAGCCAAGGAGAAGAGCAAAGATGTTGTAAGAACAGATTTCTAAGCCAAGTTCATAAATTGATTAATAGTGACTCAACATAAGCAGGCAATATAGTGTAATCACATTTGGGTAAGATGCAAGGAGTTTCATCAGGCTCTCCCTGCAAATGCTACAGAAAACAGTTTTCTTTAGTTATATTTTGTGTTTCTGGTAAAGTTTCCTTTAGCATGGAAAGGAATTTTGCCCTGGAAAGAAACATGAATTTGTCCATTAATGCAGTGTGTTATCCTCACGCAGAACCAGCCACCTTCCCGTAAATAAGCAGGGACGTCTCTGGTTCTGTGGCAGTAATGTAACACTGATCCAGTTGCTGCACTTTCCTCATATACCAGTGCTGTGTTGTTCTCCCTGATCATAATATCTCTGTGTAAGATATAGTTTCCACTCAGGCTGAATTTTGAGGAAAGAACCTTTGCAACATGTATTTTCTTTGGATTGTGTTCTGATCCTTGGCCCTGCCTAGGACAGAAATAAAATTGCATGACAACTCCTCCCTGAGACTGGGGCTTTAAAATCCAATTTGGGGATTTTAGTTTTGAAATGTGACTTGAATCCTTTTCAAACTTCTCCATCTACTGTGTTCATTTCTCCTATGTAATCCACTCTTCAGGCTCCAAAATATGACATAAAATGGTATTTTAAAAGATGTATTATATGGAATATGTTGAATGTCTTCAAAGCTTAACAGGAAAATAAACTCTGGAAATAGCTATGTGTTTTTAGAAGCCAGAACAGAAATGCAGTGTGTCAGCAGTGAATAGTAAAAGAAATTTACTTCTAAAAAGAAAAAGGATGGAAGATTTTATTTATTTATTTATTTGTAAATAAACTTTAACTTGTACTAAGGATTCTTTATATTCTATATGAGAGTAAAGAATGGCTCTGTGAATTACTGTCTGTTTTATGGAAAACAATCAAGTAGCACCTTATAGGTAAAACTGTTGTCACAAATAGCGGGCAAAGCCTGTCTGACCCTTCAGCGTATCATCCTCGATAGTGATGATCCCTCCGTTACCACAGTTTGCTCTGATTCCATATGGTCTATCTGCAGACTGCCAGACATATGGGAAAAAAAAATCTTGGATTGCACATACAATGACAGGCCAGCTAAAGCCCTCAGAGATTCTGCAGTAAGGTCTGGTTGGCTCAAAGGGTTTGTTTTTCTCCATATCACATTTGAACGTGCTGATTGTCAGGTGGGTCACTGCAGTCATTTCTAGCCTTATTGACTTATTACTGCACATCTATTTTTAATTTGTAGGTATTCAAAAGCAGAGAAGTTATTCACAGTATACAGTCACAGGCACAGAAATCTATCTAGTTACCCCATAATGTTAATCAAACAAACATCTGTTTGGCAAAATATTTACTAGCCAACGCCAGTACCTAATAAGGCACATAGAGAAAACACTGATTGAAGGAAGTAAAGGAAAACCAGGACAAAAAAGACACTTAGTGAATGCAACTGCTAAATAGTGGATATTCCCTGTAACTGCTACTGATGGGTGGGGACATAATTTTAAAGACATTTTGATAGCTAGCAAAATTAACTTAAGGGCTTTGCTGGACTACTGGTGGAGTGGACGGTATGACACAGCAGGTGCCTGTGGACCTCAAAGGCAGTGGTGCTCCATGCCCTGTGTACGCTCAGTTTTATCTGCATTTATTCATGTTACATCTTTTTTCTCAAAACTGAACTTTTGCTTCACATACTATATGTACATGTATATTCATGGAAGTTGGTACTGATATTGTTCATTTTCTCAACTCCATTTACCAGTAGCAGTGGTTTTCACTTGTGTGTGTTGTAAACTGCAGTAGTGCGAGATACAAGTCTGTTCTGCAGGAGCTTAGAAGTCCTGAGGAAGCCGGTCAGGTAGGGACCTGATCTGGGCAAAGAAATCCCCCAATTTAAAACATTTTTGAAGTAGGAGTAAGAGTTCTTGCTGGCATGTTTGATGGAGCGATACTTAAAAGTAGACAAGTGTAATACAGACAAGGAAATCTCTTCTGAATTATTTTCTGCTCCATCTTGACATACATCTAAATCCTGGATTTGTCTCTGGTTTTTAAAATGTTTTTAAGACCTTTATTATTTTTATGTGGTTTTTTTCCCTTGCAGTCTAAATTGCAGAGTGTCGTCAATGCTAACAGCTGTACATACACACCATTGCGTTCCTGGGGGTAGCTCCCGGCACCGCACTTGCAGCTCCTGCTGGAGATGCTCAGTGCAGGCACCTCTCTCCCTTTTGTGCTTGGCGTTTGTTATCTCTTATCTCTCGTGCTCTTCTGTAATCTTTCCTCTCTTATTCCAGGTCTTGGCTGTGTTTCCTGTGGGATCGTTTTTCAAATTCAACATCCTGAAATCACATTTCTGACATCAGCCAAACCTCTTTGCCCCTCATCACTATCCTCACCATCAGTCACCAACACAGACAGCTGCGCTCCCAGCGTCGGTCCACCTCTTCCTTAGCTCGTATCAATTTACATCAATTCTCTACATCACACGGAGTTCAACTGTGGCTTGACATACGACATTTATTTAGAAGCCACCAAAATATCTATGAACAACTTTTCTGTGAAATATTTTGTCATAATAATCAGAACTTCTTTATTTTTCCAGGGAGGCATTAGGAAACCTAGCAGATCTGCTAACATCTGGATATAGTGTTGTTTGAGAGATGAGTTAATGCAATGGCATTTTAAATGTAATGACCTAAATACTCTTTCAGCTGACTGTAAAGTAAATGGACAAATGAAGCACGTTGTTGTTTACGCTTCATTGTGTAATGTTTTAATACTCTGTCATGTTTGGTGACAAGGACTTCAGCTTAACCCATACTTTTAATAACTTCCTTGAAAATCTTAATTAGAATTTTATAATGCTGAGGAAAATCTATCAGGTAGCTGCTTTTTTTTCCCCTAAGTTCTCTGAACTCACCAGCCTGTGACAAAAGTTAAGGATGTTGCTGCACTGTGCAGTGCTCCCAGTGCTTCTGCTGGGCCAGGATAAATCAAAGGCTGAGCTAGAACCATACTTTTCAGCTGGCTCTCAGCACTTTGTGTCACCTTTCTGTCACCAGCCCAGGGATGATGTACAGATGCTCTATCGGTTCCTAAGTGTGAGCAGCTGGGCTCAAAACCCGACCCTCAAGAAGGGCTCACGTCTTAGGTAGGGAAATACCTCGTTCAGCTCCTGTTGCTGTCCGAGCCGAGACTGCAACAACAAGGATCAGCTCACGCTGAGCTTCGCGAGGGAAGAGGGAAACTCTGTCGGGTGAACACTGCTCTGTTCTCCAAGAGGGCGTTTAAGACTTGGGCCCATAAAAGTCTGGGGTGTTGCAATGTTTGACCTCCATGGCTGTGGAGCCCAGAGCCTGGTACAAGGTGGGGCGTGCTGCCTTTCTGGTGCATTTGGAGCCTTCACAGAATAAGGAGGGGAGGTGCCTCAAATGGGGCTGCACGGTAGCCAGCATGCCCAGTACGGAGGTGCGTTGCTCTACTCACTGCGTGTCGGGGACCTGATTCGGAGCCTGCAGGCAAGCACCATCCAGACACTTACAATCAAGAGTCCAGAGCTGTCTCTGGACAGCTATTCCCCCTACAATAATAATCAAACAAACATGTTTGACAATGTATTTACTAATCACTGCCAGTACATAATAGATAGGTACATTCTAGTTCTGCTTTAGAGGGTTTTTTAATTCAGCGGTTACCTAACGCAAAGACTCTGGCTCATCTTTTGTAGCAGAGCATCCTCTAGCTAGGATCCTGCCAAGAGGACCATGTTGCGTAGCAAACTTTCTGTCTATTGTCTGACTGCAGCTCCCACAGAGATCGATAGTTTGTGGGTTTACCTGTAAGTTTGAACCCTGGCAAATACTTCATGGAACAATTAGTGTGAGAATTGTGGAGCTGAGCTCCTGTAATAAAAATTTGTGCAAAGTACAGAACTTCAAGGATTGACATGTTAAGGATATATATAGCTATAGCTAACGCACAGCATTTATCGGAACATGCCTCAATATATCTTCCTTTTATAGGATATATAACTACAAGGAGAAGGGAGAGTGGGAAAATTATAAGTGGAAAGTCTTTTATTTG
Organism: Aquila chrysaetos chrysaetos; assembly: GCF_900496995.4. Classification (NCBI taxonomy): domain Eukaryota; kingdom Metazoa; phylum Chordata; class Aves; order Accipitriformes; family Accipitridae; genus Aquila; species Aquila chrysaetos. The sequence goes on along the minus strand of NC_044009.1, from coordinate 45,763,364 downwards.
CCAAAGCTCGGTGTTTTAGACATCTTATGTAGTTGGTTATATGCTGTACAAAGACAGACCAGGAATAGAAGATCTGGTGAGCATCGCTAGAGTTTTTCTGTTCTTGCCTGACATTAATCTGTGCTTTCTTTACACTCCAATTATCAGGTTTTGGTTGCTTTTTGTGCTCCCAACTTGGAATTGCATGAGACAAACCATGTTTAAAAATCAGAATTCATTCTGGCAGACAGATGCACTGGTTACCTTTTCTGTGCTGTGCACGAATCCGTGTGATCTGCTCAGAGGTATCTCCAGTGAGCAGAGCTAAGGCCACAAATGGATCTGTGGAGCTGAAGATGTGAAGTTGACGATACTGCCTGTTTAACACCAGAAATAACATGGGCTATTAATAACACAGGTCTCATACGTTATTAATAGTTTCCTTGGTTCCCTCGTAATTACACAAAACAGTCACACATCCTCTGGTCCCCCACTCTGCAGAGTAATTTACAAGCATATGCTCTTTTAGACTCTTTCAAACTCTGCTGCACGAGTAAATAAATGGTGGCAGCATTATAAAACCCTTGACACTGTTCCAGCATTTAAAACCTCTGTTTATCCAGGATTCAGCAAGGACAGAAATGACTTTCATGACAGAACTCTAGTAATGCTCCCCACTAAAGCTCGGCTCCTTGAGATACCATTCATTAGCTCTGAAATTTATGTCTACTATATATTGGCTTCAGGCAGAATAGGGCAAACACTTTTAATGAAGGAGAACTGGATTTTTCTCCTTGATCCATGCAAGTCAGCGTCTGATGTTATCTTGGAGATAACTAACAAACATTGCGTTTAAAATAGAACGGCAACGAGCTGCTCCCCCCGGTCAGGAAGCCCTCCAGAGCTTCCCAGTGTGCTGCTCTGCACCCAGGGGGGTTACTCTTCGATGTGAATGTAAATATGTCCAGGAAATTGTGAAAAAGAGGAATTTTAAATGTAAGCAAAATACTAAAACCAGCACAAATAGCACGGTGAATGACCAGGAGATGACAGTATTTATAAAGAGCATTGAAAGAGGAAAGAGATGGAGAGGGTGCAGATGAGTGCAATGTGTCAGTGGACACGAGTTCCCATGGGGAGAAGGGTGAGGGTGGGATGGGAGCCCGAGTCCGACCTTTCTTCCCTGCCCGCCCCAGTGGGAAGCTCTGCATACGGAGCAGTCCTGGAAGTCTGCATCCCTGCATGCTTTAGAGAAACTTTTTTTTTTTTTTTTTTTTTTTTACCAAGAGGACCCTTACATTTTAAAAGAATGTGAAATGAAACTCTAAGTGATATCAAGCTCACAAAGGACACCAGACTAAAATGACCGCTTAAAAACGATTTCTGGTTTCGGTGCTGTTCCTCGGTTTGGAAGTCATCAGCCTCTTGCAGGTTAGGGAGTGGTTTTACCTTAGCTGAGGTCAAGGACCTCGCTGTAAGGACCTGTGTGTGCTATCTTTCCAAATATAAAATAAGATGCAATATGGCCATCTCCTAAGTCTTAGCTAACAAAATTGTTGTAGCATGCCATGATGTGAGCATATGCTCAGAAATGAAACAAATGCCACACAGAAAAACAATTGGTGCTTGTCATATTTGTCTTCATAGCTCGTATTACTCTTCTCAAGTACTTTGCAGTGCTTGAATATTCTTTTAGCCTGAAAGAAGTTGCAGTTTTTCTGTATGAAGAACAAAATTAAGACAAGTGATAACTTAGAAGTTACCTAATGAGGAATTGTCCCATCTGCCTCCTGGAGACTCGGTCTCCTGCCTGGGATTCTGCCCTTTTCTTCAGCACAGCTTGCAGCTTCAGATTGGTTAGACTGGAGGGTTTCGATACCCGGGTACCTACTGTCATGTGTTTAAATCGTCTCACCAGTACGATGTGTTGCTTTGGTTGAATGGCCATAGATCCTCAGTGCATCACTGACACTGACAGTGCTTCAGTCATACCATGAAGGAATTAAATACCAAGTAGTATGTGACCATAATAATGAATAATACATACCACTGGATTCAGATTAAATATAAAAATCTTAATTTGTTAAAATAGTTAGGTAAAGATGAAGGAACTCTTTTGTACCACAAACTGTTTTGGAGTGTGCATTTACATGATTACTATATTAATTCATTAGAAATGATTTTTTTAATTATAGCTAGGGATGTATCAATCCAACTTTAAAAGTCTGCACCTTTAAATACTACCAAAGGCCCTAACACATGGACAGTAGCTTCCCTACATCTATTGAGCTCGTCTTTATTCAAGAAGGGGCTTAACTGTATATCTGAGGGTGCAGAGCAGGCTGGCTTTGCTCTGGTAAAGAAAAGCACATCTGGATTCCCCAGCCACGTTTATCAGTTCACTGATCTGTTCTAACCTGGGTAATGAAAGGTCACAGAATTAGACTGTTTTATATAAAAAATAATCTAGTTCATGATGAATGGATTCTCTCTCCTCAAACTGTATGAGTATCAGCAGAGTATCTGCAGAGTGTCTATATCAGTACATACTCTACTGATTACATGCTAGAGAGAGACCCACTAAGTTATCTCTTTACCTTTTTAAGCACTATTATTTCAAACATAAGTAAACGGCTGTAATCTGTATTACTGGGTTAGACTTTGTAGATTATTTTCTAGAGTAAATAAATTAGACTGTGCTGCTCTGCAGATGAATTGTCGTAGTGGGGCCAGTCTTAAACAAAAGCTACAGCAAATATCTCCTGAAGTGTGTTGCAGTCTGCACAAAAGATGTGATCTCCAGAGGAGCACAGTACCTTTACTTACTTTACATATTTCTTATTTAATCTGAATGAATGTGACCAAGTATGCAGTTACACTGAATATGCATTTAATTCTTTCCAAAATTCTGTGTATGCATTTTGTCCAACTCGTTTCAGTGCAGGACAGAGAAGGTACATTACTTCAGCTGTTTGTACCCTGAAAGATGCTCTGGGAAAGCAGGTAGTCAAATCAGAAGTGTAACAGAAGTTTTGTGAGCTTTTTTCCAACTGCTGTTTGGATTTTTACATGAACAAAAGTTTGCTTGGCTGGGGGTTTTAGTTATTTGTGACAACCAAAACTCAGATGCTGTATTATCCTGTACTTGCTTGGCTGCCTTCATTGGAATATTTGTGAGCTTGGCACACCTTTCATTTGAAATGAAGCGGAAAATCTCTAGCACCGAGTCTGGTTTTGGGTTTCATCACATAACTTTCAAGCTACCATAATCTACAGTGAATTTTCACTAAAATAAGCTACATATTTCCTCAGAGTTAGTGAAGAGAGTAATAAAATGTGGATTAGCTGCTAAAAACTCTTACGAAAACTGATTTTCAGTATGTGAAAGGGAAAGAAAATGATTACTCTGTCTCCATGATGAAATTGAGAGAAATAATTTTAAAATCGGCTCAGTCCTTTTCTCACTATCTCTAACATCCAGGATACTCCGTGCACTTTGTACTAGTGTCAGATACAGAAAGCTCATGAATGATGTACCTTTGTAGGCGCAGCTGCGATGGCTTCAGCCCTACATGTCTTCCTATGGAGGTTAAATAAATAAAACAAGTGGTCAGTAGCGGCTTCTTGAATTCCTGCTGAAAACCAAGATTTAACACCCTTTCAGCAGTGTAAGGCTGAATTTATTACAAGAGAACTCCATGACAAAAAACCCCACAACTTTTCTCTGAACTACAGAAAATGAAGATTTTCCGTTCCTCAAATACTTATAAAGTTCTTGCCTACCTTCAGGAAGCACTGGGCAAGGTTCTGCTCCTTCCAGTTTTTTAGAAGATGCTTGGATTACGTATTGCATCAGTTGTGGTGATGGTTACCATATGGCATTAAAATAAAGTAACCTCTCAAAGATCAGGTGTCAATCTACAAACAGCAGAAGTTGAGGTGTCCTAGTGAAATTCTTGCTCCATTTTCCCGTAAGTTTTTTTTTTGCGGGTGGGGGTTGTCCTAAAATCCCACAAAGCACTTCCTGGCAATGACAACACAGTTATGTCACACTTGTGTGAAGTATGAGAACAATATCACCAGACTTCCGTGTAATCTATCAAAATTTCCTAGGTACCCTTTTACACTAATTTTCTCTCTGTTAATTCACTACAAAGCATGGGATAATTGCAAGTTTCGATGTGTCCTGATATTATAGGTCACTACAATTTTCTTCTTCTCTCCAATGTGTTTACTAGCCCTTCAGCTTTGTTTGTGAGCAAATTTGACCGTGGTTGAACCTATATCAAAAGGAGCATTCAACAAAGCACTACTCGTTAGCCTTTAAATTCGTTGTTTGTTAGCTGACTTACATTCCTGTGCAGCAATCCAAGCAGACAGAAAGGCACACAGGGAGCCTTGGCAGGAATGAAGGGACTCTGCTGGAGGACTGATGAATGCACAATTGATGCTTTCTACAACAGCACGATGGCCTCTTCTTTTAATTGCACTCCACTGAGTGGAGCTGCTTTGTGCACTTGTGGAAAGTGCTCTCTGGCAGATAATTTTTAAGCTTCCTCCGCAGCCAGTTGACAGGTTGCAACCCAAGCTATTGGACATACCTCTGGCCCACACAATGAACACATTCATGATTCATAATATTGATTATTACAGAGCATTATATATAGGAATGAAGCCAAATAGCCTGAAAAATCTACAAGTGGAGTGCCAGTCCATGTAGCAACATACGTCATTAATGGCCACCCCCCTGGTTCTCCGTTCCCTATGCTGACTCTCTGTTGAGTAGACAGATCAGTCCAAGGTCTCAACCCCTCGTCTTTGAAAGCCATCTATTGACTGGCTCCTGCTACCTTTGAGATCGCTTCTCCTTTCATGACTAACATCTTCCAAACAGCTGCATCCCAACGAGCAGAGAAGTTACTTTTTACTGTGGGAGGTTCGAGACTGTAGGAAATACGACTTTTTTCCAGAAGCCATGTAAAATAAAGATAATATCAACTCTTCCCAGAATTAAAGGTCGAATTTGTTTCCTCAGTTTTAGATTTACATCAGTAATTTTGTCCCACATAAAACCTACTCAGCTGGCTCAGCTGAGTACACAAATGGACACACAGTAAATTAGGCTGTTTCTCCTGTAGAATGAGAAGGGAAAGATTAAGTAGATGGTTTATTATTTCTCCTTTTAGATGCCCTGAGTTTCTTGGATAAGCTGGTGGAGGGGACCATGTAGATCGCAGCTTAGGGAAGATGTATGAAATAGGCCAGAAAGAGCTGCAGCTGGGTGGTTTTCCATGATTTCCAATTCTTACCTGTCAGTGGGCATATGTGCATGTAAGTGGTGTGAATAGGGGATACTAACAAGTCTCAGCAGTTCTTTCTTTCTTTTGTTCTTTCATGTTTGCTTTGTTTGAAGCTATCTGGGCTACGTCACTGAAGACAAAAATATTAAGCCTTGCAAGCGAATAATAGATGTAATCTATTAATTTTTCTTAATTAACCCAAAAGACTGAACTGTGGAAATACTTGCTCTCCTAGTGACGTTGATTTAAGAATATGACTACAGCCCTGACTGGCAAAAAGTCTCATGTTTAGTTAGAAAATATTTAACATGCAATCCTCAATGAGATCAGTCCCCTCAGATCCTCACGTCTGGGAAGCACCAGGCAGGAATCAGCAGGGCTGTCACCTCCGGGATAACAGCACTGCCTATCAGCAGGTGCTTAGTGCCACATTGCAGCTGGCATTTCAACATAAACCTTGCTTCAGGAATGTCAGTCTTACTGCTCTTCTGCTTTGGGATAAGGGCTAGTCAAAGACTGGCAGGGTGGCTGTTCACAGAGGTCTTTCTATTTGGTATGTATACAGCTATGTAAGTTAGGAACACAAAAGGATGGTCTCAAAAACCAACGTTGGTGCCCACATCTGAGGCACGTGATGGGTTCAGTGGTGTTCAAATGTTCATTTTTGGTTTTCTGTGTTAGAGCTTTGCATAATTCAGATCCAAATGGAGGTAGTGAATGCCTGTACGTTTTGAAAGTAGGGTACACATGCAATTCAGGGTCCTGACTGAGCCTGTGCCACATGCACAAAGTTTTCTTTGCTGTCACTTTGATCTTGTAATTCTGAGGTTTGCAAAGCTCAAACTGAGGGAAGATGATTCATCCCAGAATGACTGTTTGTTCTGTCATGAGCAACCTAAAAGTTGCAAGATGTTATTAAAGGCTGCGCTCTTTCCCAGGTCAACTTCAATGCATATGCAAAATGATAGCCAAAGCCTTTAGCTTCTCCTTATTGTGCTCAAAGCACTGAGCTGTGAAATAATGCTTAGAATTGATCACAGATGCATAACACAGTCCACCTAATGTCATAAAACTCCTTTTGGTATAAGGCACAATTACAGAGAATCCGAACGCAAGCACACGATGTGTGTACTTTATAAATTGGATAATAAAATAAATGTTCATCGTTACTTTAGAACTCTAGTGTTATTCACAAATGCCTATAGATCTTAATGGAATAAATGCAGTATCTGAAGGTGGAGAATACTAGAGCTTATTTTGGCATAAAGTGCTTGATTATTGGAACTTCCTATTAGAATTTCCTGTAAAGCTCATTTATGGAAATAATTAGAAACAAACTCTTCAGATCGACTTTGCCAGACTAATCTTCTTTACAAATTGCCACTCTAAAGTAATTTCTGGCTCTCTGTTCTGAGAAACTTTATCACAAGGAAGGAATGCAATATTAGGTTTGAAAATTAATACATGATAATCTTCTGATGAGTGTTGGACAGCGCGTAATGAGCTTATGCTTTTGCAAGCAACTGAGTGAGAAAAATATTGCTGAAATGAAGGAGGAGAGCTGGGATGAGTCTGAATCCTTTTGAATTAAATTTCATACCTTAGAGGATATGTAGAGCTCTAGTATCTGGTTTGCAGCTGAACAAGGTTAATAGTGTTGTGACTCTTTGGAAAGGTATATTCAGTTTTTAGGGAACTCGGGTTGAATAGAAGTGATCTGGAGTAGATTTTTAGAGACTTGAAACAATACTAGAGTGCTGTACCCTGGCTCAGACTGAGATAAGTATAGAGCCATAAGTGCAATATAAACTCTTCTCTTCTGGCTGAACACCTCCGCAAACGTAGCTAATTGGAAATGCCGGACACTGGAAGATAGATAGACTTTAATTTTCCAACTCTAGCCAGAAATACAAAGGGTTGAGTAGTATCCAGCTGCAGAGTTAACTTCTTAAGGCACTTGCTGCGCCCTACGCTCTTGCACCAGCTTTCATGGTCAGGCTTTCTCTCCATTGGTCTCACAGGACAGAAAGTTGAAATACCTCATTTAAAAACAAGTTTCATTGAAATATTTCTCAGATATTTCCCTGTAGTATTTACTATCTTTGCTGAAAATCACTTAAACCTAAAATGTTTACTCTCATATGCCATTGGACTGAACATGATGCATAGCTTTTTAGGTGAGTTTGAACATAGTTGCATTCAATGAACTGAGCACATAAACCAGGTTCTACCTTACTTTTCTTTACTTATTTTTATTAGTTTAGCTTGAAGTGTAAATGTAGATGTAAGTATATAACCCTTGCCATAGAAGGGATGCTCATCAGCAATTTCTCATATCTTACATTTTCTTAAATACATTCTCATAACAGATAAATAATAACCATTTGCTGCACAGCAAAACAGAAGAGATCTAATATATTTATAGAGTGGAAGATAAGAATTTCCAAAGCATAACTGAGTATACCACTTGAGGAAGAGAAAAGAGCAGCAAACAATATCGCTGCTCTGTGCTTTTAAGAGAATACATATCTGTGAATTCTTTCTTTGTTAAAGTGTAAGTCTGTGATTGATGTCAGCTGGTAACATCACTGTCAGTTGCACTGCAACTTAAAACAGACATCACCAGGAGCTTTCAAATGTCATTTTATTTCTGCAGAGTCATATCACAAAGCCCAGTGCCTTACAGGATAACATGTTGCCCTCTTCATTCATCTCTGGCACTCCTCCAGTGTAGCTATTGTAAATCTTTGGCAGTTTAAATTCAATCTTTTTTTTTTTCAGACCATAGTTTACTTAAGAAAAGGTAAAAAAAAGAATCTTGTGCCATATGCAAGAATTTTCTCAGGTAAAAGTGCCCCGAATTAATTGGGGAAAACAAAGGTGACCTGCAAACCTGCTGCCTGGTGAGATGAGCCAAGAGGATGGCCCAAACCTCCTGAATCCCCCTATTCAAAGATGAGGTGAAAAACTGAAATTATAAATATATGGTTAATACCAGGATGATTAAGGGTGATGTGCAGGAACATTTCCCAGACTGACTCAACATCGCCCCAGTGCAGACCCTTAATAAAAAGCCCACTTGCTAAGTCAAACCTCTAGTTTCTGACAGCCTGGGTGGCAGCTGTAAACAACCAATTTTAAAGAATTCTTTATAGACAGTGGGTAAACACTTCACAGAGCCAGAGAGCAAATGGTATCCTGCAAGGTCCTCACATTACTTAACTGCAGCTTTCTGGTTTAGCCTAGAGGTATCTGCCTTTCTGTCCTCACTAGATGTGGACCAAACTTAGGAGCCTGGACCTCAGCTTAGCTAGCTAAAGCAGAGGGTGAGACTGTCCCCTTTCACTGTAATCTGGAAACTACTTCACTAAATGAATTTTATGGGGAGACTTATGATCAGCCAAATAAATGCTGTTTGTGGGCAGTGAGGATAGGGTACAACATCATGACCTTGCTGAGGCCAATGCGAGCTTTAGACATTGATCCATGCAGGGATCAAGATTTCATCCCACTGACCAGTACGGTAACTCCCAGTAATTCACAATTGCTGACTACAGAAGTCATTTCTGGAGCTGGGGCAAAAGTGGATTTGCCAAAGCCAGCACCTGAAAATTACAACAAATATTTTGTGCAAGCAGATGTTGATACCAAAGTACACATTTTTTCTCATTTCTTTACTGTAGAACTACCCACAACTTGGGTTTCATTATTTCTAATGATGTGTAGATCCCTCTTGTTCATGACTGATTTTCTGCTCACAACTTACTCGCAATATTTTTAACCATCAAGTGACCAGGAATTACTCCTTGGAAATGCACAAATATTATCTGCTGCTTAGAAATAAGTGTAGGAGAATTTTAAGTCATAACCTCTTTCTTCATTGTAGGTCAAGATGGGTCTGTTTTCCTATATGAAGGTGCTAAGATGTAAAAATCTTCTGGAAATATGTATATACATGGTGGTTCTCCTTATATACATGATGGTTCCCCTTTGAATATTTCTTTAACATTTGGCCAGATATGAAGCTTTTCCTCCAGGGTTTTTTATTTCAATAAAATGACAGTAATAGGATCTGAATACTGGAAACAATAGCTTCTTCTACTGGCCTTACAAGGTTCGTATAGACATTTTTCTCAATTGTTACAAATGTAAATGATGGCTCTGTGCTTCTCATAGGTTTGTTTATTTAAGCCACTGGGTATTCTACAGGAAAGAGACATTCACAATACAGTTCTAAAATCCTGCAGAAAATACAATTTTCCATTAAATTTCATGCTTTTTTCCAGAAGAGCTCATTCGTCAAATGGGGGTAGGGGGGGGGGGGGTGGAGGGAGAGCGGGCGGGAAGAGGGAAAAGGAGCATTAAGATCTCTTTAGAAAATTAGACGTCAAAGCACCAAATATACATTACTGAAACTTAAAATTGGCTTCATTAACTTCTCTAAATTATGCAGGCATTAGTAGGATTCTTATTATTAATTCATGTAATTGTTTATAGTAGTTTTTTGATGGGGCTTTATATATTTATTTATTTATTTCTGCTATTCCAGCACTGCATTGATGGGACTCATTAAATGTAATGGCATTTGGCAATTTATCACACAGATTAAAAGCCCTTTCCAGATCACCTCTAGTCACCCTTTCTTTTGGAGAACGTCTTTGGCGTATATCCGGAACACAGTGAATTGCACAATTTTCTTGTATGTAGCATTTCAAAACCTGTGTGCCTGAGCTGTATAAGGAAGGCACGCAGTTGAGTGTTTAACCACCATCCCTCCCTTTTAAAAGAACTCTTTCAGACTTCTGTGTTAATTCTAACCACAAAAAAATGTGCTTAAAAATACACAGAGTAGTATAACAGCTTTGTTAAAGTCAATAATTGGTTTTACCTGACTGTATTTTATCAACTACCTTCAAAAGGTGCTGTAGAAGAGCTTTTCAAATACTAAAAAGCTCTATTATTCAAGACTATAGTAACACTAGCAATATAGAGAATAACGTATTCCCATTTGTGCATAATGAGGTTGTAAATTCCTTCGAGGGTTCTGGCAACATTATGAACCACCAGAACAAACACCAATTTTTTTTAATGTCACCAAAGTCAGGCCAATCAATTTATGCAGCTTTTGAAGCAGATTACCCCTTCAGAGCACGGTAGGGCAGCAATCAAAGTATTGCAAACATCAGCCAGGCTGTATGGTAAGCGTGCAATGCAGGAGATGGAAGATAGAAAAGAATCATTCAAAATCCTGTTGCTTCTGAAGTCTAAACCACTGAGTGAAAGGGTGTCATACAGATTTTTTTTTTCAAAGGCTTGGCTGTAGTAGTTATATTTTTTATCAAAAGTCAGGTTTTAATTAAGGAGTCTCTCCATTGCAGATGTATTCCTGTGCTCATAGTCAGCAGTGCTGAGCAGTAGGTTAATATAAGATTATGTGGGGAAGACAGCAGTTGCTCTGCATAAAGATACATACACCTCAGGGTGTGTTTGTCCTTCTGTTACAAGCTGCATCTTAATGTTTTTTTCTGTTACTGGTGATTTGAGAAATGCTTAGGCCAGCAAACATTCATCACTAATTGCATAAAAGTAAAAAATAGAAGATGATTTGTAGGAGGGCAGTAAAAATGATGAGGGTCACTTATGAGGAATGAAAGAATGGCAGAAGATGATGAATGTTTTGAAGTTTTTAAAGATCTCATTATTTTTCTGCATCTATGCTTTTTGCCCCTTCCCTTTCATCCAGCGTTACCGGGGTAGTAAAGGATATCACAGCTGCAAACCTAATGTCAACCACATGATGATGACCTGAACTGCAGAGTCTGTGACTGTCCAAGGCTTTAGATTTTACTTTGGAGTTGTCACATGAACAAGGCTTTTTAAAATAGATCCATGAATTGCACTTTCCTTATGAAAGCCCTGTTTCCATGAGTATATTTCTTCGCTCCCAGAAACTTGCTGTCTCTGTGCTCTACCTCCTCTGCCTGAAATGGGAGGGATTTTCCTACCTAGTCCCTGTGATTTCATTAGTTGGATCTTCCTTGGTGGAAACATTTGGCGTGTCTCTGTGTTTTTCTGTCCGCTTGCTATGCAAATACATATGCTTTCTGAGCTACTCCCTGCCTGAGGAAGGAGGGAAGTTGCTAGCTGGGGTAAGGAAGGACTAACCCATGACCTTGTCTGAAAGCTGTGTGTAAGCCTTTAGCTATTGTTCAGCCCAGGCTGGATGGTCTGAATTACTTGTGACTGATGTGCAGTAATCAATCACGCTGTAAGCTTTCCCAGCTCTGAAAAGGATACAGAGCTAGGGACGGAGAAGTTAACATTTCAAAGTACTGTTGTCTACATAATTTTCAAAGTTCTGGCCACTCAACTGTATCTAGTTTGAATTTATACCGCACCATATCTTCTTCATGGGAAATTGTGAACATTGACTAAAGACATTTTCACCGAAGGCAAAAATAAACTTTATAGACGCTTTAAAACTACCTCTGATGCATTCTTCAAAAACATGCACATCAACATTTTGTGAAAGCATCACCCTGTACCAGTTCATATCCATCTGCCTAAAAAAGGGAAAATTCTTGTCCTCTGTGCAGAACACAAACTTTTCTGTTTATAAAATCTGTTTGGTTTGTAGCTGTGAACATCCAGGCAGGTAGTTTCTCCTAATCCCTGGGACGGGGGAGAAGAAAGAGTCAGCGGTCATTAGCGTGCAGAATTATCTCAAACACAATAGATTTTCCTCATGAAAAATCACACATAATCTCCATAGCAACCACACATAATTATGCACAAGATTTCAATGTAGCAACAAAAATAAGCATGGCAGGAATTGTAAAGAATAGCTATATAGTGTGAGACAGATGTGGGAGTAGATGGTGTATAGAAGACTGAAACGCAACTGCTCTAAGATGTAAAAAATGAACAAAAGACAGAAAGATTGCCTGCTTTGTGTTGTGGAGAGTGGTGATTAAGTCAGTACATTATCTGGAAATTGGAGATGATGGGCTCAAATATCTCCTCATAATATAGAGGTTACTGATAGTGCCACAACAGTTTGAGGAATGCCAGCAGCAGTTTTACCCTACTTTCGTAGGATTATTACAGCTACAAAAATTATCTTTTGAGTTGTAACTTGGCATGCAGGATTTAAATGCAGCAGGGTTTGGTTGGGGGTTTTTTTCCAAATTTTGTTTCAGTCTGTTTCAATCTGTAATCAGATTGATTAACAGGAGCTTAAGAATATTATGGGGAGTTTTGCCATCATCCTTATTTTTTTATCTAGAACTGTCTCTCTATCTCTCTGTTTGTTTATTTGTCTATCTGTTCTTTGGAATTCGAAGATTGCTGATGCCTTCTACATAAGCAGATTGCTAGTGAAAGAAGGGCCTTTTCATAGTTTTTGTTTTCAAAACTGCACAGGGATTTAGGGAGAGGATGGGAGAACAAGAGAGATTATCTTTTTTATGCATACTGCAGTGTTTTTTATTTCTTACTATGCTCGTAGTACTTTGCACAGCATCCTAGATTAACAGCCAACCCACTTGTGAATGTAATCGTTCTGTATCATTAGCGAACACATTAGCAGTGTAAAGGCAAGACATAGATTATATATTCTGCTTAGGTATTCCTGTGCTGATGAACCCAATGATCCCATTGTTGGAGCCGGTCCATCTCAGAAGTGGGGGCATCTCAGAGGCCCTAAGTACTTTCAGCTTCAGTAGTATTTGAGGATTCCCAGCAGCAGATTCAATAATTAAGTTCATGCTTCAAGGGCAATAATCTGGTGTCAAGACGTATCTATGATTAAATCATTCTGATGGTGATTTTCTTTTAATTATCATGGCCTGATCCAGAGCGCTACATCTAACCTGGCTCTTCTGAACTCAGTCGGGTACTCTGACATTGACTTCAGCTGATTTTGACTAATGCCATATAAAAAATGGTATAATCATGTTAATTAAAATTTTGGCTAAAAAAATGGGAAAGAAGATACACTAAACCGATCCATAAAATTTCATTCAACTATTTCCATTCAACTAGTGTTATGTGCTTTATTGAAACTCAAAGGTTTATTTCAATCCAGAACAGATGTAAGCCATAGGAATGGATAACTTCTTATATTTAATATTTTATGCAACAATGCAGCTTCATTTCAAGCTTGTCTTCCTCAAATAGCAGATCACAGGGATAGCAGAGGTGGTTTTAGTATGTCACCCCATTAATGCATTCCCATTGCTAATTTGCCTTATTGAAGACTCTCAGTTTTGTTCATAGGCGCGAAAAGTTAAACGAAGAGCTGACCATGGTTCCTAATGCATGTTTTTCTTGTCCCTGAGCAATTAATAATTTTTAATTTGAGTAATTTTTAATCCTAAGTGAAACTCCCAAGTGAGAATCAAACCAAGACATTTCTCTGCCCTTACACTTTCCGGTCTTCTAGAGACATCATCTTTTCCTCTTCAGGTTTCCTGGATCTTTCCTTTATTTAAAAACCAAAGGTCTTGTCGTCCAAGAGCTGGTAAGTATCTTCACTTTCCTTGTGGGTGATGGCAGGCAGCAGGCTGTCACTTTGGGGACCTCAGAAACAAATGTCATGGCAGGGCAAACCCCAAAGCATCTTTTTCTATAAAAATGAGTAACAAGCTAAACAAATGTTATAGGCAGGTGGTAATAAAAGAGTTGCTTGGACTACTGACCAAACGTGAATGCAGGTGCAAGGAACTTAAAATTTTTGTTTAAAATATCTGAAAATTATCACCAATTGTCTGCTGCCATGTAGCCAGGTGATAGTCAATACTCAGACATACAACTAAGACTAAGGACAAAATTTAAATCTATGTCTTGCAATTCCTTCTTCTCATGAATATCTAAACATTTGCATGACTAAAGTGTGGAGTGCTAAAGTGGAATAGCCTCGGCTGTCTAACGATGAGCTATGCTAACTATAAGCAAGGTTAATCCCAGGATTCTCTGGGTTTTGATTCTACTGACTTGTACTAATAGGAATTAATTGTTTTGAATCTTCTTTTATAGAGCATTCAAGATTACATTAGCTTCTGTTTTTAATTTATGTCACTTCTAGTAAATAGGTTTACTAATATTAAGTACGAATGAGTTTTAGATATTTTTCTTGCATTCAGTGTATCATTTTTCCTTACTATTCAGTTAAAATCCTTTTCAAATGAAGCAAAGGTGACTAACAGAAGATAATTGAAAGTTTGACTAAGATTTTCTAGAAACAAGGAAGCAAGTGCCGCATCCTGTTGAACTCTATTAACATTTCATACCACAAGATGTTCCGTCTGCTAATATAAAACATAATAAGATGATTTGTCAGTAGATATATGCCAAACTTTTTATTCCACTCTCAGTCCATTTTATTTGCATATAAAGTGGCACATTTACACTCAACAATAACTAGTCCTGAAGGAATGATATTTAAGAGGAGAATATAATTAATCTATTCAGGTCATAAACATTTTCTTCAGGGCAATGGGCAACCATCTAAGACAACCTTCATAATCATGCATGTACATTACTAAAATGCTTTAGAATGAGCTGGCAAAGCTGAAGATAGACAAAATGTTGTCATTTTATTCCAAGGAAATGTTTATGTTTGTCTTACGCAGCATTTTGAGAATTATCTTAACAAAAAATTCCTCTGTATTTTTTATGTTTGGCTTTGTGTTGATGCTGCATTCTGTTCCATAGTGTGCTTAAATGATATATGTATTGTGTTTCCCATCATTTTGTCTCGGAGCTCAAAAAGCATACAGGAATTTTGCTGTTTTTCAAACATTATGACTGCCTTATATGGAAACTAGTTATAAAGCTACTTAGTAGTTCTAATTACAATAAAAGGTTTTCAGCAAGTCTGCCAAAAGAGAAGGCATTTTCTGAACACGTTTTCATGCTACTTCATCTTGACACATGGTTTTATAGACTTTAGCTATTTCTGTATTTTTTGAAAGTTGTGTAGATTAAGGAGGCGGAAGAGAGGTGGGAATTGGACAGTGTGTAAGGGAACTCTCTGGTCTGCTGCAGTATTCCACTCCCTTGTAGTACCGTGCAGGATGTTCATGTCCTCTTCACCGAATCTACGAGCTGCAGGGGGGCTTCGTATTGATTGCAAATTATGTACAGAGGCAATCAGTACAAAAAGCCAGATTTGTATGGGCGTAAATGAGATCAAAATCTGTTTAATTTTTTCCCATACTCCAGTTACAACATTTGCTCTGGAGAGAGGTGTTTTGCACTGGGAACTGATTTAAACCTTCTGGCCCATTTCCATAACTCCATCCCCATATTTTATAGTCATAAACTAATTTATATTCCAGGAGGCAGGGTCAGAATATCTGTAGTTCACCCAGTGCGCTCGCTCTCTGAACTGGAAGACAGCTCTCTCTCCTTTTGCAGGCTGAGCACATCCTCTCTCTTCTGCTTTTAGTTTCTAGCAGGCATGAGAACAAGGGCCCAAACCATGTGCTTTTGCAAGGAGGTCTCCCAAAGTTCAGTACAGTCTGCTGCCACTCACTATGCATGATCTTGGAGAATTTCACAGAAAAACCCTTCAGTTCAGTTCTGTTGGAGCTTCCAAAATGTGGGCTATTCGCTCCCCAAGAGGCAATGCCCCTGTGCCAAGGAGTACACAGCTTCGTAATGGGGGGTGATAAATGGGTGAATAGGCAGACGGTGTGTGAGAGAACACGGGGGAGGCAATCGTAGCTACTTGAGTTTACATGTGTACCTATTTTGACATAATATTTTAAAATAATGAAAGGAAAAAGGAAAAAAATGCTAAGTAGTCACAAAAGCCCCTAGTCAACAAAGCACTTGCTTAAACCACTATATTGCTGTGGGATGGGCTCAAACCTATGCACTCAGTTCCCTTTAATGCCAATACAAGCTGCCTATGGAGCCCTATGAAAAACTGTTTCATTTCTTAAAAAAAATTTTAAATGTTCATTTTATTTTCTTAGGCACAAAAGGGCCAACAGATAATGTTTAAGCCCAGAAAGTGAGTAGACTCTGAGCCGCTTCTGAGGCACCATTATTACCCTGTGATAAATTGACCTACCACACACAGATAAGTCAAAGACAAGTAACAGTCACAAGAGTGAATGTGAAATAACTGGTAATTACTGATGACAGTACAATGCAAACCTTTCATACCTTGATTAACTGTAACTAATTACGTGAGTTTATCATCTTTATAATCTATTTTAGATATTTTGTGGACATAGGTGAAGAAAACAACGGCCCACATTTACCAGTCAGGAACACTCAGTTATTGCAGATGCAGCAAGCAATTCAATCTGATCATTAAACTTCAGATTTGCTTTAATCTCATGTTCCCAACAAATTCAAACTGCTCTTAGAGCAGCGTCAAAGGACTCGCCACAGCAGAAGATCAATTTGTCATGCTCTTATTATCACTGCGCTTCAACTCGGAGGGAAGCAGAGTTCGGTTGGAGCTTGATAGACAGAGGAACTGACGGCTGTATATCTGCGTCATAAGGCAGATGGATTGGTGTTAGCGTGTGCATTTCACTCTGTGCGAGGGAGAAAAAGTGTATAGCTACTGTATATGAATGATACCATTTTCCTTGTGATTGGATTTTTAATAGTCAGAATCTAATGGGCCAAACAGACGGCTGCTCCGAGGAAAATGAGAAGGCTGTAGGGACAGAGCTGCCTTTCTGAAGGCCACGCACCTATTTGGGACTTAGGCCTTCTCTGAAAATGTGTTTCTAATTTTGGCATATCAGTGGGAAAGAAATTCTGAGCCTAAGTGGCATGGAGTGAAATGTTTTACTTTATATATGTGTATATATATATATATATATATATATATATATATATATATGTAGGGTTCAGGCTTTTGAGTTTTAGCGGCTTTTAAAAATGTAATCACATTTATCCTGTGAGCTCTTCAGATTCTCTCACTCTTAATTTTCTACTGACACCTGTACACCTATCTCATAGAACGCAGGACGATGCACGCTCAGCGCCTCTCACTGAGCAGCTGTGCAGTTATGATACGGCCGATCTCCTGTCAGTGGAGGGACTTGCACTGTCTCATCCTCTTCCTGCTTTGCTCTCTGCGATGGGTTTTTACCTTCCTGATGAAAAATCAAGCCCTTGGTGGGAACACGGCGGGGTGGATTGCAGAAAGCAAATGGCAGAGCTGGCAAGGAGAAGGTAACGGGATTTTCCGTTAGCTCCATCTCCGCAAATTTCCACTGGGATAAAGTGAATTTCAGCAGCAGTAAAATTCATTGCATCTGGACTAACCTCGCGGAAGGAGGCTTTCTGTCTGCGGTATGACAGGAGAGGCATGGCCTAGAGAAAATCAATGATGAGGCAATTGAGAGCAGTGAGCTGTTCCTGTAAAGTGCAAACTTATCACCATCGTGAGCAGATAATAAGAATCGTTTCATTTACACTGTAGAAACTTGTTCAAGGCAGCAGCAGAGGTGTAATAACAGACTTTACTTCTGGAACTGACAGCAGGGGATTGAGGTAATCCTCAGGCAGACACTGGTCCCCGCATTTTCCCCCCCTATTTTATGAAAGGTCATATTTCTTCCCTGAAACCTGAGGCCTTTTTGGACTTCTTGAAATCTTGAGCCTTCAGTGAAAGGGCTGCATGACCCAGTGCCCAGGAGTGCTGACACCTCCCGCCTAAAGTCTAAACCTACCCCACACTGTTGCCGGCAAGAGAGCTTATAGAAAGGGGAGCTTATAGGATTGAGCCACCCACTCTCTGCCAGCCCCGGTTCCCCCCGCCTTGATGGCAACAGCACGGGTGGATCCAGTTGCTGTAGCCCTAGTACATGTGTTACTGTTCACTGTTCTTGTTCTGGTGGAAGGAGAGCAGAGCACCATATATTGGTGACTTGTAATGAACAGAAATTTTTGACATGCTTGGATAAAAGGTAAAATTCAGCTGGGTTCAGTGCTACCTTTTAATTATCACAAGCCCTGCAAGGACCTGAATGGCTGTTAAAGGGACTCAGGGATTTCCCTAACTCCTGCACTAAAACTTACCTGTTCTGAAAGACCTGTAGTCAGAACTACTGAAAACAGAGGACCCAGACTTCTCCAGCTCTGTCCTCTCTTCATCACAATCTTTTATGCATTTTAGTTTAAAGAAATAGAAAGACATCATCTGGCACATAATGCTTAGGGAGTACAGGAGGATGGAAAGCTGTCAGGTTATTCCACATAGAAGTCTGGGGACAGCCCGAGGTTAAAACCCTTTCAGAAGAGGTCAGTTCTGAAGGGTGTGCTCACTTGTAATGGGGTTCTCTTGAGTAATTTAAAGTTCCTTCTGAGATCTTAATGATCTGCATTCAGTGTTTCTTTCTGAATGCCTGCATTTTATTACCTCCTATGAAGCTCCCAGGGCTCCCAGTGAAATTTGTTCAACTGTTTGCAATCACACCAACCCACCCAGCCATCCCCATGAAGTCATGCACAAAAATTGCAGGATGTCAAATGTCGTAGGCATTTCTTCATTGCCTCTGGAATCCAGGATCCCTCTGCTAGCCCTGACCCAAGCCCAGGCTTATTTATGACTTACAACTAGAGCAATGTATTTGTTTTTTATTAAGCAAAAGCCCACGAGACCAGTTTTAAAATGAAACTAAAAAATGCACAGGAGCCTAAATATCTGTCATTTTTCTAATGTACAAGACTCTTCAGCAAGTCATAATGCAATTGATACGTTGCACAATTTATGCTACAAACTAATCAAGTCAAGATTGCTAAAATGGGCTGTTAATTCATTTATATCCTTTCTTGTGTTTTCAAGGACCTCATAACATTCACTTTAACTATAATAAGGATGGATTGCATAGTTATTTAAAAAAGGAAACCACTTTTATTCAATCAAAACATTTTGAGTAAAGTAGATTTTTTGAAGTGTTTATGGTCTGGATGGATTGCATGACTATTGCTACTGTTCTTGCTGATTCAATCATTTTACTGTTAGTGGAGTCAATGACCAAATATTCCATCAAACAAAACAGGAATTAGACACTTAAATTATTTCTTGTCAATTAAATCATTATTATTTGTTTTAAACATAGGGGTTTATTGCATGTTACTATTTAACCTAACATTAACAGCCATCAGGATGAAATGAAACATTCCACACTACTCAGCTTTTAGTTAATGTGCTTTAGAACCTCACAAGAAGACGTAACATCTCTAACTATTGTGGCAGTAAAACCTGTTTAAAACAAAGATCAGAAATATACCCAGAATTGAAAGACTTAAAGTGCTAGGAAATCAAGTACTCCTTTAGAAAACTGTATTGAGTCCTGATCTTACAAATGATTGCACATACTTGTGTTTCTGTTTCTGCAGTTTTCTGCCAATGTAGGACAAGAATCTGCCTGCACAGACTAAAAATGGCCCTAAAATTGCAGGACTTCCAATTACTGTGGTCCCCTAAACTCCTTCCTCTTTATACGAGCCTTGCCATGAAATAAATGAGGTTTTAATCTCAAGGAAGTGACCATTCCGTAATTCCGAAATTTAAGTCTCTGGCTGGAGATGCCTTTATGAGCTCTGACTTTTGTAACATATAGAGGACACAGAGAATCAGATTAATTTAAAATGTTTCAAGTTGCCATTCCCAGCCTCAAAACTTCAGTATCACTTCGCTGCTTATGCAAAATTCAGTTGGTGGCTTTTTTCCTGCACGGTTTTGGGCAGTGCTGTAAAATTGTAAGTTTGTATGAACAAATTCTTCTCCTGAGGTACACAAATTCATGTATTTGCACATACTCAACTGAATCATAAAATAACAAGATTACTTATTATAACGTAAGGATTTCTGAAAGCAGTTGGGTACACTGGAAAATTTGTTGCCCAAGTAAAAAAAACCCTAGCCATTAGCTTGTATTATATATTTGAATAATGTAAATGATCTCACAGCTGTTCCCCAAGGACATATTGCTGTTTGTTGGGGGGCTGGTTGTTTGCTGTAGCAGTTTCCAACAGGTTGCCTATCCAGCTGGTCCTAAGCAAACAAACAAGGAACATGGAGAAAGGTTAGGTAAGGAAGTGTCTTTGTATTTGCTGCTCCAGTTTGCTTTTAACTCTTAGTAATAACATACTAGACCTGTGCTTGTCACCATGTGAAAAGTGTGGTATGATGACATTGTGGCATCTGCATTTAATTCAAATTCTAACTAGATTCACTGGGTTGAAAGGTTGTATAAAATAATGTAACTGCAGCCTGGGCTGACTACTCTTACAGGTATGAGGCTGGATTTTGCCTTACATCGCTGGAGTCTTCTTGACTTCTGGATAGTTAATGACACAAATTAGACTGCAATGACATTGTCATTTACAAACTAGCAGAAATGTTCTAAATAATACCCAACATCATGTAATGATTTGAGGTTAAGCATCCACTTATTTTAATAGGTTTATTTATTTTGTTCAACCCCGAGAAGCTATCATTGACACTGGACCATTGCTTTTAATTGCCTCACTTAAATAGCACATTTTGAAGCCTGCAATTGTTTTTATGATTGTTAAAACACTGGTTGCACAACTAATACCAAGAAATTATTTCTTTTTTACACTTCTTGAATTTTCAGCCTGGCAAATGCTTGAACAATCAGTAATGTTCAAGTGAGCTGTCCCATGGAAGACAAAGTTTAATAGTCAGTTTTCTTATGCAGTGCAGAGGTAGACAATAGCTGCAGAGTCACCTAGTATTTAATGTGAGCTGGTAGGAGCACATCTGGTCCTCACGTGTCACAACACATAGACCCAGCAACGTATACCTAAGGCAGCCCTGGTGATTGTGGTGGGCCAGCAACCGAAAAAGGCATTGGCCCCTTTCTATGTCTGTTTGTGCATCTGTTCCTGGCATGAAGGTGTGTTTAATTCCCTACAGAAAGGACATGAACATATTTCCATGCACTGCTCTGTGACATAGTGACCACTGACAGGATAGTCCTATTTTTTTGAGCAAAATCTATTCTCATACAAATCTATTTGTAAACTGTCTTCCTTTTAGCCACACAACCTGTATTTATTTTGCTCTGCCTAGTGGATAATAGGTTGCTTTAGCTAGAAAGTTGGTTTTGCAGCATCTTGGGTAAACTCTTCCCACAAAATACACTGATAGAAACTTTTTCATTTACTTGAAATAATGCAAAGGGAAAGTTCCTGACACCCTGTGTGTCACGCACTCAGGCTGCCAGATGCATGCCTGCATCCAGCAGGGAACACTTGCATTGAATTACGTGGCCACTGAGTTACGTTACATCAGTGTTCTGCTTAATTTTTTTCCCTTCTTATTACAAGGGCATTCTGTTGACATCTATAATTTGAGTCCCTGGTCTCATTACTTATGGCCATTATGTTGGGTAATTTAGCAGCTGTATACAAAGAAAACTGGTGCAAGAAGCTCTGTAAGTTGGATGGGCAGGGGGGCATTGATGTGGAAGATTATTACCCTGAATCTGTTAACAAAATCTGCCAAACACCAGCAGCAGGTTCTTAGCAAGCAGTATGGAGTATGGAGAGCCGCAGAGATGCAATTTATCCATGACTCGTCTTCACCCTCAAAAGTGGGTGAAGTTAGTCTTAGATAGGACCACCATGCAGGTGAAGTTTGTTCTGACATTTGACCTGTACTGGGCAGTCAGGTAACAGTAGGCATTCAATAAATTAATCTTCAGTGGCATAATGCTTCCCTACTCTTTCTCTCATTTCTCATCCCCTTTGTAGCCTGCTTGTTTCCATGTACGCAGAAGAGAAGAATTTATGACGTGCGACTGAAACGTAAAACCCCGTCAAAGCTCGTGCACTCAGTTGCTTTGGTACCTCAAACCACTAAATATTTAACAAATAACACTGTGGCACTGTTTTTTTTCCTTTCAGTTAGACATTATTCCTAGAAGGCAAGTTCTGGTAAGAAGTCTAAGACTTTTTGATGAACCAAGATTTATAAAGTAATTCAGAGATGTAAAGAACTATATAAATGCTAAGTGTTATTATTCATGAGTAATCAACTGAACAATTAACATAAAGAATGGCAGTCCTCTTACTTGCACTTTTGATGTTAAATAAAGAGAGACCAATAATACATAATGAATGGAAATAAAGCCAAATGAATTTCTGAATTTTGTTTGTAGATGAGTACATACATCAAAAGGCCATCTGCCCATGTAGAAAGGATTAGTGCTCTGGTACCATTTTTATCTACAGCTGAGAAAAGAAGAGAAATATAGTATTTCTCTTCTGTAGCCTCCAGTACAAATCTGTATATGATTGTAATACTAGTTGTGACTCAACATTAGAAGGCCATACAAAGTTAAAAAGTAGAGGATACAAAGTGCTATTTCAAGAGCCATAGTGAACCTCATGAACTTTCACAGGGCACAGTGAGATGGCTGTGATTCCCTGAACAACACGGGTGTAATAATGAAACTGGAATTAAAAATCATTTTTTCCAGAGTGTTTTAAGAAAAGATAAACAAAAGAGAAATGAAATTAAATGAAATGAAAAGAAATGAAATGAATAAAATAAAATAAAATAAAATACATCCATATGCTATAGATTTTGGCAACTCATATACAAAATTATTTGGAAAGGGAGCACCCAGCCTTGTTGTGTTTATATTATCACTGAATCTTTTGGTATGTCTCAGCAAAGACCATATGCTGTATTTATTTTCAAAGTCACAGCTTAGGAAAGATTTTATAGGTCAAGCTGTTAAATACCATTCTAGTTCATGGGCTGCAATTTTGAACAGTTACCTATGCATATGCCAGAGTGTTTGAATTTGGCCAAATGCTAAAAGCCCTTGTTTCTAGCAGATCATGTGAAGGAAAACATGATCTGTGATGTGTACCCTCTGGTTTTTACCAATCTGTTTCTGGGCTTCTGACCAGAAATTCTATAGTAAAACATATGAGCATTGTCAAAGTTAGGTGAACAGAAAGTTGCTCTTCAGCGTGGCAATTTTCCTCTGTCTTTCCTAGTAATAAACTATATTAAAGCACAATATTTAATTTTGTGATAAAAGAATTCTCTTAGAAAAGTGTTTTGCGGTACAGAAAGGGAGAAGCTGGGGCAATATTGTATATACTCTATTATACAATGCTCCTTCTTCACCTCAACTTAATTTGTGGCCAGCAAGAATTGGTGTCTTTGGAAAAGTATTCGTCGAATGTACATGGAGCACCATGTACATTCATGGTAAAACAAAACAGAGAAAAGCCTGTCAGTAATACAAAACACTGCAAATAGAATTTGGGATATTTTTTTAAACAAATATTACAAATCTAGTGTTCTTCATACAGTTTTCCTTGCATATTTCAATGTTACATACTTAAATTTAAATGCTAAGTTGCAGCATACTATGTATGCTGTACACTGTGTAGTGGGTAATACATGTCACCTGCAACCGTCAGAACTGGAGAAGGATTGTAGCACTTCAGGTCCTTTCTGAATCCTGTCAAACACTATCAGCAAGTAAACAGTGTTTTTATCTCTACAGCTAATAGCTTTTCAGCAGCAAAGTTAACAGGTGACTAGTTCTCAGTTGCTGTTGAAGGAGCAGCCTACATACTGTTCCTGAACTGGGGAAGATGTTTAATTTATTATGTGAATACGATTCTCTGAATCCCTCTGTTCAGCGCTAGCTTGCATAGGGGTAAATATCCCTAATGTGTATTCATTGAAAATGTGTGTGTGTGCGTTTTGATGTTAACTGGCTCTATCCAAGATTTATAGAAATGTGATAGAAAATATATTGTAAACACATAGATTTTAATACATAATTCATCTTACATTACTTACCACAGATTTCAGAAGCTATGTAGATTTAGGATTTAGACATTCATATGTCTCTAAGTATATCCACAGCTACTTAACATAAAACAGGTGTTTTGAAGACTAAATAGGAAGCTGTGTGCTTCAGAGCCGGAGCTACCTAGCTGATGGGAAGCCAGAGGAGACCATCTTGCACAGTTGTTCCTTAGTGGTCCGTTCTGGACATGCTGGAGCTGGTCCAGAGCTGCCCACCAGGATAAACCTGGGACAGCAGATGGAGGGGGTGAGAGAGCTGGTTTGTTCAGGAGTATGAAGAGAAGGCTGAGGAGAGATTTCATTGTTGTCTACATCTACCTAAGGGAAGGGTAGTGGGAAAGATGGAGCTAGTCTCTTCTTGGAGGTGCGCCGTGAAAGAATGAGCAATGGGCAGCAGGTGCTTGAAGGGAAGTTCTGGTTTGATATTAGGAGAAAATTTTTACCATCGGGGTGATCGAACACTGAACAGGTTGCCCAGAGAGGCTGTGGACTCTTGGAGACATTGGCTGGATATGACCTACTTTAACTTGATCTAACTTTGAAGTTGATCCTGCTTTGCATGGGGGGTTCCACCAGATAACCCAGAGGTCCCTTTTAACCTAACTTATTCTATTCTTTTCCTGGGGCTCATATACCTTTGTCTAAAATAGCTGGGCCTAGCCATTATCGGAGGCAGGACCAACGGAGTAGATGAACTGGGTTCGGTAAATCTCAGGTATCCATTTTTATTAAGATATAGAGACAGCAAAAGTATCAGTATAATTATTGTCTGAGTAAACGGACAACAGACCTTTGCGGTCCATCCAACATAGTTAACATAAAACAGATGCTCTAAAAATGCCTATAGACAGTTCTCTATAAATATGGTCACTACGTTTAGTGCTTCATATGAAAAAATGGCATTCCAGCTTGCATTTGCATGCTTTGTTAGAAATGAGAATAGGTATAAAGGTATATTTTCTTCCAAAATACCACAGTTATATAGATGGTACTTCCTAAATGTGTTTGTAGATGATCCCTATTTTAAATATTACGCAGCTGTTTAACTTATGTTAGGGAAAATAGATCTTCATGACTGTTATTATTAATGGCTGGGATCATACAGTAGTAAAAATTGAGAACACTTTTCTTTTATTACCTGAAATGATGCCCGATACTGAGGCAGCTGATCCTTTCCCTAGAAGTGATTCTAGATCCACTTCCCTAGATCCTAGGACAGTGATCAGTAGTGTTAGAAACTTCCTTTTAGAATTAGTGTAAGATTATTTTTTTCTTAAATTTAGTCATACTTGTGCTCTTTCTCTTTCAAGTATTTATACGCATTTTCTTCACTTCTGTGGGAAAAAAAAAAAATCATAATAGCAATAGACTCATGGGAAACAAACTTGGCGTTTTAAAAGCTACCATCTCTAAGCATGCACCTATACATCCTTTCGTGTGTGTGTGTGTGTGTGTGTATATATATATATATATAAATACACACATTTTGTGAGTTTGGTTCTTTTATTGCTTTTGGCCAGCTGCAAATGTAAACATCCAGTTGCTTTATTTCCCATTTTGATTACAAGACTTTTGATAACAGGAGATTGCACAGAGAAATAGCATCTGACAGTGTGCAAATAAAATACCTGTCCCTTTGTCAGACAGGTTTACAGTCACATAAAAACAGACAAAAGGAGTGAAAACAACTGCACAAATGCAGGGCAGACATAAATCTTGTTTGAGTAAAGCTGAGAAGTGGAATCTGACTCCTGGAGTAAGGGGGGAGAGGGAGAATGTAATGTTTTGAGGTGTCCTGTGCAGGAACTGAGATCACATCGTTCACTTTTACTTTCCATTGATGAGACACAGTTCTGGGAAAGGCACTCAGGTTTGGCATCTTTCCCTGGGCTTAACAGGCGCTGAAGGTCATATCCAGGGGGATCCCAGCTGGGGTTCCAAAGCGCCTAACCACTTACACTGGCACAGAGCAGGATGTTTCTATTTTTAAGCTCTAAAGCTCTACACAAATAGGCCCGAGATTTAGCGAGGACACAATAATTGCTTTCCTTTCAACAGCAGGTGACACATTTCCCACTGAGAAAAATATAATCCTGCTGCTTTTAGTCATAACAGGAGCAACAGGAGGAAAATAGACAAGGAAGTGGGGAAATGTCGCCAGTCGTGTCTTGGAAAAGCCATTTGCAGGCATGAGCAAGCCTCTAAGTGCACAAAATTAAAGCATTAATTGACATGTCTAAGTTTATTGTCCATGAGCTGCAAGTCCCCAGATGATACTATTTAATAATTAACTGAAATTTTCCAAGTTCACAGAATGGTGTGAACTCTTTAGTGTTCCTTTTCCTTGCTGGTTTTGCCCTGGGTAGCACACCGTGACCGAGCAGGGAGAATGTGTGTGTCCCGGGCGGCGTGAGTACGGACAGCAGCTCCACGGGCTGGTCCAGAGAGAGGATGAGCATGGAAAGGGCTTTGACACCGCTCTGCACATTTAGCAATGCAGACACACGCTGTTCTATCATTTGAATTGAGAGCAATAATATTTTACCTCTCTTACTGAATATCTGATACAGATATCTGACTACATCCCTTTCTCTGTCATTGTTCATGTAGACCCCGAACCTGGAGCTCATTTCAAAACTCAGTCCTATCTGCAAACTCAGTTAGACTGAGGTTTTCCTCCGACCTTGGGATGGCCAAGCCAGGAAGGGTGCCTTCATATAGTGGTATAGCTGGACTCCACGTCTCACTGTCCCTCTGAGAGCTAGTACATGCTGATGAAAATAATAATGTAAATTGGTGGTAGACATGGTGAAATCTAGCCAAATATTGTACTCCTGTGTCACTGGAATTGCAGTGCTATCCACTGGAAAGCAGCCTGTTTTGCAGACTTTCTCAAAGCTTTGAGGGCATGCAAATAATCATTGTGGAACTGATTAGTGTTCCCATATAGATTATAAGTTAGTAAATACTTCTGGAGTTTGCAGTCATGTTCAATAATTTCCTCTTGGTGAATATTAGTATGTGTCTCATATCTTTGGTGTGCGTAACCATTTTAAGATAAAGCAGTTATAGCATATCAGTGCTATAAATTAAAATTAGATGAGGAGGAAATCCTCAGATCTCCCAAGAGAATAGTACGTCTCCGCTTTACTCCAACTCCAAGCTACATTTATGATGTACTATATCTGTTAAGAGTTGAATGCTGCCTTTTTTAAAACAAAGGTTTTCCCCATGTAGCACTAATTATAGCTAAATGAATAATTACTGATTTCTGGAAAGCAGAAAACTCTGCCTTGATTATAATAACTTAGTATTAGATTTGAAAGAAGCAGCTCTAATCAGGAGCATTTTAGGAGACAAATAATCTAAAGTTCTTTTTCATCAAAATTTAAAAGATAAAACAATTCAGTATGGCTTGAAATCTATCAGCTGATACATATTAGCATAGGCAGTACAATCTGTCAAAGCAGCAAAAAATGACTTGTCCCTGAGACGTCGCTAGAGCTGACTGCATAACTCTCTTTTGGAAAGGGCCTCTCCAATTTTCAAGACCATAAGATTAAGTCACTGGATCCTAACTAAATACAGGCTTTTTGAATGAGCTTATTTTTTTGTACATGTACATGTGAGTATGTATAATGCACATACATACTTGGCATGTTTCTGCTGCCAGGTTAGGGAGATGGATGTAATCAGACTAAAGGACTGGAAGGACTTAGGACATCTTGCTTTCAGCCACGGTCTTGCCAGAATGACTCAGAGAATGGGACTTGTTCGGTGACTCAGTTTCCCCCAGCATGGAGATCAGTCCAATGATCTCTGTGACATTCTTTGCTCTTTTGGCATTGCAGGAGAGTCTGCAAAGTTTTGCAGTCTGAAATGGCAGACTCATTTGCCTTGTCCTAATCCTCCCCATGCACCATATTTACTTTGTGGCTAGACAGATACTTTCATATTCAGTAAGTCCTTCTGGCCCCAGGCATCTGATGCGTGAATGCAAAGTAATATAAGGGGGAATTCAGCTATCCACATAAATGATTGTGTCTTTCAAATATGTACAGAGGAAGGCTTTTTTTACCTTACACGGTATGAATGCAAGTATCAAAGGAAAGGAATTTATATGCTGGGCTTCCTTGCCCTCCTCCTCTCAGAAAGAGAAGAGCAAGGCAATTGGATACATAGGAAGGAACGGGGAGACAGTTTTGAAAATTTACCAAAAGTCTAGGGTAATTTCAGAAATCTCCAAGGGAGCAGAATGAGCACATTCTCATTAAAATCTCGTTAGGTGCCTATCTGCATCTTTAGATATTTAAATTCCCCATCTAACGCTGTGCTGTTTTGTTTCCTTTGTGATTTGTGCTTCTCCCTTCAACAACTGGAGTGATACAGGCAAGAGTGGCTGGACTGCTAGACCCAGGCCATACCGAGCTCTGAGATATGCTTGTTTAAGTGAGCAGTGCAGGGTTGGTCATAATCTGAAATCCTACCTTGAGCATCCTCATCAGCAGAGACTACAGCAGGAGAACTCGCTGGGATGCCAGGTCTAGGGCCTTTTCTGCAGGGAGGCTGTTTTAGCCACATCCCAGGTGCATGGAGGAGGCATTCTCTCTTAAGGCCCTATTCCTTCACTGCTGCCGCAAAAACTTCTGGTTGAACAATTTTGTTTTACAAGACTCAGAATTATAAAGGACGCTTGGAGGAAAAGGGAGGTGAGACAAGAGAAATAGCTCTGCTCACCAGCAAAACTTTCGAGCGCTTCCCTACAAGTCTCCAACCATGAAGCGTTGAGGCATCTTCTTGCTAGGAGTGTTTGCCGTGCTTTCATAGCGTGCCACCGTCTCCACATCCAAAGAGTGAGTTTGTGACACTTGAGGTTGTGATAAAATTTCCATTGAGTCCCATAAGACCAGAGGATAGTACTGTTGTGCGGTGAGGATGTTTGATATCCAAACAGAAACAGTTGGAAAGGAGAAGAGGAGGAAGGTTATTATTCAGTGTAAGGGCCTTTTCTTTGAGAAGGGGATTGCTGAAGTA
The DNA here is from genome assembly GCF_900496995.4 of Aquila chrysaetos chrysaetos. Classification (NCBI taxonomy): domain Eukaryota; kingdom Metazoa; phylum Chordata; class Aves; order Accipitriformes; family Accipitridae; genus Aquila; species Aquila chrysaetos. The sequence goes on along the minus strand of NC_044009.1, from coordinate 45,734,204 downwards.
CACATGATATGCATTTATATAGAAGTAATTTGAAAGCTTTAAACTGACTTACTTGCTTTTGTTCTTAAAGCTTTTGTAGATGATTTATGAAAAGTGTTATTTCTATTACTCAGGCATATGAAAAGAAGCAAATTATCTTATTACATTATGTGGACAGTCAAAAGGAGAGTTAAATGGACCATACGACTTTCTCTTAAAACATTAATTTTCTTGTGTTGTCTTTAATTTCCTTGATAATGAAATGTTCACAATAGCCACTGGATATTACTGTATGCAGATAAATTAGATTGTTCCCGTTAGATGTAAATCCTCTCCTAGACTTGTCATCAGGATGCGATTACTGTAAATTTCTCTATACATGTGAAATGCCAATTCCTGAAAACATTTCCTGTTGGAAAACAAGAGATTTTCAGAGTCTTTTCATTTAAATACTGTCAAGTTGATGGCTGTGGAAATGCTTTTTAAATGAATGATTAAGGACTGTATCTGAAGTTTGAAAATTGCTTTTCCTCCCCTGAATAAGTTTAATTCTGCAGTATCAATGAGACTTGCAGATGCTCAGCACTTTCCACAGCAAAGACACGCAAGATTACATGAGTACGCCTGAGTGGGTACAATGCTTCAGTTTTATGGCTACCTTGATGTCTGTGACACCTTAAAACCATACTTAGGCAGCAGGCTTCTCTTTATGGGAGGAGTGAGATCTGAGAAGTTCCTACCATTCCTGCAACCTTCCCGTGGGAGCTGGACCCCTGCGAGACCTGCCCCACCGCCGCTGTACATCCCGCCTGCTCCGGGCTCTGCCACTGCCTAAGCCCGGGGACAGGGCAGAGCCTTCAAGACTGATCAACCTGTTCCGTAATAATACGTATGAAATGCATGTCAGTGTAGATGATCGAGATTTGAAAGGGAACACACACCTTATTCTTTAGCACTTTCTGGGCTGCAATCTCTCTTAACTTTTGAAGTTTCTTAAAGTTGGGGGTTTTTTTCTTCTGTGATTTAATGTAAGCTCAATATTTCCAATCTAGAGTATGCATGCAAACATCTTAAGGCTTATGGAAATTAGTCTAAATCATCAGCTCTTGCAAGGATCATACAATAAATTGTCCGTGATTCATGCATGGAGCACCTACGCAGTTCAGAGGCAGTATTTCAATGCTTCTGTTGCATATAAATTATTGCCACTGGTTTTGAATACTCAGAAACACGAGATGCTTGACAAATGCTAGATGACAGCAAGAGGTCAGTATGTATCAGAGTGTTTATGTAAAATAATTAGTATTCCCAAATGACACTTTTTTTTAAACCAGTGTTTAAAAATCTTTTTGTCTAATTACTCTAACACCCACCCGTTAGCAGCAGAGAGGAAAAACTTCTTAGTTTGTGTATCTCTCATCTGTCTTCGTTTTAGACTGACATGCCCTCAGTTAATTCCATCAAGGTTGGCATGATTCCAGCTGAAGCTGACCCGTAACACCATTACACACAGGAAACGGGATGTCACCTTTGTGTGAAAAAAAAATGCTTTTAGGTACACAATTGATAGGTATTTTGTTTTAATTCATCCTCTGTGTCTCAGACCAGTGAGAACCAAGGCTTCTGCAGGAAATTGTGTATATGTCTCTTTCCTAAGAGAGAGACGCAGTATCGAAACATCACAAAGTCAGCAGTAGAGCAGCAGGTACACTAACATGACTCATCACTTGTCACCATAGATTTTCTGGCTGATGATGATAAAGGTCTTTAAAATGTAATTCAGTTAAATATTGTAAAGAACTTTTCCAGTAAGCCGCAGTTAGTGACGAAAATTAGATTAGCAGAAATATAAAGGTTTATGCTTATGTTCTCACTGTTAATTCACATTAGGTTCCCTGTGGATTAAAAGATTCACGTTTAAGAGACATGGACAGCTAAGTATATCACTTGCTATTTCACACATAAAATTAAGGGCATTTTTAAAGTTACATTTTTGAATGCTAACTGGCAAGATAGTGTATAAAACAAAAAGCTATCATGTAATCTGAACTGTCACTACATATCCTGTGTAGCAGCCGCCAATGAATATTTATCTAAACAAGTATTTTCAAGGCTTTCATGCTACAGTTTGGGTTTGCTTCAGTCTTATTTGAATAAACAGAATGTTTTGCAATAACTCTAACTAATATCTCTAGGCACATAACATTTGAGATGGATCTGCAATTCAGTGCAGTAATATTCAACTGCCGAAAAATTATTAGCGTTAACCAGGAGCTAAATTACAGCTTTGATTTCACTGGTACCGCATTGTACCTGTGAATTCTAAAATGCTGAATGAAATTAAAGGTTCACTTTAATTTTTATGAAAAGGAAATAGATTCTCATTAAATTGAGTAGTGTCGTTATATTTGTTTAGCATCTACTGCACATGGCATGCTGAAGTTACAAGCGTTCAGATGACAAAACATTAATAATGTGTTAGACCACTTATAAAAGCACAAGATAATAATGATTATTAATACAATTGTTATATGCAGGAGTTGAAGGACTTTTACTTTGTTTGGAACATAAGCGAGGAGGAAAACCTACCAATTTCTACTTTATGAAAACCTTTATGTTAGGCTCAGTTACTCCTACGCGTTAAACTCAACGATTTGCATCCGTATTCACCCAAGCGCATCATCTCCCTGCTCCACTTCTGACTACAGGTCAATAAAGGCTGTCCCCCGAGATCCTTCTCCATGCGGTACCGCCGCTCTGGGAGCACGGCTCTAGCTCTCGGCTTTCCAGCAAAGCAACCTTTCATACTTGCCTTCCTCGGCTGGTGCACAGCTCGCTCTGGCTTTCAGAAGGACACAGAGGCGGCTGCACGGCCGCTTGCAGCACGCCTGCCACTGAGGCCAACTGAGGAGCTGGAGCACTGCGCTCATCTAAAAATCCGTGTCTGCAGGGAACTGCAACCAAGCAGCACTCTGTTGTGTCATTTTGCATCCCATTTAGTCCAACTACGTTCTAATCTTGCCAATGCATCTAATGGCCACTACCGTCCCAGACTGATACGTATGTCTGTAAGTGTTTATAGCATCGGCGGGGATGGCAGGGTTGGGGTTGCAGCCCAGCAAGAAATTGTGCTTTCAGTGCTTTTGTGCTTTCTGTTCCACCCAGAATTTACCAAGAATTAGTGGGTATAACTAAAGGCACTGCTTTGGCTTAAGTATTTAACGGGCCTACACAACATAAATGCATGCTTGTATGCTGTTTGCTGACACAAATGTTCCAGTTCTTATTCCCTTTCTGGGACTTTACTGAACTTTCTGCTTACAGCTTACCATTAAAGTGAAACATTTTCCTTCCACTAAATCCACTTTCACTAAATCCCTGATATACTTAAAGTTTATCTCCAACCAGCCTCACATGATGCTGTCTAGCCTGTACACCACTTAGGAAATGCCAAACTTCTTACGATTAATCCCCCGACCCCAGAAAGTCAGGTTCCATGGTGCTCTTGCCTGTCCTGCTCTGGGACTGCGAGCTCGTAAGCGGCAACAGTCGGTGGCTGTCAGAGAGCTGCTGCAGTTGGGATCAGAGCTCCTTACGGGAGACCTGCTTTGCAGAACTGTCGGGGAAGGTTAGCTTCCTCACACGCATTGAATTGTTACCTACAAGAAAATACACTGAACATTTTAGAGATTTTTTTTTTTTCTCATTTGCACAAATAACTACAAGCAGGGCCAATCCTGTTGCATTTATGAATGGTTTTATTTTCTTGAATATCTCATGGAAATTAGTGGGAATTTTGGTTGAAGAAAGAGTGTGATTTGGGCAACAGTTTACAACTGATTCATGCCTTAGACTCCGTTGTGTCCTACAATCAATCAATAACCTAAGCTGAACCAGCTGCAAGCCCTGGTAATGACAGCTGACAATAAATGTGCTTCAGGTAGAACATGAGCTGACAGCGCTCCCTGAGAGCACGGCTGCTGCTTTGTTTATAATAAAACTATAAAAATGCATAGGTGTATTTGTGTGTTAGCTTCTGATTCGTTTGGTTTTTTCTCTCTACAAACAGAGGGTGAAAAAGCAAACCAATGAAGGGGGGATGTTTAGGAGCACATTTATTTGCATGTTCATCTTTTATCTGTGTGTATATGGTAGTGTGTCACACAGATGAGATAGATGGATGCGAGTCAGAGTAGTTCCACTGAATTCAGCATACCAGGAAGAGGCAGAGTGCTGGAAGCAGCTTCTGAGATTTCCTGAGCATTGCTCCATTTTTAACGCTGAGATAAATTTTTCTTGACTATAGATACGCGTGTGCGAGGTGTTGCAAGCAGAGCCGTCGACACAGAGAGTAATTTTCAAAATGTGCTATAACAAGTTCCCTCCTCTGTTTGAAAAAGTCTGTGGCTAGAGCAGAGCATGGTGGCAGGCGGGCAAAAAAGGGATGGCAGGAGAAAGAGAGTGAGACCTGTCTGGAAAGGAGGTCTCAGCCTCTAGCGCTGTGCATCGCCTTCTCTCTACTCATCTCCAGTTTCTCTGTTTTCCATCCATACAAACCCTAAAGGGTCAATAATTTGGGTTTTGCTAAACCTTGGGTTACCCTTGTACTTAGAGCAGGGGATGGAAGCTGGAAATCCTCAGAACTTTTTCTTGCCTTGTTTTGCCCACTGATACTTGGATGCATTTTGGGATCATCAGATTGATATGCCTATAGCATTGTGTTGAATTTTTACCTTACATTTATATATTTTATATATGTGCATATATATTATATTTTTACTATGGACTTTTAATAAGAGAATGAGTAAACTAATGAGCATCTACTGCTTGTTTAGTTTGAAGTAGAAATAAAACCATATGAAGATACGCTTGATTTGTGTGTGTGTACCTTGTACCTTGTCAGAACTTGCCAGCATCATTGTGAGGACAAGTGATAATGAAGCAGTGAAAGAAAATGGTAGAAAACTTCAGGTCCTGAGGTATTTGTTGTTAGGATGGATGATAGCGGTTATTCCAAGTAAGTTAACAAGTCTGATAAATTCCGAGAATGAAGCATCTTTATTTGTGAATCCCAAACATCTGTAATAACCTTAGAATTAGATTTCCCCAACTCTGCCGTAGATCCCATAAATGTTTTACTATCCTTGTGGTAACTCCTTGTCTTCTTTAGTCAGTGTGAGTCACATGCGAGTACCATATGTCTACATAAGTCAAATGCCTCCAACCAGCAGTTCTTCTGTGTGCTGTGATTGATTTACATTCATAAAAAACATCCAAGAAATGAATCAGAAATTGTAATTACCTGGTAATGTCAGAAATTGATTAATTAAATGCTCCAGTGTTTACTCTGCATCTTTATGGCTGCTAACATTTATGGGCATTTTCTTACAGCATCAGTGTCTTTGCTGGGTGAAGTTTATTAATGTAAATTGGATTTGACATAAACAAGACTACAGCTAATTATTTCATGTAAACATACACACTGCGTAGCAGCAAACTCATAAAATCTGCACATCTTCTTGCACTTTGGTTTTTTTTTTTTTTACTCTCAATGTCTGCTTTAGCTATATAGCAAATTCCTATTGCTCTAAATAACACTGACACCTTTTCATTTGTGGAATTGCTGGGATATAAACATTTCTGTCCCTCTGACATCTCCTTAACTTACATATAGTCATCAATAATTTCAAACAACTGGGAACTGTCACATGTACCATTATGCTAAGCTTCACTTTTTATGTTCGTTTTGTATTTCACTATATAGAGAGGTTTTATACTGACTGAGGACAAGAACTTTCCATATGCTGAGGTAACTGGGAGAGCAGCCCCAAACCTGCCCAGGAGATGCAGGCAGGATGCTGTGGTGCAACCTGCTCGTCCGTATCCGTTCCTCTTCCTAGCAAAAAGGCAGGGTTTCCCCATTTCCCGCTGAAATCCTTGGCTGCTGCAATGGCCTTGTTGATTTTTTTGGTAGTTTAGAAGCTCAAAGAGTTATTGGTGCTTTTCCTTTCTCTGGGACTAGCGCGGGTGAGCGCAGCCCGTAATCTGCACCATCATCTGCATCTGCTGCTGCTCCTGCTCCCTGCCTGCCGCTCAGGATCAGGCCCTAACCCGCCTGCTTGAACTTCATTGAGAGTGAGCTACGCTCAGCATAGATGGGTATCTGTGGACACTTGGCCTTTATGCAGACCGATTACCAAAAGGATCTCCTGATTTGACCCCAAATACAAATCAAGGGCATCCACCTGTTGATGCTGTAGGACACAGTTCTGTATGATCTTGGTTTTTGTTCTTGCAGTAACAGGGTGTACCTTTGACGTATCATTCAATGAAGCTGTTAACTGGTGTTAAAAGGTCTATAACTTAGAGGATGTCTAATAAATTCAAACTTTTCTGGTATGATAGCATCCTTTTCTATTTCAAGATAATTCTAGTAAATTCCATGTAATGCTTTGTATTTGCTGTTACTGATTTATACTTCTTTCAGGGAAAGAAAATCAGCTAAAAATAGCATTTTCGACAAAATGTCCAGTTTCCTTTACTTATGCAGCCACAGAATAATTTGCTCAGTATTTAGTAGAAATGACAAAACTTCCATAGCCTGTTATTTGCATAGAGACTTTTAGGCCCAAGGAATGCTAAATTTTTGGAGTAAAAGGTATTTGTACAAAAAAGTCTGTCAAGTTCTAGACATGTTCACTGTACTTATTCACTCCTGCTGTCCTTCTTTTTGGTTTCAGTTATCTGTTCCTCTTGTATTTCATCCATCATCTTGGTTTCTGACTGTACTCCCCACTATCTTACTTTATATCCTATCTTATTTTGAAAAATATTCCAGTCTGTCAAATAAGCACATATTTTTTAATGTATCCAGCTTGAAATTGTCTGTCCAAGTGCCTATCTTCTGTAAAATATAATTTTCATCTATCTGTTTGATCTTAGGAATTTATCCTAACACTCACCTACTTTATCTTGGGCTCTGTTTCATTGCCCTGAAAAAGGACAGCCATCACACTGTTGTATAAATTGACATTTGTCCTTTAACCCAGCTGTTGCTTAAACCATTAACTGCTTTGAAAGTTAGGGGCTGGAGTATTAAACTGACATGAGATCCAGTACGGTGGTTTTACCACTGCCAGAGATTTTCTATGGCCATGGAAAACATGCGCATCTGCTGGAGCTTCTCCATTATTTTTACCTTGATCCTAATGGCTTGGGTTATAGACATGCAGCCTGTAAATGACATTGCAAGGATTGCTGTGGCCTCTGCTCAGTCATCTGGTTTTGGTGAGGAATCAGGACACTGAGAAATCGTGTACCTTTGAACTGAAACTGTGTGTTCTTGCTAGAGGACGGCAGGCATTCCTTACGAAGGTCTTACAAGGGAGATACAATATTGTATTACTATGAATTTTGCAATGTCCTATGATATTACAGCACTCGCTTCTATCAAAAATGGTGGAATTCAGCAGATTCAGTCCAGCTGAAAAGTGCTCTACTATTTTTCTGCCTTAATCTGTCATCAGGCTTCCCTTTGGAAAGCTGAAACATGTATTTTTGTCTTTTTAGTTTCACTGCTTAGCATCACAGGGTAGCAGCTGGGAAGCTCTGGGATTCTTTCCTTCATTCCCAGTACCAAGATACTTCATTAATTTACTTCAAATCTCCTTTAATGTAATTAACCTCAATTAAGTCAACTTTTGCGCTTTTCCTCTTCCAGAATTTAAGTCCAGCATCATTGCTATCCTCCTACCTGCTATGATTTAGTTATCATGTCAGGGCCCACGTAGGTTGTATAACTCAGGTAAAACTACTGTAACCCTTAAAGGGTGAGCAACCGAAACCAGCCAAGCATCTGGAAATCTGAATGGCGGTAGTGGTTCTTGCCAAATCTGTTCTTCACCTTCCAGCTACGATCTACTAAGCCAGGGAAGAGCCCTCGCAGAATACTGGTGCATGCATCTCTCCTGCACATGCCTGCCTGAGCCATGAGATTTGCTTGTAGAAAATGTCTTACTGGAAAACAGAAGGTTTTATAAGCTGGTGGAAGATAACGTAAAACTACAGCATTCTCCATGGCCCCGTGTGGGAAGAACACGAACATCAGGTGTCACCGAGTAGCAGAGTACCCACGTCATTACCCCAGAGCTTGTACTTCTTTGGGGACGAACTGGCAAAAATTCAAATGCAGCGGGGCTCTGTATGACAGCTGCGAATCTGGATAGCGTTCCTCTGCAAACTAGCTCTGCATCCCTGGATTCAGAGTGCACAGGGTGCAGAATCTGTCTGTTAGCTAACGAGCTTGTGCTATTTCAGGCTTTATTAAACTCTGCTGTCATCTGTGGATAGTGCCATTTAATAGGGTGCAAAGCGGAAGCCAAGCAGCAGCAGGAGGAAAACCCAGCTGATTTTTTACAAAAACAACTGGCTTCAGATGAGTCGGTAAATCAGTTTTAATCACTGCAGCTGAGATGTAATATGAACTGTTCACTGAGGCTTAAGTGATTTTGAACAATTAAGAAATTTGCTCAACATATTTATTAAAATAATCATTACTGTTTTTACCATAATGGTGTAATTCCACAGTATGTGCATGAGAGCTCTTGCCAGCCTTCTGCTCCATTGCAGAGGCTCTAAACGTGCACTTTCATGCTAGTTGTTAATAAAACTGACAATTAAAATAACATGTTGAAATCAGGTAGGAAAAGAATAAATCAGCAATAATGGCAGTTTTAAAAGATCATATTTTCTTAAGCCACATGGTTTAGCTTTTATTGCTATTTAGCACCTAAGGTGAGCAGTCTAGCCAGGTGTGGTATTGAAGGGAGTGACAAAAATATCTAATCCAAAGAGGTTTTATCTTTTTTTATACTTGATTTATTTTTGGTGTGCAGCTGAGTAATGTATAACAGACAGCTCACTCAAATCCTCTATTAGAATGCTTTCAGATATGCGAAAAACATAGTCCAGACAAGAATACATACATATATATATATATGTGTGTGTGTGTGTCCTCTTGGGCTGCTGGAAGAAAGCCTATTTTCTATCAAAGGTTTATGCAGCAGGATGATAACAAAAATAAATATTTTACAAAAGTTATAATATTCTCTGAAGGCACTCTCCCTATATCTAAAGCTTTACCCCAGGGCACTCTTCCAAGATCCTTCAAAGATGACTTCTGTCTCTGCACTTCGTGTAACAGCTTAGATGTCCCCCTTGTTGCTTTGCTAACATCATTTCCTAATTGCAACAGTCTGCTGTTTGGCTGCAGACAGCTTTGTTGTTCTTTGATTTCTAATAACCTTTCCTTGTGAAAATATGACTTTCCACATGTAACAGATGATTGTGGGTTCTCTATGTAGTTCCCTGGCTCCAGGGCTGGACGGCTCCAGGTACTGATAGGAACTTGTCTGTGCGTTTATCAGGTTGATCGTTCCGTGTTTTTCTCTACTCCCCAGCGACAAACATCCTCCTCTGTGAAGCACAAGAGCCCGAATCCATGCTGATGCTTTCTTGATGCTTTCCTGTCTGGTTTCAAATACAAATATTAGCGGAGTCAAGGGGTGGTGTTGCAGAGGGCTGCATTAGTGTCCGTCCCAACTGGACCAGGAGCGGAGTTAGATGTGCCAGGGGGCGAATGGGATGCTTTGGGCTCTGCAGGGCTGAATATGACTTTTACCTCCCAGCCCTGCTTCAAAGCCTGTCTGCAGGAAGACACGTGCCGGCCTAGTCTCTCTCCCAGTTTCCCTGTTTTCTGCGCAACTGTGTGGGTCTCGGAGAGCTGGGGCATCCCTGCTGCAGGATGGCCCAGTCCCACCACAACGCCGCCAACCTCCCAGTGCCCGCTGCCCAGTAAAAGCGCCGAAGCACATGCTTAACTTTTAGCACATGAGTAGCCCTATTGAATTAAGTACGTAATCAAGTGATTTGCTGGATCAACGACTGTATCCTTAATCCTTTTCACATATTGCTAAGCTCATTAAACTCTCTTTGATACCAAGCTGTGCAAGTTCCTTAAGAGAGGCAGAGACTACGTGCTATTTCTTTGGCTTAAATTTATCACCTCCAGCCTCCAGCGAGGGACTCCTGTGTTATAAGCCTAAGGTTGCCCTAAGGGTTTGCTCTGTAACAATGGATGGGAAAATGTTCTGTGCGCTGTATAATTTTTGATACCCTGCCCAGCACAACAACATGGATATGCCAGAACAAATACCCACATAACCAACCAAAATACTGAGCAGTGGATCCTGGGCCTCCGTGGAGGCACTTCATTTCCTTTCTCTTCCCTTTTTTTTCCTGACAGCCATCCAGCTAACAAAGAAAAGAAAAAAAATCAAATAGCAAAACAGTTAAGCATTGCAAAGCTAGATATTTAGTTCTGTCAAAAAACATACTTACGTATATTTGTAGGCTTGTGCTTCGGCTCAAAACAGTGACAATTTTGGTAAAGCAATTCTCTAATGCTCTCTAAATTAGATGAGCTGGTATGTGACATTTGCATACCAACTCCTCCGGGATGCCAGAATCTACACAGCTGTTAGAAAGATTTTCTACTGCATTTAAACATATTACAGAAGGTTTTTTTCCTTAAAACAGTGCAGTTATATGCCATCACAGGAGGATAGATGGAGGAGTGAAATCCTCCTGGCTGGAAGCTAACTAACTGAGAAGAAAGGGGACAGGTTTCACCCATTATTCTGAAAAGGATTAAAAGAATCTTTTTTTGTTTTTTTTTAATCATGGACTCCTCAGTAATCCTGCAAGTTGGGAGGAATTGCTGGAGGTTGGAGTAGGGCTTGAAGCAGAGCCAGCGCAGCTCAGGCTGCCGTGGTCTAGTCCAATTGTGAGTAACAGCATGGATGGCAATTCCACAACTGGCACAAGCGCTATATAGTATCACCAGATTTATAAAAATACACTGATTTGGAGCCTCCAACTTCAGATTAAAAACGCTGCATAATTTCAGAAATATTGACTTGGCCTTACACTGCCTTACCCCCTCCTGCTTTGCAGGTGCTCAGTGTTTAGCCTTCTAGTGGGAAGAGGCAGAATTATAAGCCATTTTTGAAACTCTGGGGCCACTGTGCTTTCCCAGCCTTTCTCTCCTATTTGATTGATCTGTCTTATTAGTATCTAGTGTAAGGACCAGTCGTGTCTACCTAAAAGATTGTTATCCTTACTCAGTTACTAGATCTTGTCTCTGTTTTCATAAGGAAAAGGTATTTTTCTTATGGATGTGTGGGTCATTTGGATCCTCCTTCCAATAATGCAAACCCCTGAAGTCATATGCTCGCATCAGAAAATGACACTCCCGTGTAATTTTTCAGACTCGACAGTTAGCCGTTCTACTCAAAGCCCACATGGTGCAAGTATTTGTATGACAGAGCTCCAAGGAAGCTACAAAATATTTGTATTACTCCTCTCGATGTGATCTATTAGGTACTGAGAACTGTCAGTACTTTACTGAATTGTATATATAGTCTTTGTGAACATAAAATCATTGAATCATTTAGGTTGGAAAAGACCTTTAAGATCATCGAGTCCAACTGTAAACAAGTGTGATTACTATGCGGTTTTTCTCACATTTTATGCTTTCACTGAATGTGCCACATTATTCTAGATCACAAAGTTGCTCTAAATCTCAAATGACTGTTTGCTATTTGCTTCATGTTGACAACACGATAATACTGGGTTCAGATCCAGGGTTTGCAGAATTTGGCTTACTGGGACAGCTGATAACAGAAAAGAGCAGAAACCTGGGCTTGAGAACAGAGACCTTGTCTGAAGCAGATGGCTTGCTTTGGACACGGCTGGCACATGAATGTGCGATAGCAGCATAGAAGAACGGAGGTACTTCTAATCACAATGTTTCTATCAAATCATGGTTTATTTTTTTACATCGCTCTTGCACATTGACAGATTACATACTCCTGAGTTGCAGGTCTTCAAAGAGAAATAGAATAATATTTCTGATTTGCCACAGGAAAAAACTTAACATTAAGGCAGCAGTCATATAGGATAAACACACTGCTTTCTTTTTCCCCATTGTCTTTATTTCTAGACAATATTTTTGAGAAAATTGCTTCAGAATGAGTTTTTTGTATTATCATGGTAGAATTATGCAGAATAAAACTGCTGATTCTATCCTTGCCTGTAGGGCAAAGTGCACTGATGAATAAATCAGGAATATTGTTTAATATTACATTAAAAAGATGTAAAGGTATTAATACTAATTTATACCAGGTTCATTGTAGTAAAAATTATTAAGTAAAAAAAGGCAGCTTGTTTTAAAGAACTTGGTACTGCAACTAATCATCAGTATACACTTGTACAGTATATTTTTTCTGAACCGTAATATATGTGTATTACAGAATGACTTTACTTGTACTGGCTTAGAAGAAGCTTGCTGCTTAATTGACATGGTGTACTCCAAGTAAAATTCAACTCAGTCGAGTAACTGGGAGGGTAAGAGCCGATGCTGATGCCAGCGTCTAATCTAAAGAGAACTGGTATAAAAGCTATATTAATGCCACTGAAGTTCATGGCGTTTCTCAGGATTTACACTTAATGTTTTCTGAAAGTAACATCTACAAGATACATCTATCTACAGCAGTTAGATTAAAATTTAAGCTTGGGGCAACCACAGAGTTTAATGGAAAGTTTCACAATACCCAAAGGTTTTCAAGCAATGCAGTTTGAACAGGATAGAGCTGAGATGCATTTGCCCAGGCTCCTCGGGAGCAGCGTCTTACTCTTCCTTCCCGTCTGTGCCAGGGACCATTTCTTTGTGTCACAATAGCCTTTGAGGAACCTCCCTCTCTCTCTTAATCAGAACAAGAAAATAATTGCTGTGGGCAGAAACGCAGAATCACTTAGAACAATTCCAGTCCTGAAAAATAACAATGTACATTTATATATAAATTATGATCATTAAAATCAGCTAACATTTATCTTCACCTTGAGAAGACATGATGATGTACGGTCCTTGTGGTACCTATCTCATATCCCTGGTCATGAAGATAAATGGCTGAGAAGAACCAACTACTTTGCAACAAAAATCCATATTTGTACACAAAATAAATAATAATAGCAGAGAAACAACCCCTAATACAAACAAGAACCCTGTGAAGTGGTTTTGTGATGAGTCCAAAGCTAAAAAATTGGAGCTATAAAAGCGGAGCTTTTGTCTCCAGAAAGTGAAGATGGATTCTTTTCTGTATAGTACTCCAATACTTGCTATTTCCTGAAGTATGAGGTTTGAAACATATTTTTGCTTTGGTGAGATATTTCAAGAGTGTTATATTATTACTGATAGGTTTTCAGAATAATACTAATGTGGCTGTGTTGGTACTGCTGTCATACAAATATATCGTATTATATCACATGTTATTCTATGGCTTCATTCTGAACTATTTTATATAAATAACACTGAAGTTGTCTTCCTCCTGGAAATGAAGTGGTATATTTCTATTACTGATGTATTTCTCTGCTGAGAATAAACATCATCTCTTTGCATGGAATTTAAAAAATAGGCTTCAATAAGAAAAAAATCCAAATTGTTCATCTGATCATGATTATTTATCAGAAATCCTGTCTAGGCACAAATACAGTAGCTTTCATATAGCTGATATTGCAAGTTACAGCATCTGCAAAACTTGAACTGGAAAATTATATAGGAGCTGAGTTATAGTTTCATTTTCAAATAGGGTACATGCTATAATATTTTTCATACCATCCATGAAATAAATATTTGAGTCAAATATTCAGTTCACTTTGATTTATACCTAAAGTAAACAAAATGTGCACCAAAACAGTGACTGCACTGTTGAGAAGTTATTTTTCAGTCTGGAGCCAGGGAAGATAATTCTGGGCTTACAATATGGATATGTATTTATATGTACTCTAATTTATTTGTGCTGCTTGCATATCCTCACTGCCTTTTTTCTTCCCCTCAAATAATCTCTGAAAAGTGTATTGGGCTACTGCCCTGTTCACTTGCTATGAATCCAAATTTGGCTTTAATCTAGATTTTTACATCATTGTGATTTCTGTGTACATGGGGTAAGCTTGGGTGCAAAATGAAAGTGGACTTCGCAAACTGACTCTGATTGTCTTTTACTCAAAATTTTACAAATGCTTTGAACATTGAAAAACTAACCTTTTAATAATTTTTCCTTTAGGAATATATGGACTCAAACAAATACATAGAGCATTTAGTGACTCAGCTGGAAGAACAACGCTGGAATTTATGGAGGCAAGTACTATGCACACACCTATTTATTTATGTTGCTATTTTGGAAAAAATACTGCACTCCACAGTTTTCATTCTTGATTTCGAATAAGTGACTGGGTATTCAGTTTCTCCACCTTTTAATTCTTTGTGGACTAGCAAATCTTACCTAAGTGAAATAAGTAGGGCATCACACACAAGTTGAATCTTGCCTTTGCTAATCAGGGCTGTTACACACATGCACAGATTTCCTCGTGATCAATTTTCTAAGCAGTGGATGCTAACTCTACTTCAGATTCTTTTAATTGGACTGCATTTAAGAAATGGTCTTATATTCTTGAATATTAAGTGTTTTCACTGAATGGCACACAAACTATAGCCAAAAAAAACAGCATAGCAGCGTTAGAAATTGAGTTTTGAACCAAGATAAACACGGTTTTAAAATTTTGCAGTAATCTTGATAGTCCAGATTTTCTATTTCTTCTCTGTTCACATTGCTCAATGCAGGCTGCCCAGACTTAACTCTGGTTTAAGCAAAGCAGTGATTTCCACATGCTAGTGTGCAGCTAGTGGGTGTTTCTACTCTGCCCTACAGCAAATGTAATAACTGCACGAGCACTTCTGAAGATCTCCTCAAACTCTGCGTCCCTCTGGTACGATGGCTATAGGACCTTGCAAACCTCCATGCATTCATCTGGTCTAGTAAATGTCATCTACTCCCAGGGGGAGAGGCCGTCTGCTCTTGCAAAAAGGTGCTCATCTCATTCCAGACATAGTTTCCTCTTTACAACAGCAATTTTATTACATATTGTACTTCTGTGGTTTTGCTGCTGTGTTAGTGTTGATGCCTTTGTTAGGTAGGAGGAGAGGTTGTGCATTGTTTGCATCTTTCCAAAATTTATCAAGCGTCATTCGTAATTGTGACATGATGGCAAAAATGTTACAGATTCTTTACTGTATTTCAGCAGTACTGTTCTCTAGCTGTTGTTTCAGGGCTGTTCTGATATGAAATGGTAAAGATAGCCAAGAAATTATCTAATCTTCAGAAGCCTGAGAAGTCTCACACCCTTAATGAGTTAATTATCTCTTGATCATTTTTAAATTAATTCTTCCAGACTTTTCATTTGTATAGAATTGTTATTATCACAGCTGGTCTGCATGACAGCACTTTGCAGCGTTTGCTTGTACTTCATATTTTCGAAGTATTCAGTATCTATTTATTAACTACTCACTATCCCATGTTTTTATAGTTACCAGCTAAATTCCTATCTGAGATAACATTTAATACCGAGGAAATGGAGTAATACCAGTGATGAAACTCATTCAACATTCACAGCCATATATTTTTTTAAAATGCAATATTTAACTTTTTTTTCTGAAGGCGAACTTTTTTTTTATGAGTGGTGACAGTCTTTATTAATACATAGTCAAATATAAAGTAATCTTCAGGGAATAGTTTAATCTTCATAGATTGAAACCTATTTCACCTTAGTTCTGATCAAGGAAGAAATAACGATCTGTCTGATTTTTCAGCTGAATGCCTCTCCTGTAGAAAAAAGAAAAGTAGCTTTGCACATGACAGTACTAGTTGGTATGCATCTCACAAACTTCTCAACCTATAGGATATAAAGTAGTATTACAGCATTTACCACATACAGCATTTATGATGTGGACTCAGTCTTATAGGCAAAACTCAGAAAGTTTGTGTTTAATTCCTGCTTTCTTTTAAAAGTAGTCAAAATAATTGGCAAAAAAAAAAAAAGAAGTTTACATTTAAGATTACAGAATTCAGGAGATTATTTTTGTAAGAATGAAGGTGGTGGTAACATTATATGTGGATGACACTACCATGGTTAAATATAAATGAATAATAAAAAATTAAAAGATGAAAAAGTCTTTGAAAAGTAGCAGGTGTAGTGACTTTATTTTATTATGAACAGACATTCAGATGTGTTCTGAAAATTCAGTGGTTTTGGAAAACTGAAGACAGCAATTTATTTTTAATATTAATTTATTTTTAATATTATTTTTATGGGGTATTGGCATAAAAAGTTAAGACTTAGAATGAGAACTACAAGATACCCTTCTGGTTTTGCCGGTCGTCTTTGAACACTTTATTTCTCTCTTCTGAATCTCTAAGATGTTTCATGGTGAGGATTATGCTAATAGCTTGCACTACGCAGGGGCAGTACTAGGCTGTCTATAGCCAGACAGATGTCCTAATAAATCAGCATAGCCCTCTTCTCAGACTTCATTATGCTCTTGATTTGTGACTACCACGATTTTAACCCAGTGGGTCACTGGGCACTGAACCTGACATTGACCGATAACCCCTACTTTACTCTAGGCGAGCTAATAAAAAAGACAGACACAAATTTTGACCATTTAGCTCCTTCAGCATTACTTACAGCCAGGACAGATTTATAGCGGCCAGGCTAAGACAGAGGAGACTAAAGCCGATGTCATGGTGCGCATATCAATTTTACATTTCCTTTACATTTCCACACGTACAATGGGACCCTAAAAGACATGTGGGGGCAAAAATTTCTTTTCATTTTAGAGGACGACTGTTTATACACGGCATTAGCATCTGCTGTGGAACATTTATTGCTGTAATTGCCGTCCCAGGAGAACTAACTATGGTTAGGTCACGTTTTATAGCTCTCTACTAAAATAGACCTCTAGTCCAGGTTCAGATGTTTTGTTCTTTAAAACCTTTACAGCGATGAGTGAAGGCACCTCACTAGTATGTGGAGATGCAGACTTTGTTAACATAGCTTTTCTTACACTGAACATTTTACAATAATTATTTTCACATGAAGAATGATGAAAATGATAGCATATGTGGCTTGTCAGTGGTTCCCCCATTTCTCAAGTTTGAACAAAACAAATTTATCCAACGTGAGACAAATTTGACCTCTGCCGATGTAAATCAGCAACATTTATCACTGCAGATGATGCACAATAGCGATTGTGCATCTCAGTGTATCAGCTTGAACCAGAAAACTGGCTTATTTTAGATTTCTCTGCCCTATCCTGCCTGGAAATAACTTTAAATAGGACAGAATTGGGTCAGGGGTGGGGGATCCCCCTGCAGTATTGTTTCTCACATAGTCATTTAATGCTCTAATTCAGCTAATGTGTATTACTATGCATAATTTTTATGGCAGAATCACATGGACAATCAACATGAGAAGCAGAAATTTGCTCCTGCAGTCTTTGCTAATTGACCTTGACAGTAGATCATCATTTTTAAGTCTTGACACACAGATCAGTGACACCAATTACTAGTTCCCTTAACAGAAGAAAGAATTTGTATTTCAGCATAGGATGCTTGCCTAAAAATATGCAAGGGTCAGACCCTGTTCTTTAGACCGTTCAAGGGAATTTTATTAGTAGTGCTACTGGAACCAGGACCAAACCTTTCATTTGTCTGGGTGAAAGCATGAGGATATGCTGCATTTCAGAGATGACTATCATATAATAAATGAATGAAGGATCAACAGCACCGTATTACCTTATTACAGTAATGAAAACACAGAGGGGGAGGACCACAAATATGCATGAGGACTGCATGGCATTTCTCCAACACTGTATTTTAAAAACAGAGTTTGTTAAATAGATTTGCTATACTTTCATCACCAGCATTAGCATGCCTCTATGCTCCTGGGTTTAATGCTTGTATACTAAAGAGGTGCCAAGTATTAAACAGGTTGCTTTTGCTGTAATCATAAACTTCCATTGGGAGACCATAATTGCTAACAAGCAAAACAGCTCTGCAAGAATTCTTAATGGTGAGCACAGATTAAAATAACAACTGTGATTAGCTTTAAACTGCTTGACTAGAAAAGGACTAATCTTAGGGGAATAAGTTGCATGGCAAACAAATGAAAAACCCTATGTATGATATTACAGTAATGAAGGCTGTGAAAAGACCCAAATGCTACCCTAGCTAAATAAGGTCATGCTCTGCACAAGTATCTTTTTCTTGTCAGGGGCTTAGTACCTTGGCCCAAGGGGAATTAAGGTCAAAGCAGCCAGGTCTTGGGGCTGAAACTCCATTTTAACCCTTTCTGGAAGTTTCTGATGATAACAAAAGTTGCCTCTGGTCTATGATGCTGATGTGAGTTATAGACTGTATTTGGAATGAATTATCTTCCAAAATTGTTTTTGTAGCCCATGATCAGCAGGCAGAGATTGGTGTGGTGTGGTGTGGTGTGGTTTGTAAGAGCATGAGGCTTCCCTCTTTGCTTCTTGATCCATCTGTCTTGTCACACCATCTTGGCAATGGATAAAGCCAGGAAAAAGGTGTTTTGTGCTATTAGCCACTAACATCTGCCTCTCACCTCCTTCTCAGTGTTTTGTTTTGCTGGGGGTTTTTTTGGGGGTGGCAGTGGTGGTGGTTTGGGGGTTTTTTTGCTAAAATCTCTACAACACTGCTGGATATAGCAGTGGATATATATGATAAATTTGTAAAATCCATGAAAACACTGATGTGTTCCTTTCAGTTTCCTTACTGGCCAAGGCAGAGCAGAACTGAGTTTGGCAATTAGGAGTCATTCAGCCACCACAGGTACTCGGACGTTTCCAACATTATAACGTCATATATATCTGTCTAAAGCTGAGGCTTCTGATTTGTGACTTTATGTGTGAAAAAATTCACACAAAAATGTAGATAAAAAACATATAAGGCTACCAAGTTGCGTGACAAGAGTTCACAATACTGCTTCAGATACGCATTTCTACCAAGGATTAGTATTTGAATATACGCATTAGGATACCAATTAAAAATGTATCTGATTTTTGGCCAAATGTGCTTTTCTTTAGCTGACTGTAGATTTGGATGGTTCAGTGAGCAGTGCAGATGTAGTTACAGGCCACAAAAAGCACTGCCATTGTATTATCTGTGAATGAAAACCGCTCGCTTCCTTTGACTTCCCGGTACAATGCCTATCTCACACCACAGTTGTTAAAGATACTTTTTCATGACTGAACTGGGTGAGAGTAATGTGAATAACGAGTACATAGAAAAGCAAGTGTTACACTGTTTGCCTTATAAATCATATTTTTAATAGGATCACAGAAAAGTAAGAGAGAATAGGTTAAAGATTACGAATGAACTTTATGGACTACGTAAGTTCACTACAAATACTAAACTTGTAACCAAGGGAAAAGACTGGATAGCCACTAGAACACTTGTTGCAGTTGCAGTAAAAGCAGTGCGTATTTCAGTGAGTACAATTTATCTCAATGTTCAAATCAAGACTGATCAGTGTCTTTTAAACAAATAGATGCCTTACAGAAGTTTACACCTGTTCAAATCTTTTTTATCAGTTCCACTAATTAGTAATATAATCTTCCTCAACTGATTAAAGTACATGATAGTCATTTTATGTGCAACTGTTTACCTGATCAATAAGTAAAACTCCTTCAGCAGTGAATTACTTTAACTCTGATAGAGCATATATTTGTGGAGTATTTACTAAGCTGACTTAAAATTAAGCTCAACTTAATGTGCTGTGGTATATGAGAAATATGATCTGGGATGATTTTGGCATTATACATTCATAACAAGTATTATTTTTAAAGAATATGACTCTCAGCCTGTTCCCTTTAACCGGAGAAAACTCGCATTAACACCGCCCATTAGTGCTGCACGAGTCAGGAGTGAAGTGTCAAGCCTCAGTTATTGAAGTCATTACATAAAGGATTTGGAACTATCTGAATAGAAAATAATTTTGATACAAGCAAATATCTCCATATCTATGCTAAACTACCCAGATTTTAAAACTGCAAGCAAAAGATGGAAAACTGGTCCTTAAAAAGTAACTTCGTATGGTCATGTTTATAAAATTAAATAAATTAACCAATGTTAAATTTCAAAAAGTTAGTAACATTCTGTAATTAATTAGGGATTGGGGTATTTTTGCACAGATGTATGCTTGTCATAATAGCGAGACTGCCAGAGCCATGGATTTGTTTCTCTTAAACTAAAAAATAGAAGGCCTTGAGTAAAATATATTCTTTAGATATATTTGGTAGAATAAGGATCACAAATGTTTCCTACCAAGTTGAAAGGAAAAAAACTCCAGCAGGGAAGTATGTGGAAGGTCTATTTGACATATGGATGTTTGTTAAAAGCAAAATGCATGAACAGCCCAGAGTAAATTAGATCCTCATTTGTATGCTGGGAAATGAAATGTATAATCTTGGCATGGTTCTCCATTTGTCTTAGATTTTTTATAAGAACAAACTCTTTTGTGTATGCAGATATACATATTACTGTAGTGGCTATTTAGGGTTAGCAAAAAAAATGCTTTGAGCTGATTTTATCTGAAGCTAAGTGTAAGTGGCAGGTTTTTTGTCTGCGTCTCCCCGAAGTGCAGACTTTGGTTCAGGTAGCAGGCACTGGGCACGCAGCAGACGCACCGCACAACTGCTGCATCGCTGCATGGGGGAAACGTGGGCCGACCCAAAAGGACCGGCCATGTGGGCAAACGTCAGACCACCTACTCATCTGAAACGGTACCCCAGTTTTCAGATACGAAACCAAATAACAGGCCAACATAACAATCTACAAGAAATGAATACGCAATTATCTGTTATTGGTGCTCAGAGATTTTCTAGTCCTTTTTAAAAAATCAAACATTTCCACATGGAAACCGTCTGTAGTGTCTTTTTATTATTTGGTGTTGAATTTTGTCTTTCACTAATGTCTAGGCACAGCCACGCTTATTCATGTTGAATCAGATTTCACTCCTCAGATAATTCCAATTATTTTATTGGAATTATTCACTGAGCAAAGGATAATTCCTATGAGTAACAGTGACATTGCCCTGAAGTCTTCTCTAAGACTGAACAATCGTATCTTTACACGGAGCCTCTGTTTCCTATTTGGCAGAGGAAAACCCATGGATTTACATCAAGGCAACAAATGAGAATTTGGGCTCTCATAAAAACAGAATGGCGAAATGTATTATAGAAATGAGTAGCGCACAGACACAGGCTGGGAGATGGAGTTTTAGATGGGGTGGTGGGTTTAAGGAAGGAGAAATGCAGAATTTATGAATTTGTTATTTTTAAAGGAATGGTATGTCACTGATCTGCTTCAATAAAGTCTACAAACAGCAAACAGGGCAGTGCTGATGGCAGATGTAGAAGAGGCCAGTGAGAAAATGTATATGAAGTCATGCAAGTCGGGTTAGCACCTTTCCCTGTAAATCAGTTTCACTCATGGAAGAGAAGTTAAATAATCAAGTTTAGCATTTCTATTTCATTCTGTAATGCTCAACCATTTTTTTTCCCCCTAAATTACATTAAAGCAAGACTTTAAGACCCCAAGTGAGAACAGGGCCTCATTGTTCCACACAAAGCGAGAAATGGTTTTCATCTCCTCAGCCCCAAGGATGAAACAAGAAATAACGTAATTCCCTTTTTACAGAGAAAAGTAAAGTTCGTGAATATACTAAGTAATGGAGCTTATACAAGAGATCTGTGTCTAAGCCAGAGTTTTTCTGTGTTCCAGTTCAGCGTATCAATAAGGTTGTTATTTCTCATGTCACAGCACTGTGTGTTGTCAGCCTGTTCACTCCAATCTGGGGGCTGAAGTTCCCACATCACTGCTTGAATCTTTTAAAGGTTTTATGGCTTAAAGCAAGCTGGTGACAATCTTATCCTGTGCTCAGGAGAACATTTTCCTGGGTCTACAGTTCATAGCATGATGAGGCGTGGAAGAGGAGACCTATCTTTGGAAGTGTCCTCTCCAACTCCTGACCTCGGCCCTTGTCAATCCACAGTATAAAAGTAAATGATCTCCTCTGTCAGGGGATGGGTAGCGACAAGGGGAGAAGGAGAGAAGGGCTCTACCCTGTTCTCTTGAGGCAGTTTATTTCAAAGTATATTGGTGTTGCTGTGCCGGTGCAACCGTTTTTAATACAGAGAAAACCAGGGATGTAGATACCTGTGTCATCTGGCTGGGCCTACTACAGGACAAATACCACTCGAGTTGAAATCAGGACACCCGTGCAACCAAAATATTGCTGTGACATCACCTCTTCCTGCTATTTAATGTTAAGTGTGCGCTGATCCAGCACTGGCATCTTCCCGCTTTCTACCGCGGCAGTCAGCACCTCTCTCCAGGCTTTGTGTGCGCTTGGCAGCTAAAGATCCAGATGTACTGGAGCGTAGTTTTGCCAAAGTGGAGTTTAGATCTGTAGGTAGCTTATCCAGGAGGCTCACCTGAGCTCCTCTTTAGCTCTAATGCTGACTGTAGTCAGGCTGGAAGAGCTTGGGGAGGTACTTCACAGCTTTCTGAAAGTTCCCTTTAATTCTGTAGGATTTGGCTGGCTTCCTGTTTACACACCTTGCAGGAGATCCAGGGTGCGCTTCCTATCAATTCTGCCTGCTGTATGAAGCCCTTTTTATGTTAACAAATGGTATTTTCCATTTCTTTATTTGTTAATAAGAGGGCATAATTATGTCTATAGCAACGCATATTCTGGGATATGGCCCATTCGCACACTGGTTTTTTTAATCGGGAGTAAATTCCAACATAATCTGCTGTAGGGAAAATATCATGCATTTATAGCATAAACCTGTATAAACATTATTGTAATGGGTTCCACTAGGGACAAGGTTTCAAATATAAGGCAGCATTCATCAGATATTAAAGACCTGAGCATATTTTTTTCCCACTTAAATCAGCACAGCTCAGAATTTGCAAACTCTTGCTTATGTAGATAGTCCCCTGAGATTTTCAAAAATGAATAAAAGCTTGCAAAACACAGACCTCTTGGTTTATTGCCACCTGATTAGCTAAGCAGAGTCGAGAAAGTGTAACTTAAATAAGCAAAAAATAGAAAACCTAGATTTTTCTCCAGCAAATGCTTAGCAGTAAGGAGATACCAGCTTTTGCAGGATATTTAGTTTGCTGTAGTTTAGGTAGTGCCTTTAAAGACGGCAGAGGGATAAGCCTATCTGCTTCCATGCGCTGCCAGAATCAGCACATGCTTGTAATGCCCCGTACTTGAGGAGGTTTGATGCTACCTCTCAAATTCTTCCCAGTTCCTGACAAAGCTGTAATAAATCCAATATTGTTTTTCATTCAGCAGATTCTTAGCCTTCTACCAGGCAAGTCGAGAGTCTCTTAAGCCCTTTTGAGAGAAACAAGTATGTGCGGCATGGTTCCTGTAAGGCTTCCTGTATTTTTATTATCTTCCACTCTTCCCGATCGGGGAAGAGAGATCAAATGCAAAGGAAGTACCTATCTTCCTGCAGAGCCCTGGGAGAGATTGGTCCAGAAACACAGATCAAAAGTTGTAAGCGCTCTCAATCCCTCTTCTCCTTTTCTCTAACAACGCTGTTATAAATGCATGAAAAAATGGCCAAATGCTGTCCTTCTCTAAGTGACAGTAATGTCAGGATTACTCTTTGCTTCTGTTCTGCAACGTGGAAATGTGCAAATGGCAGCACTTGACCCTTTCTTCAGCCAATTCAAAAGATACTCAGAATTCCCATAAAGGATCTACATTCTAAATTTCCATTGAGATCAAGAGAAAACTTTTATAGAATCCTTTTTAGGCTGAACGTAACCATCAGCAGCAGGAGCTTACGGTAACAGATGTCAGCACAAGGCAGCAGCCAGACTGCCAGTCTTCCTGTAGTCCTGCTTACCAGTCTGTACTGGGAAATACCAACGTGGTTACTGGGGACCAGTTTGTTCTGGAACCTCTCCTCGAGCGACTGATCTGTGATATTTTCCGCCAGCGCAGGGCGCTCCACGAGTGTCCCCATCAGCTACTATTGCACAGCTTTTTGTGTAATAGCCTGGCCTGGCAGTTTTCCCAGATGTGCAATTGTCCCAATACTTGAATTGAAGTCCCCAAAAGGGCAGCGCTGCCTCAGGTCTCACTGAACAGTGTCCTGTGTCAGGCTGAAAGAGCAACTGTTTCTGTAAATGACGTCAGTACCCGCGATTTCTACCCTGCTCGTGTTTAATAAGAGTTTTGGAACACCGCTAAAGTGCTAGTAACCTTTAGGTAGAATATCTGAAAATCTAGTATTACATCACCTATACGTAGCTTCAGTCCTATGGAAGTAAAAAAGGACAAGTGAGTTAAACTTAGTAACTACACTTCTGGAGGATTCCTCCCCCCAGATTTTTAAGTATGAAGTTTCTCTGTGAAGCACAGACCCTCTCGAAGTTTACACGGTTATTTTGGCATTATTGATTACTGTGCAAATTGATCACTTCCAACGTGTCAACGTACCTGTTCTTTCCCAAGCATCTCCCATTTGAAGGAGCTGCAGAATGCAACAGTGAGCAGAGGTAAATCACCTCCACATGTACATTATGCCAGTCGAGAATCGGAAGCGTACTTAAGAAGCATCTGTCCCTTCAACAGTAGCTTGAGGTCTCTGAAAAAATGACAAAATTCCTATACTGGGCAATTATTGCATTTGTCAGTGCCAGCTGTTAGGTTTCTATATTTAAAACTATGGCTACCATAAATGTATCGAGCTAATGCTATCATCTGCTTCATTTTAGTGTTTTGAAGCATGAGCACTGCGTTGTTAGTATCACTCCAAAGCAATGATAAGCAAAGTCATGGATTTTGTTTGAAGACTAGTGTATTATCTTGAAAATGTCTATGCTAAATAAAATTGTGCAAGCCTAGGGACAGGAAATAATTAATGATTTGGAACATGTACTTATTGCTGTGTATGAAACTGAGACACTGTTAATCTTAAAGAGACACAGAAGAGGAGCATCTCAGCTGTCAGGAAGAGTACAGCTCGATAGGCATAAAAAATACTTTCAAGTTGTAATTATAGCTTTAAATTGTACATAAATACTGGTTCTTTTTAATTCTAAATCACTTCTAGTTACAGAGTAGGAGACTAATTCCATTCATCTTGATTTCAGTGGATGTAAGCTCAAGCCTGAAAATAATTAAAGAACTGGCAATAATCTTTTTCACTCCTGTAGTCCTGGTTAATCTAGCATATCTGGTGAAATCATTCAATGATTTCACTAGGAATTTGGGAAAGAATTGTGGAAAGATAGATGTGGTCTTTAAAGAAAAGCTTTCTATGCAATAATTTACGGAGTGATAGACAGGTTTGTTGACTAGACTAGAACAGTATTTTAAGATCTGCAGTACCACACCTAGGAAGGGATCATAATTATGCCGGTGATTTTACTGCCTCTTGAATACCAGTTGCAGTTCTGGTCCCCCACTTCAGAAAAGGTGCAACAGAACTGGAAAAGTTCGGAGGAGGGCAGCAGAAAAGGGTAATCAGAAGCACAAGATGGTTTTCATTTATTGAACAGCTAGGACTCTTGAGTCTCAAAAAGCAGTAACTTAGCCAGGGGAGTGACAGAGCTAAAAACATGAGTAGCATGGAGAGGAGCAGATTGTCTGCTCCTTCTTTCAGTGCAAGAAATACAGGGTATCGGATGAAACTAACAGGTGGCACTTCGAAAAACAAATCAAAGGAAGAGATTTTTCATGTAAGTAATGTTCACAGCATCTGCAACAGGGTATCATAGGTTTTAAAAGCCTACGTGGGTTCAGCTGGAGACTGGACAAAGTCACGGAAGAAATGCAGAGAGGGCAAGCTTGGTTCCAGACATCCCTGAGCTCCCAGGTGGCTGGAGAGTAGAAAAGTGTTGTATCTTTCCCTGGATATCTGGGTTTTGCCACTGGAGAGAAATGATACTGAGCTACACAGACCTAGGGCAGACCCAGTACAGCCACTCATCTGTTACCCAAGTCTCAAAAACCATTTAGCCTTTGCAGTTTCAATCACTCATTACAAAGCAATGATTTAGGTTGACTGTGCAAGCAACAGGCATTATAATATGATTACATTTTATTGGGATGTTATTATTTCTATTTAAAGAGAAAATTAACATATTTTAAAGTCAGTAATTAAAACTAGCTCTTAGGAGATTTGCTCAAGGTGTTTCCCTGCACAACAAAGCAATTAAACACAATTTAAAAAGCAATTAAATGTCAGTAGACATTACTTTAGTACTATGTGACTGCTACAGGATCATGGTTTGAACGATGAAACCCTGTCCAAATGGAGAGTAAGAATCCATTTGGAGACCCCAAATTCTACTGGATTCTGGAGACTCTGACCTTTTAGCTGCCATTCTGCCTAGTTCCCTTCCCATGCTTCTTTGTAGCTTTCTTTCACAGAGTTTTGTAGTATTTAAGAACATCACTGTATCATCCGCTCTGATTCACAGCATAGCACAGGCTTTGTACTTCACCCAAATACACTGAATTAAACCCAAGGACTTTGACTAGGCCAGGACTCTAGATTAGCCCTCAGAAAATTGAACCCTGTGTCTCATCAGGAGAGACTAAGGTGCCCGTGTAAGCTGCTGTCCTGGAAAGGACATTTTAAGTTTGACAGATTCAAGTAGTTTTGGAGGTTCCCACTCTACACTGCAAAAGGGAATTCCCCATACGGAAGGAAATCTGCATTAACAGACCGGGCTACCGGTTTACCTAAGACGCTACAGCCATATATTTGGCTGCAAAGATTGCTCTCTGTACCACCACAGGAAGAGGTTCCTTCTGCAAAATGCACTGTCTCCAGCTACAGCCAATTTGTTAAGTAAAATCTGAGCATTCTTTCTGGTGGTATATGTAATTCCAATGATGTATTCACTCTTGAGAGTGTATTGCTCCTCCGCTCAGAAACCTCCAAATCCAGAAAAACTCCTGCCACCTTCATTTTTGAAGCTTTATTTCTCCAGTACTTCTTGTCTCCAATTCTCAGATACAGCTCTAGCCTTTAAATCGCCTCTCAGCATAATGAAGATTTACTTTGCACCCTGTGATTCCTGCAGTCTCTTTACTCCAGCGTACCCAGCTCTCTCTCGTTTGCATCATCTCAGGTTTTCTCACTTAGTTCCCAAGACCTCCATCTCACATGTTCTCTAAACCAGAGAATCCTGCCTGAGCTTTTGCTCACCCTACACTTAGGTTCTCTCGAACGTAGCGTGTCTACAAATAACCTGATCGCATACCAGTGTGATCTGTTGTAACCGGGAAAAATTTTTTACTTGCAATTTTTTGACTACCGGATGACAAAGCTGTCGGCGATTCTTTAGGAACTGTTTTTCCATAAACCACGAGGCTTTAAAAGCCCGCCGTGCACGCCTGCGAATCTCCATCCCTGTGAAGTCTTCTACCTTGGCGTCGCACACGCAGGCCCCCGGCAGCCCGACCGGCCGGCACTCCGCCGGGCAGAGCCGCAGCCCCGGGGCCGCTTCCCGACTCGTCCCGGCGGCTCTGCCGCGCCGAGTCCCTTCTCCCCTAAACTTTCGACGGCAGCCGACACAGCATCAGCCTTGAGACTGGCATTTCATTCGGGGCTACGCACAGCGAGGGCTTTCTTCGTGCTGTGCGGGCCAGCGGGCGGGCTGCCCCGATCCGCGCAGGGGGGCGGCCCGAGGGCAGCCGTTCCCCCCTCCCGCGCCACCGGGACGATGCTGCGCGGCGCCCGGCCACCCCGTGTGTGTCCCCCCACCCCCCCCTCCCCCCTCCCCGGGCAGCTCCCGCCCGCCGCCCCCAGAGCCCGGGGGAGCCGGGGAGAGCCCGGCCGGCCCCGGCCCCGCCGCCGCCGCAGACAATGGCCGCCCCCGCCCGGCCCCCCCGCCCCCGCCGCGGCGAGCCCCTGCTGCCGGCGCAGATTTGCCGGAGCCATTCAGTTGCGACCGATTGCGATCGCGGCAGATGGGCTGGATCTGACAGCCCCGCTCCTCCGCGGGGCCGGGGGCGGAGGGGCCCGGCCGCCGCGCTCCCCGCCCCGCCAAAAGTGCCACCCCGGGCGCCCGCCCGCCCGCCCTCCCTCCCCAGGCACATGTTACGCGTCCCGCGGCTGCGGCGGCGGCAGCGGGAGGAGAAGCCGCCGCGGCGGAACAAAGCGGAAGAGGCGAGCGGCGGCGGCGGCGGCGGGGCGGCCGGCCCGGGGGGCGGCAGCCGCTCTGCCGAGGCGGGCGGCGGCGGCGGGCTGCCCGGCCCGCCGGGACGCGCTGCCCCCGCCCGCCGCAGCATGCCCCACCGCCGAGCAGTAAGGAGCCGGCCGCGCCGCGCCTCCCCTCCCTCACCTGCCCGCCGCGCCTCCGCCGCCTCTCCCCCCTCCCGCCCCGCCGTCTCCTCTCCTCCCTTCCCCTCTCCCCCTTCCCCCTCGCCCCCCCGGCGCCCGGGTCCCCGGGCTGCGCGGGGACGGCGCCCCGCGGCGGGGAGGGAGCACCTGCCGCCCTCTCCCCGCCGCGCCCCGGCCCCTCCCCCCCCCCCTCCGCCAGGCGCCCCCGGGCTGCCTCCCCCGGCCGCCGGCCGAAGAAGCTCCGAAAGCCCGCGGCCGCCGAACGCGGGCTCCCCGGGCCGGCCCCCGGCGGCGGCGCTGACGCCCGGGGCGGGCGGGCCCCCCCCCAGCCCGGGCGGGAGCCCCGCAGCGCGCCTGTGCGCGGCCGTCCCTGCCGCGGGGGCTCTGCCCCTCCTCAGCCGGGGGGGGGGGGGGGGGAACGTGCAATGCGCCTTTTTTTTTCCCCCCCCACCCTCTTCTTTTTCTTCCCTCCTTGAGCCGCAGGGAGGGAAACCGGCGGCATCTGCCCGCGTTTGAGCCCTGTTGCTTCAGAGGCAGCGGATTCTCTTCTTGCGCTGCTGCTCTGGCAGGAGCATCCTAACGAGCTTTATTTCTCTTTTATTTTTATTCCTGTTTGCTTCAAGATTGACTCCGCCACATTGCACAGATCGCTGGGAGGAGGTCGTACGGATGGAAGACGTACGTTAGGCAGAAAAGACATCTTTTTGAAATGAGCTCGAGTTGAAGTACACGAAGCAATAGGGCGTAAAGTAAATGCAGAGTGCTGAGTGACCCACTGCTGGCCGATGAGGCTTTTAGTTGCTGATTCTGCTGGCTGGAGTAGGGTGTTAGAGCCACTACCCATCTTCTGAGGTGGGTTTATCCAGGAAATGACGGAAATAAGGTAGAATAAGCGTGAGTGGGCCTTGCAGTTTCCTGTAGGAAAAAAGCAGAGCCGCATAAATGCCGCGTAGTTGCTAACTTTATTTTATACCTTTGCAATTCTTTTTCTCCAAGTAACGATATAAAATTGACTCCTTAATTGAAATGGTTTATAAATGTCCACCATACATCCCTTAAAAATTGATATTCCAGATAACCCCCTTTTTTATCATTAGAAAGCCAGCAAAGTTTTTAACAAGTGAAGTAACATTAAATAGACAAGTGATTTACATCTGAGGGATTGACTGTATACATTACTGGCTTGCAGATAAGCTATGTAAGTAAACAGAAGCGCAGTGCTCTGTTATTGTGCATGACTATGGAGATATCATGGGACTTTTGTGCTAGTTAACAGCATAAGGCTTCGTGGGAACTGTTTGATCTGCAGGACTTTTGCTTGGCAGTAGTTTACTTAAGGTTATTACACTCTGTTTGGAGACTTGTATTTGCTAGCCATTATTGCATTCTTAGCTCCAGGCTTCCCAGACTTACAGGTTAGTAGGTCAATAAAAATTGTACTGAAATGCTGGAATGGGCAGGCTAGATTTTTAAATGTGATAGGGGAATAACTAGGCAGTAATCAGAATGCCAAGGAATTTTTTTCAGTGAATTTTGATGCTGGTCACTGGTGATGAACCAAAAAGACTGGGTTTTTTTTTGCCTTGAATACTACAAATGTTCTTCCGTTTCTTGTTAAAAGAGGAAACAAATCATATAAGCTAAATACAGTATTCTGTTTCAGGGTAAAGCGACCAGTACCCTTAGTTGAATTTACCAAGACTTAGTTCCTTTTGCAAGTGAACACTGGGATTAATGCCACTGGCATTAGATGAGGCTTGCCGGTAGCAAGGGTAAAAACATCATCAGGTCTCTGCTGCTGTAGATTTACATGTTTCTTTTAAAACTTGAAATTTGCTGTGCTGTGCAGGGAAACAGTATGAAAAGGACATTATTAGATTGCTGTTGCGTTAAGAATGCTCTAATAAAATTTTGAGCCATCCAGGTTAAAGCGCTGCCAGAACTTGTTGTGACCCAGTGGATTTCAGATGTGTGGAACAGAAGCCTGAGCCTGACTTTGTGCTGCCCCTGTCTGAAGCCCTGCTTGTTCCCAGAGTAGCTGCAGCATGCAGCGTAATCCCCATTCCACCAAATCCTTGAAACTGGTGATTGACTGTGTACATGGAGCAGTTCCATTCATGTCACAATGTACAATTTACGCAGTTAAAATGAGCCATATGGTGCATCCCCCCCCCAGTGCGGTGGTGTGCTGATCGTTAAGGATGAATTGGAAGTTCAGTGCAGAGCTGTGGTACTCTGGTGGAAAAATGCGAAAGATCAAAACTTCAGGATGGTTTCGGCATCTCTCGTGTAGTTTCCTCTTTCACTGAACATCGTGGACAGGAACATTATATCCTTCAGCTCAGAAATATTATATGTTCTGCTTTTTGGCTTTTTCAATCCGGTCTCTTTGTACCTTGGTGTTTTTAGAGAGTTTCCGAGGAAAGTTATTCCCGCTTCAGCTTTTTCTTATCTGAATTTTTGCTGTTCGTTGCATGTAGCACACACTCACTGATGAGTGTTTCTTGCTGGAGTGAAGTATAAATGTATGCTTTGTAGGTGCTTGGTATCGCCGCCTTTCTTAAGCAAAGAACTTCCCTTTCTGTAATAATTTTTAATGGTTAACTTCTCCACTTCTGTGCTATGTAGGGTTAGTTACAACTGTTGTAGAGCATTACTGCTACACCACTGCTTGACTCTGCCAGATGAATCCCTACACAGATAAGCTCAGCAGCAGCAGCCAGGTGTTGTGCATAAATCCACTTCTTACACTGATTAATTTTCCATTTAAGACCCTGATTTTGCAACCAGTTAGACACCTGCTTAACCTTAGAGTTAGAGCATTGAAATAGATAGGCTACTCTGCATGTAAAGTTAAGCAGGATTAAAGCTTGCAAAGAGGTGCTGTACAAAAAAACCCCTAAACAACCCAAACTCCTTTTGCTTTGCTCCCATTCTCAAGAATTACGGTAGGTAGCTGCTGTTAGTTTGGTTATTTAGTTAAAATGTAATCACATAGTGTGATGGAACCGGCTTGGGACCGGTATTTAAGATGTGGGAATTGTGTTTCTGCTTTTGGCTTATGTTTCCATGGAGGTTTGAGGCCTCTTTTTCCACCTGAAACTGCACTGTGGTGAAGTTGAGGTTGTCGGAGCGCTAACGCAGGATTGCTACTGCTCAGAAATCAGATGATGGAAAGGCTATTTAGTAATATTTGTCTAAAAACACCAACGAGAAGCCTGGTAGGTTTTGCATTTATGCATTCATTCTGCAGAAGGTCTGGAGGGATTGCTACCGCAAAATTCTGTTCATTGTTTCTAACTCTCTGATATTTAGATCTCA
Source organism: Aquila chrysaetos chrysaetos (assembly GCF_900496995.4). Taxonomy (NCBI): domain Eukaryota; kingdom Metazoa; phylum Chordata; class Aves; order Accipitriformes; family Accipitridae; genus Aquila; species Aquila chrysaetos. The sequence continues at coordinate 45,702,547 of NC_044009.1, read as the reverse complement.
TTTACATTGTGTAACAGACACTCCTAGGAATGACCAGAGAATTGATAGTATTAAGGTATTAGGTAACGGATACAGTCCCAAGCCGATGTGGTTGGAATTTAAAAAAAAAAAAAAAAAAAAAAATATTTTGGTTTAAAAATATATTCAAATGATTTAAACATTAAGAGAAAGACTGGGTGTTCTGCCAGCAAGACTCATCTATGCAAAATTCTTCTAGAAGTCAGAGGCCCTGGAGTTCTCTAGTTCTTTGAGAATTTATTTTTCTTCTATACTTATCCCTTGAAATGAAAATGGGAAGTTTTTTTTTCAGAAGGAGAGAATCTTTAAAATACAAAAATTAATGGCTCATAAAGGAGAGTCAAGTACATCTACCTCTTTTGCTATGGTGTATGCACTGACAGTTCACATCTCAAACATAAATTATTCTTCAGAATAATCAGAATGCAAGTAAGATTAGGAAGGAAAAATCAAGGCATGGAAAAAAAAGTTTGATATATCACAGAAACAAAGTTTTCAACACTGCTGTATGCTGTGAAAGAACAAAAAGAAATATTCTTTTTTTCCCCATTTCTCTTCTCAGGATTTCTCTTAAATCCATGTGGTTGAGTATCTGAGCCAAACATTTACCAATTGCTTTCCATGTACATCTTTGTCCATCTTCTAATAACTTTCCTTGCTTTGTGTATAAACCCCTTTAAATAGACTCTTGGCTCCTGGTGGCCTGTGTTGTTCTAAATAGACAATGCAGCTGCTCGCTCATTATGTTCACTTGAGTCCTTTGGACTTTTCAGTTCTTCTCTGTGCCAAGATTTTGCCCATCTTGTTGGTCTAAGCCACTACAGGAAGCTAAAATCCTTATCCCATTGTGTATTTGATGATAATAAAGTTACTTGTGACTGAGTATACCACTTCCTTATTCTGAGTGGTTCTCTTTTTCTGAAGATGAACTATATGCTTTAAGCCTTTAGAATGATAATTTTAGGTTTCATTGCCGTAAGTACAGTCATTTCTGTGGCGACAGACATTGTCCTTCACAGGACTTTTCTGCTATTTTGTTCCCTTTCTCCTTCTTTGAATTAATTGCCTGTGTACCTCTTCTCCATGCCCATTGTGCATATTTGCGTTCCAGTGTATGTTCCTAGTCTCAGGTATAAAAGCCAACTAGCAGTTTGTAAAATGGTGACTTACTGCAACCTGAAGGGTAGCTGTGTCCTGAATAAGAACACAGCGGTGTAAGATGCGGTAAGAGGGGAATGTAAGCCGAACCCGGTGTAATAAATGCATCTTTGTGTTGAGTTTGGGAGAAGCCCAAAAGTACCAGTGGAGCCACACTCGACACGTGGTACGTCTTGGCCTTCTTGACATCTGCAGTAAAGTGATTCCTGGTGGCTACAGAAAATGAGATTGAGTCATAATCACTCCTGTTGGTGTTAATGGGAATCTGACATGCCAACTTTCAAGCATATAAAAATATTTTTTCATGTAAATAGCACGTGTGGTAATACAGGGGACTGCTGGGAATGCCTCTGGTATCTAAGCTCTAGATGGGTATTTGTAGCGCATGAAGTAGGAACAATTTGCTGTGTGTTTTACTGCAGGGTTCTCTCCCATGTAACATTGGCTTTACTACTACTGCTAGAGCTTGTCTCTTGTAGATGAGTAAGTTAGTATCCAGTCATCATTTTCAGAGTTACCTAATGTAAATGAATAATTCCAGTATTGTGGTATGCTGCTATGGTTTGATTTTTATTTTTTTTTTGACTCTCACTCTTGTTAAAACAAGTATATTTACATTTGCATTGGCATTGTAGTAGAGACCTAGCCAAGGACTCGATAGGTGCATCGGTTTTATCAACTGACATGGCAAAAATAAGAAAAGAACTTAATTATTTGCTGCAATTCTTTGTGGGTCCAGGAGCACACCTCCGCTTCGTCTCCCAATTGGCCCAAGAGGTTGCACCAGCTCCTGGTTCTGGGCATCCACCAAGGAGTCAGCTGCTGGGGACCTTGCATCTACGTTATATCTGGGGTACTCTGGTTGTCCTCCTGGTGCACAACTGCAAGAGGGAATCTACAAGGTCATGAATGGTGCGCTCAAGACCTTGGATGTCGATGCAAGACAAGTTTTCACCTAAAAAGTTCCCCTCAGCACATTAAATTACCAGTGCAAATGCACCTAGCGAATTAAAATGTGATCAGAAAGAATGTCTGGCCCAAAAACCTCACAATGTACGTGTGAAACAAAGGTCAGCAAATGATCAGAGAAGTAGACTACAGAGTATGAGGAAAAATGAGGAAACATCGGTCAGAGAGCAGGAGTAGATTTCTTTTGAAATCAAGACTTCTGTTTGTTCTCAAAGTCCGACATTCTCACAAGATCAGATATCTGAAGAGTTACTTCAAAACTGCTAAGACTATCCATGGCTGGCATTGTGTCTTACAGGTCCATATCTGATCACCAGGTAAAAGGAGCCTACAAATGCTGTTGTCTCCTAACTTGCAAGCATGGGCTGCCTCTGTCCAAACTCCATATCTGAAAATCAGAAAGTCCCCAAACCTCCCTAGGTTTCCAGCTCCAAACTCTGTGTAAAGGATCTCCTGGTTTGAGCCACAGTTTGTGGGTTTTCGTGGTTCCCTGAGGAGGAGCTAGGAGTTGGTTCCTGAAGAGTCCAGCCTCACAGAGGGTTGAACTCTGGTATTTTGCTAGGGAAGACATGGGTGACAAAGGGCGAGGATGAGTGGCAGTCTAGAGCATGTTCAATGGTCCCAGAGAATGAAGTAGGACCCAGGATGACTCTGTTGGGTTTTTTAAGTAGGAAGGACTGTAATAGACCTGTATGGCAAGGAACAGGAACCAGGGGCAGCAGAACCCTAAGGAAGAATAAGGCAGGTGATGTGAACGGGTGAGAGGAGGGACTGGGAGATCAACACCATCTTGGCAGGTGAGAAGGAAGAAAATGGCCTTGTTGCATTTTGATTTACTTCCTCTTGGGAGAAAACAGTGAAGTTGTGTTCAGGAAGAGAACTGCGGGTTTGTAGGAATGAATCAAAGTTAGAAAATACTTAACTGCAGAGATATTCTATTAAGTTTGAAAAGCTGTGTTAGGAAAGTGTCAGAACTAAAGGAATAAAAAAAAATTGCGGTGGAACAGGCTGTCAGGTCTTGAAATTCGTGATACAGATGTTACGAAGTGTGAAAGCAGGAGTGGAGAAAGATATTGGGGTCTGCAACAGCATGTATTTCAGTGAGGGAGGAAGCCAAGTTGTAAAACTGGAGGAGAGCAAGTGTGGTATTAACAGATGTTAGAAATATTTTATTTTACTGGGACTTGTCTTCTGGGGTAGAGACACTTGCTTCACAGAAAGGATCAAATTTTTCATAGCTAGTTAAAAATGTTTTTGATAAAAGCTAATGCTGTAACTCATTGGTGTAGTATGCACTTAACATAAAGCAAATGATGACGGTGGTCCCTGATGGATTTACTGCATGGAGTAATGAAAACATGTTTGGGTATTCATTGTGCATTTTGTTGCTGATTTTGGGTTTTAGGTAAGGGTGAAGGTTGGATAGGTTGAGATGTATCAATATGTGAGTTTATCTCTCCCTTGTCACGTGAAAGCTTTTCTAAGAAAGATATTTATAGCAATACTTAGATAAATATTATTAGAGTCTGGATTAATCTCCTTAACATCTTCGCTCGACAGTGGTGTAGCTGTGATAGTCTGAAGGACGGTAAGCCAGAGAAGGTTTTCAGTCATGGGTGTCTCTTATGAGATTAACAGGGGAAAAGAAGTCGGGCTTTTGGCACATAAGCTCTATTGTCTGTCCTTTCAGTTCCGTTAATCTCCTCTTTTTTATGATGGCAGCATGGGCCACATATTTTGAGTCAGATCCAAGTTAGTTGAAATATAACCTGGTTTGTTTAGTAGTAGCTGGATCAAACCTCAGTGCGAGGCATGTAATAAATAGTTCTGGTGTGTTTTGCTGCAATCTTACACTGATAAATCTATTTAAAGGTAACAGATAAATTAACGAGTACTATTTATTGTTAGATCTAAAATACAACCTGTGGTTCCAGTCAGGCATGGATTTATTGATGGCACCGAGGGGATCTAAGCATGGCGCGGCCCTCTTCCCTCCAGCCCCTCCAATCAATATTTCAGATGCAGAGCTCCTACATGACAGGATGAAATCACAGCTCTACAGCGGGTGTCTGCGTCCTTTTCCCATTTGGATCAGTAGTGAATTTCTCTCTGCCTTCAGAAAACTTGGCCCTTTTTGTTTTTTTACAGTAATAGTACAAAATATCCCATCAGTGAGGTCTGGGTAGGAACTGTGAAAGCTCCTTTCCCATATGGTGAGATGAGCAGTCAACCAGTGAAACAATTTGGATTAAGACTGCATTGAAGGTCTTAATTTATTTCTTTGACTGTCTAATATACAATGCAACTAAATATGTATTTCTGAGAGGCTGCATCCGCTGCTTTATACAGTAGGCTGCTCGACTCAGTGCTAGTTTATTAAAAAGAAGGAATGGACATTAATTGCTGGGTCTTTAATAAATACAGCTCAAAGATCTTCTTTCCTCTAGTAAGAGAAAGAAGCTTTTGTCTGAGGAAAATCATATAGCACCGCAAAGATGGGTGAAGGTCACGGCTAAGGTTGCAAGGAAACAGACTGGGGTGGCCAGAAAGGACTCTGTGGGCTTCTCCCGGGGCTGCCCCTGGGAAGCCGTGGCACCTCGTCCCGTCCGCCCCGAAGGGATGGCTGTACCACCCTGACGCGGGACCTGCAGGGGTCCTAACTGGCTCGTTAGTTATGAGCGAGAGAAAATGCAGCAGAGAACGTGGTCTTGACCTGCTGAATATTTATAGTAATACATATTGGTTTAATGGCCTGAAAATAGCATGCTTGGCTTCAATTTAAAATCAGTTGGCCAGTGTAGTAGTTGGTTTAGAGAAGTGTATCTCCAGCGGGGAAGATGGGGCTACACCAGCTTGTGTCTAAGCTCTTACAAGCAGATCCTCTTGAGGTAAGAAGGAGATGAAACACAACTTCTTTGTGGAAGCAGTAGGATGGCCATCTAGACATCCATGAATAACGGTGATTGTAATCTGTGGGCTAAATTAAATTTTAAAGTTTTGTAGGTATCCTGTATTTTAGGCACATGCCTTCCTTTTTATTTATCTCCTGCGAATAGGCATAGACTTTTGGAATGCAACCATAATTGATTTGTGGATGCTCAGTGGTTACCTGGATAATTGGCTAACAGCCAGCCCAGTGCCTCTTTTGGTACGTTAGCCTGCGAATCATACAGTCACATTTGTTTTTGTAGCGCACTTGAAAGTTCCAGTGTTTCAACCCAGATCCTTCAAGATGTTGCATTTCCATAGCCCCCAGGAGACCCACACCCAGCTAGTGTCATGTGGCACTGGGGAGAATTTGGCTCTTGATTGAACATAAACCCGATCTGTGTAATTCTGTCCTGCCTGGGTAGTCCCCATAAGCCATTTAAATAAGAATTGCTGGTGGGGGCAGAAGTTGTTTTCCAGAAAAACTGGAGAAAGGTATCAGAGTACTGCCGCGTTGCAAAATCATGCGGTTGAGTGAAATACCAACCTTTGCAAAGATGGAAATGTATGTATACCTGAGGTATATGTATACTCCGGCTTCCTTCCTCGTCAGTAGGTTTCTTAATGACTGAAATCTTTCACTACTTTTTGAATATCGTTCTGGATGAAAGACATATTTCTTCAAAACTTTGAGAACCTCATTAATGACCTGTGACTGCTGTTCTACAGGAACTCTTCTGCGGTTGGCGATAGAAGTTGCCACATGCATTTGCAATAGTCAGCCTCCGGCTCATTTGTGCCTTACCTTTTGAGGGAAAAACCCTTCATAATCTCTCAGCATTCATAAAAAATGATGATTTTGTCAGACTGTTAGAAATCACAGCTTTTGTTCGGGCTAGCTATACGGGATAAAACCCTTCCAAAAGGATAGGAGTTTCAGTTAGTGAAATGTGACAGTTAAATAAGATTAGAGATTTCCTCTTTGGCTGCAAGCATTTACCTGAGGATTAGAGTAAATTACTTCTATCATAATAATTGACAAAATATTTTCTATTAAGAAAATGGATAACTAGCACACAGATATTTTAGATACCTGTCTAGTTTTACATGTTTAATATGTTCTTTGTAACAGGTTATCATAATAATTATCAATATGAGCACAGTTTATAAGGCCCTGTATTATCTAAGTCTGTAATAGTACTATAATGTCATACGAGCTTTGCTCCCAACAAAATCAATGAATATTTTCCTCTAGCTAACATGTGGCAATGTTGTAGAGGTTGACAATTAAGACTGGTGCCACTGACTAGCCCAGTGAAAGTAGCATTTTGATTTTTTTTTTGTGTTGTACTGGGATGAAGGCCAGTTGGCCTCTAAAGATAGTTTCCATAGCTACTGTCCTACAGAGAAAGAAAATGCTGCCACAGCATTTTTCCTTTGGACCTTTATAGTTTTTATGCAAGCTGTCAAGACAATTAATTTTCATCAGATATATTGGTTATTAGCCGTTGAAAGCAGGGGGGCATGGGTGGGTACGTATGATGAAAAAGAGCATTAAACTAAGTAAAACATCAAGAGATTTCTTTATGTACACAATATAAATGCGTTTCAGATTCACAAAATCCCATTACTGCAGCATCTGATATGCTAGAATGCAATCTATGCTCAAAAGACAAGGTCCTGAAACTGTTCAACTTTATTTCTGAGAATAAGCAAGTCTGGCACTGACTTTGACTGTTGCTTCTTGTTGGATGTTGTGATCTAGATTTTTAATTCCTTTTAAAAATGAAATGAAAAAAAAATACCTGTCAGAAAAGCTCTCAAACTTTCACTGGTTTAAAATAAAAACAATTTTTTGTGCCTCTTGTGTATAGAAGAGCATAAAAAGAGCAGCAAATACTACGGCAGTATGTTGTGTAAAAACAAGCATTGAGTATGAGATTATTTCTTGAGGTTAGCATGGGTAATGTCTTCATTTGACTTTGCAGTGAGGCTTCAGGGCACGCCATTTCGAAGTTGGGGCTGGTTCTGGGAGTCATTAACATGTGGTTGTATTACCAGCTCAAGCTGCACATTTTCCGTAGATCACTGAGGCAGAAATAAGTATTTGAGTACTCGGATCATAATATTTGAGCAATCTGTGTAAATTTATGACACCTTTTCTCATTCTCTCTATGTAAAATAAGGGAAGGGGCTCTGATTGCTCTCTGTAGTTATGGATCCAGCTGCTGTTACCGCGCTCCCAGACAGCCTCCGCGCTCTAACCTCGTCAGAGGTTTTAACGTCAGCTCTCAATCCCCGCGTTTGTCCTCTTCTGTGATGTCAAGGGACCGTACGCAGACATTACTAATTGGCTTTGACCATCATGGACTTCAGGGTCGAACCAAGTTTGCTTAGGAGAACCATCGCCGAAACACGTGTATTAGAATTGCTGAAAACTTTTTGGCTTCGGCAACGTAAAAATACTCGTGAAAAAGCAGTGTGCTTTGGAGAACTAGCGAAAGAGGGGAGATGGAGGAAGTAAAACATGGGTGTAGGTTGGGTGGGCGTTCGGGGGTACAGTTGAGTAGGTGAAAGCATGGCTCTGCCCTTCAGTGTGCCCATGTGATGGCTGACCAGTGAACTCTGGGGAAAATCCTCTGACCATTGAGAAGGAGCAGGTTTATAACCTAAAAATGAAAAACTCCAGCCAGTGCGTGACAGTGGCTGGAGGCCTCTACCGAAGAGAAGATAAATAAACTAAGAGTCTGAAGGGTCAGAGGGGCATTTTGCTCTGTGGCAGGGAGGGCGTTTTCCTCCTCTCTCTGATTTTTGGTGGGCCAGCTAGGCCCTAGCAAAAGAGATTTTATACGTCCGAGGCTACCGGCGCTCCAGCTGCAAGGACCGCAGGCTTTCAGGAGGCGGCAGAGCGGCGGGGCGATAATTAAGAGCCCAGCTGGAGGATTGCGGCCGAGGCTGCCGGAATGTCCCGCAGGTCCCGCTGAGCCGCTGGGGCTTCCAGCAGGTGCCCAGGGAGCGGGGCTGAGCCCTGGCCGCCTCCGGCCTGCCACGGGCTGGCGAACCCCAGCCTTGAGTAATTTCTAAACCCCGCTGATCTCCCGCTCTAGCTATCCCGCTCCCTCATTGTCTGTCTCTTAAAAACCCGGGCCAGTTATTTGTCTGCGATAACTCAGCTGATTAAATACATGTCAGTGGAAACGGGCTGACTGAAACCAGCCATCTGGCTGCCTGTTAAAAGTATTAAATTGCTGCTTGGTGTGATGGGCATAATTTCCCAGTGTTTTTAAATACTTTTCTTCATTAATACCTTTGACACTATGAGGCACTTGTGTGCGTTTACTTAGAAACATTTTCCTCATAAAAGGAAAGTGGATTGGTGGTGTTGCAGGGAATGCTTTAAAAGGTACCACTGTTTTTAAAGAAAATACATCTTCGGGAAACCTCGTAGACCATGACCTGTATATAGGGGAAAATGGAAATTATTTGGTACCTATCTAGAAAATAAATAGTTTTCTTTGCCTGTCTGCTGAGAGATTGGAAGCTTTGGATTTTTAAGTAAAGCTAGAGTTTTTATAGGTGCATACAGAAGTACTGTCTATAAATAGGTAAAGTTTTCATAATGTTTTCACAAGACAGTATGGGGGGAAAGTACCTGTCGATAGACCTCATGTACCGTGAGAGTTTATCTTTTCCTACATCTGAGATTGTGGAAAAAGCACGAGTATGCCAACTGAAAGAATTTTGAATTTAGCAAGTGGCTGTATAATCATCTAACACACTGGGACATTGTATTGATGCCGAGCGAGAACTCTGTAGAGAGAGGCCAGCGGAAGAGCTGCTGGTGCAGAGCCTTACCTTCGCGGCCAGAGCCAGCAGCAGGGCCAAGCAAGACCTTTTGTGTCTTGGTCGTGGCATTCTCACCGACAGTGTTTAATGAAGGGATGAACATGTGGGTGTTTTGTGCGGACTAAAATCCTAGCATTTCATTTCCATGTGGAATTCGATGATAGCAGCTTTCAGCGTCAACTATGAAAACTGGTTTTATGTGCAGTAGTGAGCAGGTACTGGTTTTATAGTAAGGAATAATACGCAGTCTAAAAACATATGGTTTTTTTCTGCTTGACTAAAACAATCCTTAACATGTCTTCTAGATAACCTCCAAATGATAGATGAAACTAATTAAGACAATAGCTTGTTAAGAAAAATATGTCAACGTGGAAGTACCTTAGCGTATCAAAATATGCTTGTTCTTGCAGCATGATGAAAAAGGAGAAGCTATTCTGTTCTGCTTCGGGGACTTTCAGAAAGGAAAGTGAACACAAGCATCTCTTAGATATTGATCCCCTGAGTTCAGAAAAGCTCTGAACACCTGTATAGCAACTTAGACCATTAATACACATATTCTGTATATAAAAGTACTTTCAGTTCTTTTTGCACTCTTGTAAAACACTGTTAAGCGCCACTGTTAAAATTTTGGTAATGAACCCTGGGTACTGAGGAGATTGCTTCCGTTGGCTTTCTCAAAGAAAATTGCTAATTATTGATGGTGGATGTTAAAGTAGGTGCTTATATCAGCCCCATTCTGATCCTTTGAATTTAAGGTAAATGTGTACCTTGGGTTTAAGCAGCAAAAATTCAAAATGCCCATATATGTATTTTCTGTCAGCTGTTTTGATCTCATGTAAGCTAAAGGCACGGCCATGTAATGATGCAGGAGATTTATCTACAAAGTTTATCACCAATTTTATAGATGGCTGTTTTTCTTCCTACTCTATTAACATGGGTACTTAAAGTGCGGTTCTAGTTTTATGATCTCCAATATCAAAGTAACTTAAAATCAAGATTAGGCTCACTTACTTAATTGGCAAAAGCCCTTTACTGGTTTTTTTTTTTCTTGTTATAGCTTTTCACTGGGGAATTAAATTTTGAAATAATCAATACCTTGATCTGAAACGGACTTTTTCCTGATTCTGTAAATGAGGTAGTACTTGAGGTGATGCTACGCGAGCACTGTGTGTGATTTTTATTTTGCTTCCTACCAAAGGTGATGTAGCTGGCTGTGGTGATGACTATAAGAAGTCATTTCAGAGCACAGTTCATTACCCAGATACAATACTAGAATCTTTCTGCAGTGAAAAATGGCAAGGAGCTTTATTCAAACATCAAATTGGTTTCAAAACTTGCTATTTGTTGTGGAAACTGGAGAAATGCAGATTTGCCTAAGTATCTGTTTGACATTTGAACTGCTGAAAATCTTTCCATTTTAGTACTTCAGACAGTTAATATTTTAAGTATTTCTTGATATACATTTAATATGTTTGGAAATGCCTGAACGCTAACACATCTTAATCCTTATTCACCCATGTCTTCTAAATCACTTGTTTTGTTTTGCTGAAGTTGAACTTCAATGGAAGTTGATGCTATTTGAGCTTTGAGAAGCTGGCCTCACTTATGAAGCAGATCTGGCTGATGTCTTTGGGGAAAATAATTTAAAATGCCCCAGGAGGGTTTAATTTGTCTGAGATTTCTTGAAGGTGTTTGCTTCCCTGATTCAGGTTTTAAAACAGAAAGCTATTTTTTTAGATTGTGTTTACTTGTAAAATCATGGCAGTACACTTTTTCATAATAGGATTTTCAGTCACATCACGAATAATTGGAAAAGTTTTAAGTAACAGTTCTGGCCCAACTTTGTTGAGCTGTACTAGCTGAAAGGATAGACAGTACCCAAGTTTCATCTGATAATGTTTTTTCATTTAATATTCAGCACATTTTAAAGATGTTGTACGGAAACAAGTTCGGGTCATCACATGTGGGTTTTTTGACTGAGCTCAGTAAAACAACTTGAGCAACACGGGTGGATCTTGTGCCTGTTGCTATTCAACCTTCTCTGTTTCATTCCTAGGCAACCACTGAGATTGTGATTTGACTATATGTGAATTTAAATGGCTTCATAAATACACACAAAAATACTGTCATTGCTGCACTAATATGTCTGATGTGCTCTGGATTTCATTTTCAGTGTTGTTAAGTGTTAGACTGGTATATTATGTGGTAAAACTGTCATTGATGACTTAGTTTCTCCATCTCTACTTGAACATGTTGGAGAGCGTCTTGCATATATTACCATAAGCTGTGTCCATTATTTAAAGTGACAGCTATAATTTCTATATTAAAATTGGCCTGTGTGCATGCCAGCCGCTGTTTGGTTCGGTACAAATAATGCTTTTTGAGTAGCTCTCTCAGTCTGGGCTGGGGTCCCTGTAGATCTCTGTCCTTTCAAAAGCAAGTCTTTTCTTCTCCTTTTTTAGGTCTAGTGAGACAACGAAGCTCGAGTTTGAGGTTCCAGTTAATCATCTAATTTGTCAAAATACATAATCAGCCAGAGGCCACTGCCTTTGACTTTATCTAGTCTTCTTTTATAGACTGAATGATAGAAGAAACAATTGTATCATTAGCATGGAAATGATTTTATTGCTGTAAGGCTGCATGAATATGAATTTGTGTGTTGGGGTTACTGAAGGATACTTCAAAGTGATTTTCAATACGCTGGTTTTTTTCTTTCTGGCATAGTGAGACGTGGTTTAGAGAACATTATTTTGTTTAAGGCATACTGAAGCGTGTTCCCTAGCCTGGGAGAGGACTGAGGGAAGCCCAGCAGTTCATAACTTTTTCCAAGGAAACTTGTTATGGTATACCTTTAAATAAATAAATAAAAAGAACTCCCTGTTATTAGCTTTCCTCTTTTTTTTCTTTTCACAAAACTAATATGAAAGTCTGAATTACCTTCTCTCTCCAAATCTTTGCAGTCAATAAACAGGATCACATTCCTGAATCGGATAACTAAGTGGCGATTATTGCCTATTGGTACATCCAAAATATATTTTATGTAGACATCTGCAAAATGCTCTCAGAAAATAATTATTTCATTTATTTTATCTGTCACTTGCTGGGAGTCCTGTTGGAAGGTGCCTCCAGGGTCGGTACTGATGCTAATTGTGTGCTGCGAGTGACGTGTTCATGCCAGTGGCTGTTTGCAGGTGGCCCAAGAACCAACTGTTGCACATCATTAAATGACCTGTTGCTCTTAAAGTACAAATCATCCATTTTACATTTTTACCAAAAGCGGATAATTTTACAAAAGGTGATCTTGGCAGAGTTTGTCTCAAATGTCCTTTAACTATGAAACATGGTTTTTGCTTTCAGAATTATGAAAAATGGATGGATATCTGAAATTATTTTCATAATTTGTTAAATTTACTTTTCACTACTACAGGATAAATTCAAATGATTGAACAGATGCGCTAATGCTTTTAATAATGGAGATCATGGATATACACATGTAAAACTGAGTAGCTGATTTCACAGCAATGTTGTAAATACGGCAATTATTGCATGTCTTTCAGCATATGTGCTCAGTATTGATCAATTATTAACTTGTATGCTGCAACCCATATTTCTATCATTTTAGTAGACTTTTTTCCTCCTCATATTGGTTGTTTCTTCAAAGTGTATTAAAACAAAATAATTATTTGTCTTGCATGCATTCATTTAGTTTTTAACTCCACTCCCTTTGCTACATTTTCTCATTGAGCACCCACAGCCTCCTGTGTGTGGTTTCTATACACTGTATCACAGACTGGAAATTTAGTAGTACAAATACGGGAGCTCTGTGGTTTATATGTAGATGTTTTCCCTTGTATAGAGAGCATCTATATTTTTATATATATATGATAGACTGTTTTGGGATATACTTTGACCCATTCTGATGATTTCCTGAGTAGAAAGTACTCGGTGTTACTGCTCTGTAATCCTAGTGCCCAGTGCTCAGTCTAGAGGTGCACAGATAATACCAATGGAGATCGGTGCTGCTGTTCTTCTGCTGTACCCAAACGTGTATATGGCATCTCACTGTTCAGTTTATTTGCTTTCCTGTAAAATAACTTGAGAAGAAATTCTCTCATCTCTCAGGGGAGTTGGTAGAGGAAAGCAAAGATGGGTTGCAGCACGAAACGCTGCTCTGGGGGCCTGATCTGAGTTTCAGCTGCGTCTGGCCTTAAAATGGAGACAGTCCCCAGCAGAAACGTGTCCACCTGACTGAGCAGTATTTCTGAGTCTTAATAGAATAGTATTCTTGAGGGTGCAAAATAAAATTACAAGAAACAACAAAAAAACCCCAGTTTAAGCAGTAAAGAAAAGGACTTTCTGAAAAACTTTGATTCTCTTCTATATTTTCTCTTTGAGTGGAAGGTCATTGCAGATTTGCTAGCAGTTTGTGCCAGAATACTTAAGTATTAAACAGTTGTGTAAAGAAAAAAAGTCAAGACAGAGAGCGTTCCAGTGAGTGGAACAGAACAAAATCACTTTGATTTTGTTTCTTGTCCACACACACAAAAAGAAGGATGATTTTTCTGAGGTATTGTAATGTTCGGTTAGAACAGGACAGGAGTGACAACTGGAAGGTTACAGAGTGTGCAATAAATGTAGCTCAGAGAGAGAGAAAAGACATAAGTAAGTGCAGCCTGTTAAGAACAACAGAAGTCCTCATGCTGTGGGCTTTCTGGATGGATAAAAACACATCACACAGTGTAACACCCCCCCAAAAAAGAGATTACAAAGAATACCAGGAATGTGTTGTGATGATCTGGGAACAAAGGAGTGGAAAACAGAGGTAAGAGGTCAACCAGTAATGAAGCAGATTCTCGGGTATCTTCTTTGAATTGTAAGAGCAAAACTGAAAAGCTTTGTAGAGAACAGGGAGAAAAATCTTTCTAAACATTCTCACAAACAAACGAGAGTTGGATGTATCACTCGGGCAGAGCAGAAGCTAAGCTAGTTATGAAGAAAG